>NC_066628.1:27205456-27519310 GCF_025201925.1 Gopherus flavomarginatus
AGGGCCCAATATTTGGCCTTCACCTCACCATTATTTCTGCTTCGATTGGGCATTTAGTCAGTTTCAAGGCATCCTGGCTCCCTCCTCACTTCTATATTCTCCCGGAGAGGCCTAGGTTGGGGTGATTCCCACCATGACTGGCTCCAATGCAGATTTACTGGTGGGTCCCTCCAAGGTGCTGGCAGTGAGCTGTACTTTGCTGTCCAGAATGGCAGTGAGGGTCACTGCAGACCCTCAGCCAGAGCCAGCAGAGACTTGGCGTTGCAGCTAAAGGAGCGTCTGCGCAGAGATTGTCCGCTTTCCCTGTCATTCTCTTTCCTTCCGAGGCCAAGGGCCTAACGAGCACAGCCAGCCCCTGCCCTGGCACACCAGAAATTGCCCTTCCTCCTCACAGAGACACTTTCCTCACAGATGTGCGTCTTTCTCCAAACGCCAGCCCTGCCCCCACTGACCAGGCCCTTTTCCCCTTTGTTCTTGAGCTAGGGCCTTTCCTCTGCCTCCCTACCATCTCCTTCCTCCTGTTGGTTGCTAGGGGTGAATATCTCAACCATTAGGGTTCCCATTGTCTTTCTGAATCCTCCATTGATATGGGCTGGTTTTCAACTGGTCCTTTTCTGACCCATTCAGCCCATCCCAGACAGTTACACCAAAGCCTCCTGCCCTCAGCTCTTCTCCAAGATGCCAGAGCAACTTTTTAACTCTTTACACTCCATGCCTGGCAATGCAAAGCATGGGGGAAACTGAGGCAGAGATAGAACTCATAAAAATATTACCAAAATCCCCACTTTCTCACATAGTGACTCTCAGCCTGCCTCCCTGTAGGCCAGATAAGGACACGTGCTCTCTCTGCACATTGACAGGCCCAGTGTTAGTGCCTGAGTGAGACATATGCACACGCCCTTATTGGTTTCAGAGGATAGGGGAAATGCTGCATCTGGGGCAACAGTTCTTCCATGGTTCACAGAACACCCATGCTTTATTAAGGGTATCTTGAGGTGAACAGCAATTGGAACCTGTCTGCTTCACTCCAGCCTTGGGAGCCCAGGTTAGTGCCCAGGGGCAGTGTTATGGAAAAGGTGGTTAGCGTGAGATAGGGCAAAGCAGGAAACCACAGCACAATGACTGTGCATTAGGCAGGGTGTGAGTTAACAGGAAAACCCTTAGCAAGAGGCTAACGCTTCATTTGCCCATTGGATGCAGTGAGCTCAGCGCAGGCAGAACCTGCTCTGGGTGACTGAGGTCCTGGACATGGGGCCGGTCTTGCTCCCTTTGGACTCATGGGAGTTTAATTAATGTCTTTATTTGGGCCTTTATTTACCAACGCTCTTGCTCCTGCAATGTCCTCTAAAGCAGCAGCCGTCTGTGCTGCCAATACTGGCGACAGCAGGGCGGTCGGGTGCCTGTGACCTGCCTTGCACCAAAGAACATTTCCCTTCATTTCAGGAAAAACGAGCGATTCCAGTTCATTCAGCCTCGTTCTTCCAGCCAACATGGTGAAATGGCCAATACATGAGACCTCTGGGCCAACCCCCTCCCACTGAGGGATCTGGGGGAGGATTCTCCTCAGTGAATACGCCTGCCTTCCTCCCATGATCATCTAACGCGCCTGCTTTCCTGCAAAGCCGAATCAGACAGCTTTATTCAGGGAATAAAATAAAGAACCGAAAGTCACAGCAGCCCAGAGCAAGTGCAAGTCAAAGTGTCCGGAGCAAGTGAAAGCACAGGAGAAGGATTCACTGTAGGGGAAGGAAAGATGAATGGATCTCCAAGCTTGTTAAAAAAAAGGTCATTTGCCTTGATGCCAGATTTTAGAGCTTGCTGGGAACAGGGAGTGGCACCCAGCCAGAGCCAGCACTGACGCACCCAGGGCAGTCCCAGGAGGTCAATGGAGGGGCCCAGGAGCTAAATCAGTGCAGAATTACTCCATGAAATCTTCTAAATGACATTCCTGTGTAGGGTGGCCAGGTGTCCAGTTTCCAAATCTACTGACCGGACACCCAAAGTCCGGTTACTGTGGGTAGGGGAGACAAGGAGGTGCCAGGTCATTAACCCTCACCAGTCCCTACTCTGCCAGGGCTGCCACCTACCTGTGTTGGGCGGCTGCAGCTCCCAACCCCAGCTCTGCAAGCAAGTCCCTTCCAACCTGGACAGCGGGTGGGTGGGGGAAGCAGTGAGCAATGGGGGTGGGGGGGAAAGAGGCAGGGTGAGGTGAGCCCTCAGGGCAAGAGGCGGGACTCTTGGAGCAGAGGCGGGGCCTCGGGGGAAGAGGTGGGGCAGAGGTGGGGCTCTTGGAGCAGAGGCAGGGCCTCGGGGGAAGAGACAGGGCAGAGGTAGGGCTCTTGGAGCAGAGGCAGGGCCTCGGGGGAAGAGACAGGGCAGAGGTGGGGCTCTTGGGGCAGAGGCGGGGCCTCGGGGGAAGAGACAGGGCAGAGGTAGGGCTCTTGGAGCAGAGGCAGGGCCTCGGGGGAAGAGACAGGGCAGAGGTGGGGCTCTTGGGGCAGAGGCGGGGCCTCGGGGGCAGAGGTGGGGCCTTTGGGGCGGAGGCGGGGCCTCGGGGGAAGAGACAGGGCAGAGGTGGGGCTCTTGGGGCAGAGGTGGGGCCTCGGGGGAAGAGGCGGGGCAGAGATGGGGCTCTTGGGGCAGAGGTGGGGTCTCGGGGAAGAGGTGGGGCTCTTGGGGCAGAGATGGGGCCTCGGGGGAAGAGACAGGGCAGAGGTGGGGCTCTTGGGGCAGAGGCGGGGCCTCGGGGGAAGAGGCGGGGCTGAGGCGGGGCCTCGGGGGAAGAGGCGGGGCAGAGGCGGGGCCTCGGGGGAAGAGGCGGGGCAGAGGAAGTTCTGGCACTCCTGTTGGAATAACCAGTTTTCAAATATTCCAGAGATGGTAACCTTATTCCTGTGCCAGGACAGAGGGCTAAATCCCCTCCCAGGACTGCGTCATCTCCAGAGTGTCACAGCCTAGATCACCCTTCCCTTCCAAGTGCTCCCTCCAGCTCTCAGCACAGAGCTCGAGATCAACTGCTAGCCTGAGGGCAGAGGAACACAGTAAACTCCTCCCCCCAGAGTCATCTGGCAGCATGAGGATCCAGTGAATTGGGGAGGCTGAAATGACAGGAACTAATCCTGAAGGAAAAGCGTTTCCTGCGAGGAAGGGTACCTCATACTGGCCAAGACAACGTCTGAAAATAATTCTCCAGAAGATGGAGGGAAGAGTTTTAGCAAAGCCCTAGATTCTTGCAATACAGGGAGTGGATGAGTGCAGGGATCAATGGGAAAAGAATGGCAGGATTGCATCTGTGGGAAGGACACACATGCAGGGGAACAGTCCTGAATTTATGGGAGAGAAGAGTTTATTTAAATTAACCAGAATCATTCAAGATCCAAAAACCAGGTAACGTCTACACGGAGAAAGCTGTGCTATATGTGATTAGCAGCGTGACCTTCATGCGCAGCCTCGTAATGGGCTGTTATTTTAACAGGACTGGCTTTGGATGCAATTGAAATGGATTATGTTCCAGAATAGGTGCCATGAATCTGTGCAGGCCTGCACCTGCCCTGCTTTCTGATCGCACGGGTGCCATCCCTGGTTTTAGCACATTCCCTGAGGCAATGCTCCTGCCAGACGAGACATTTAGTAGGACTGCAGCCTGACAGGGAGTTTTATGGCACCAACCGTGGAGTTCTAGCAAGCAGCAAAGGGTGAGACTAATCCCTCTTGTTTGCTGAGAAGGAGCAGTCAGCAGGATGCTTCCTGGGCAGAGGGAAGGATCCGCTGGGAAGACCCTGTCACTTCCTACAGGAAGCTGAGCTGTTTTGTGGGCAGAGTTTTACCTGAATCTATTAAATGGGACCTGACAATCCTGGGGAGGCGTTAGCCCCAGGAGGCTTCACCCGGAGTGGCTCCTTGGGAGAGTCCTGCCTTCCCATGCGGCTCATCAGTGTGTGCATCTCCAGGCTTCCTGCCATAGGGGGCCACAGATCCCCCGTCACCCTGGAGCCTTTGCCTTAGAAGCTATGATTCACCACGGCCACTGGGTTTAGTAGTGAAAAACCTGGAAAAGCCAGGTTAATGCACACAAACTACCTTAACTCTGCTCTGCAGTGACACTGTGCCATAACCACAGCATTATGGTTAAGCCGTGTTAGCGTTTTGGTCCCAGCTAATCTAATCTGATGACATTTAGAGCAGTTTGTAAAGTCAGATTTTTTGTCATATTTGTCCATTGTGATGTCACTACTGGGCAGAGTATGATTGTTCAGCTGCCCTAATTGCATTTCCACAGCTATGTGTGTTTCTGATGTTACACCTCATATTCTTCATAGAAATATGGTTAGGATGTGAATATGTATAACTAAGATATACTTTATGCAAGATGGTCTTGTAAAATGTCATTGGAAAGGTTATAATTTACTGAATGTGTTTTTCCAATTTGGATGCATGTATCATTTTTGTATCTGAAGCTGAGACTATTGACCATGTCTCTGGTATTTCAAATGTGCTACGTTGGATGAGGCCAAGCAATGTTAGTGGCTTATTGAAGAAATGCACACAAGCATAAGGAACTGTGCACAGTAGAAACCGCTCAGAAATAGATCTATACAATGGGAACTGTTTGACCAAGGTCACAGCAAAAAAGCTTCTCAGCAAGTGTGGGGAAGATATAAAAGAGGGGCAATGACAACGTAAGTGGCCCTCACTCTCCCTACAACAACACACCTGAAAACACCTGAGGAACAAAGACTGAACTGTGAGAAGTGATGGTCCCAGGCTGAGATCTTTAGCCTGTGTAAGAAAACCTGGGAAAGCCAAGGCAACCTGGGCCTTAAGAATCTGCCAGCCTGTTTATCACTAATGGTGAGAATTTGTTACTTTGGATCCTACCTATCTACTGTGTTAAGCTCAGTCTGCAGCTTGTTTATTTACTAAAGTAATCTGCTTTGTTCTCTTTGCTATCTCTTTAACCACTTAAAATTCACCTTTTGTAGTTAATAAACTTATTTCTTGTTCATAATAAAACCCAGTTTATGTCATTTCTAACTGGGGAGGCAAGAAGTTGTGCACATCTCTCTTCACACTGAGGAAAAGGGTGGATGTTTATGAGCTTGCCTGTGTGTATTTTTCTATACAGTGCAAGACAATATTATTTTGGGTTTATCTTCCAAAAGGGGTGGGCATGTGAGTGCTGAGGGAGTCCTCTCACACAGAGCTGACTTCAGCCTGTGTCTGCAGTGGGGTGTAGCCTTACCTGTGTGTGTGTGCTGCAAGAGGCCGGAGAGCCTAATTTAGCAAAGCATGGAAAGGAAACCCAGGCTGCTTAAGCAGGAGAGGCTCAGTACATCAGGTGGCATCCCAGAAGGGGCATCCAGCCCATCACAGTGTTTGCACTGATTTTCAGTTTAACAGTAGCTGTGCGTTTCCGGGGTTTGTAATGCTTGACTTGGGGATAATTACAACAGTCCGTTATGTGTTTTGCTGTCCACTCCCTCAGCCTGAACTCCAGTTCATTGTTATTTCTTGTCTAGGGCTTTGTCTACACTTGGAATGTTACAGCCGCAGAGCTGCGCTGCTGTACCGCTACAGTATAGACACTGCCTACGCCAATGGGGGTGGCTCTTCCATTGGCATAGGTGATGCTCCTCCTTGAGAGGCAGTAGCTAGGTCAACAGACAAATCCTTCCATCGACTAAGCGCTGTCTACAACGGGAGTTAGTTTGGCTTAACGATGCCGTTCAGTGGGTGTGGATTTTTCACACCCCTGAGCGATGCAGTTAAGCGACTTACTTAAGCGACCAGGCCTAGGAGCACACGCAAGATTCCTTCTCTGCTTATCTGTGTTCCTGTTGCCTGCTGCACCCTTACTCTTGCATAGAGGTGTGAAATGATTGTGATTGTCTATGAATCACCAGAACATGGGGCTCTGCTCAGCCGTGCTCTCAGCACAGCTAATGGGGGCTCAGTGAATCAGGAATTGAAAATCACCTTGTTTTTCTGGCTTCAGAGTGAAGCAGACCGCAGATGAGAGCAGCCCAGCCTCCCCTGAGGGCAGGGATGGTAGCAGGACTGGCTCAGTGTCCAGGGGAGACATTCTGGTAGGGCTGGAGTGTCACTTGCTTCTATTGCTGTCCCCACAGCACACAGCAGGATCGGACATCATGACGTTTTCCTGGGAAGGTCCAAGGTGAAGTTCTTCGCTAATGAGGACATGGGTATCTCTGGAGTCTTGCATGTCCCAGGGCATGTCAACATGACAAGCTTAAGTTGATCTATGTTAGGTCCACCTACAGCCACTGCAGTAATTACTGCGATGGTTCACGTCCACATTGCTCTCCTGTTGATGGAGCACTTCCACCAGCTTAAGAGGGGCTGAGAGCCAGAGCTTTCAGCTCCTTGCAGCTCCCTGACTGGAGCCCAGCTGCCCCCAGATTCCTGGCTCCCTGCTCCCAGCCCCAGCTCCAGACTGCCTGCTCCCCATCAGGAGTGGGCGAGCCGCCCAGACTCTCAGCTTCCCGCTCTACACAGACACTATGTCACCCTAGCTACATTGACATAAGCTACACCTCTCTCAGAATTAGAGTTATTATGTCAGTGTAGTAGGGCACTTAGTCTACACTACGGGATTATTCCGATTTTACAGAAATTGATGTTTGGAAACAGATTGTATAAAGTCAAGTTCACGCAGCCACACCAAGCACATTAATTCAACAGTGTGCGTCCATGTACCCAGGCTAGCATCAACTTCCGGAGCGTTGCACTGTGGGTAGCTATCTCATAGCTATCCCATAGTTCCCGCAGACTCCCCTGCCCACTGGAATTCTGGGTTGAGATAATGCCTGATGGGGCCAAAAATTTGTCGTGAGTGGTTATGGATAAATGTCATCAGTCAATTCTCCCTCTGTGAAATCAACAGCAGGCAATCATTTCGCGCCCTTTTCCCTGGATTGCCCGGGCAGACGCCATAGCATGGCAACCATGAAGTCCGTTCAGCCTTTTTTCACTGTCACCGTATGTGTCCTGGATGCTGCTGACAGACGCGGTACTGCAGCACTACACAGCAGCATCCCCTTGCCTTTTGCAAGTTAGCAAAGAAGGTTACCAGACCTACTGTACCGTCTGCTGCTTTGCAAGTTGGCAATGATGGTTACCAGTCATACTGTACCATCTGCTGCTGTCATGGGTGCTCCTGGCTGGCCTCGGTGAGGTCGGATAGGGGCGCCTCGACTAAAATAGGAATGACTCCCCAGGTCATTCTCTTCTTTAAGTTTAGTCTAATGGAGAGTCAGTCCTGCTTAGAATATCAGGCAAGCCTACTAAAGAACCAGAGAGGCAAACGGCCGCTCCGGGTCAGAGCCCCAGACATCCTGCAGAAATGATGAGTTGCATGCTATTCTAAGGGGTGCCCCTGCAACAACCTCACCCATTGCTTCCCTCCTCCCCTACCCATCCAGGGCTACCATGGCAGTTATCCCTCCATTGGTGTGATGAGGTAATAAAGAATGCAAGAATAAGAAACAACACTGACTTTATTGCAAGCAGAGATCAGAGGGGGGAGGGGAGGGCGGTTGTCTTACAGTGAAGTAGAGTGAACCACCATTCTGCACTTGCTCAGCCTATAGCTGAACATGGGAATCTGTGACAAGCACTAGGATAGAAGCACAGGCAGCTTCATTTGTGTGTGGGCCTTTGGTTGACACTGGTAAAATACAAAATGTCCCAGGATATGTGTGCTGGGGGACAGTTCTAAACGGCAACTTAATTTATTATTTGCAGCAAAATGTAGAGGTCTAAGTATCTGATTGTGAGCCCTAGTAGCAAGGAGTAGCCCGGGGTAGGCACGACCGCGTGGTGCTGCTGACTGGGAGAGCAGCCTGAGGCAGAAGCCTCCAGCTGCCACGATACTCCAGACAGGAGTGAATCTCCATTAGACAAAACTTAAAGAAGAGAATGACCTGGAGTCATTCCCATTTTTGCCCAGGTGCCCCCGGCCAACCTCACTGAGGCCAGCCAGGAGCGCCCACGGGACGATGATGACGGCTATCAGTCCTACTGTACCGTCTGCCATCCGTGAGGCAAGGCAAGGCAAGACAAGGCAAGGGGATGCTGCTGTGTAATGCTGCAGCACTATGTCTACCAGCAGCATCCAGTAGACATACGGTGACATTGAAAAAAGGTGAGAAACAATTTTTTTCCCTTTGCTTTCACAGAGGAAGGGGAAGGGGGGGTGGGGCTGATGAAATATACCCTGAACCACTCGTGACAATGTTTTTGACCCTTCAGACTTTGGGAGCTCAGCCAAGAATTCAAATGGTTTTCAGAAAGTGTGGGAACTGTGGGATAGCTACAGTCGTCAGCAGGGCCGGTGCAACCATTTAGGCAAACTAGGCGGCCGCCTAGGGCGCCTAGTGGTTGGGGGGCGCCTAAAAGTCCCCTCAGGTGAGGAGTTGGAGTGGAGTTGAGCTGGGGGGGGGGGCGTGGGGAGGGCTGCTTGCAGTAACGGGGGGGGGCACACAGGGGAACAGCTCCCCATCCCAGCTTACCTCCACTCTGCCTCCTCCGCTAAGCACACAGCCCAGCTTTACCTCTCCTCCAATCAGCGCTGCAAGCCTGGGCGGGGAGGAGAATTAGAGCAGCGCCGGCGTGCTCAGTGGAGGAGGCGGAGCCGAGGTGAGCTGGGGCAGGCTACCCAGGCAGGGTTAGCTTCCGCGTGGGGAGGTCTCCCCAGGCAGGGTTAGCTGCCATGGCGAAGGAGGGGGAAGTCTCTCCAGGCAGGGTTAGCTGCCGTGGTGGGACAGGCAGGGAGAGGGGTTAGCTGTAGTGGGAGGGTAGCTGCTGCGGGGGGGGGGCTCCCTGGATGGGGGGCTGAGTTAGCTGCTGTGGGGGGGCGGGGTTAGCTGGGGGGGTGCAAGGTGGAGGTTTCACCTAGGGCGTGAAACTTCCTTGCACCGGCCCTGGTCGTCAGTCGCACCTCCCTCCGTGAGCGTCCATTTGATTCTTTGGCTTTCTAGTACGCTTGTCTCAGCTCCTTAAGTTTCACGCAGCGCTGTGTTGAGTCCCTGTTGTGGCCTCTGTGCATCATAGCCTTGGAGATTTTTTCAAATGTTTTGGCATTTTGTCTATTGGAACAGAGTTCTGCTAGAACAGATTCATCTCCCCATACAGAGATCAGATCCAGTATCTCCCGTACGATCCATTCTGGAGCTCTTTTTTGATTCTGGGACTGCATGGTCACCTGTGCTGTTCAGTGCTCCACACTGGGCAAACAGGAAATGAAATTCAAAAGTTTGTGGGGCTTTTCCTGTCTACCTGGCCAGTGCATCCAAGGTCAGATTGCTGTCCAGAGCGGTCACAATGGTGCACTGTGGGATAGCTCCCAGAGGCCAATACCATCGAATTGCGGCCACACTAACCCTAATTCGAAATGGCAATTCCAATTTCAGCGCTTCTCCCCTCATCGGGGAGGAGTACAGATATCGATATTAAGAGCCCTTTATATTGAAGTAAAGGGCTTCTTTGTGCGGAAGGGTGCAGGGTTAATTCGGTTTAAAGCTGCAAAATTCGAGATGAATTCGTAGTGTAGACCACGCCTTACATGGGTGAGAGCAAGGCTGTAGTGTATACCTAACATTAGCTGTCTTATGTTGACCTCTGTAGTGCAGACCAGGGTCCTGTCTCATGTCAACCCAGTGCAGTCACTGCTTTCGGAGTGCTAGTCAGCGTAAACTGAGGCCACGCAGGGCATGGTCAGGAAGTTGCTCCAGGCCCTTCTTTGTACAAAATGGTGTTCACTATTGGGCCTGACAAATGGCAGGGGAAGGAGCTGGTGAAGCAAACACTACCCCCCACCTCCGCCCCGCTCTTTGCTTTGCTTTTCACTAGCACCAAAGTCTGAAAGGAGGCAAATCACTTTTATTGAGTTGGACAAATGACATACCAGCAAATGTTCTTTTCTAACCTCTCCCTGCAAAAATATCTTCAAATAATAGGATTGTGTTTTTCCAAAAATGTTCCTTATTGCTTTACATCAGTATCCCATTAAAACGTAGCATTAGAGTTCAGTTATTAATGGAATATGACACACGTCTTATTATATTAGTGATTTTCACAGTGTAACTTAGTAAGCTATTTTTAATATTCTTAGGGACACACGCCAGCGTGAGAATATATTTATATTTGATAGCAGAGAAATACGTTTTCAGGCAGTTTTGACTGACTTTTAAAATTGCCCAGGAGTGCAGAGGAATGTGACCCATCCAGCCAAGTGTGGATACCAGCGCAAGAGGAGCCTCAGAACCAGTGGAGAGCAAAACATGCCCTGGGCTTTGCCGGGCTGAACTCCTGGCCCCATTGAAGTCAATAGCAAACACTGCCCAGCTGCTGGGGAGGGCAGGTGAGAGAGAATTGATACTATTGACAGTCACTTCTCCTCTTTCCCAGCCAATAGGCTGAATTCACTGCTGCTCCCTCCATGGAGTTACATTAGGGGCATTGCCTTTAATCCTAGTGAAGGAAAACCACCATCCCCTTCATAGACTTGTGTCAGAGCCCATTTGCCCACAGCTACAGGCGGAGCTTTCTGAATTCCTTCACAGAGCATGGCTCCTCCTCATTAGTCCACTCTGCTCTCTCTAGGCCCTTCTGGCACACCTGGATCTTCTCGAGAGCCGTGGGTGCAAAGCTGGTCTGGCCCACAAGACAGCACAAGTGGCAAAACACACACAAGTGGCCCTTGTGCTTGCGACATGAAAGGCATCAGCACCCTGGCCAGCATCCATAGGCGAGAGGGTGAAGGCAATATTGCCCCCCGGATTGACCATTCTTCCCCTTCCTTTAATAGATTCACGAGACATTTCTGTGGTGCAAAAGGAAATTCTGGCTCTCCTGAGGGGCTTTTCTCATCTGACAGCTACATTTCAAGCTCATTTCCGGGGCAGCAAGCCTTTCCATCCAGGGAGCACCCATGTGTCAGGGGCTTTTTCATCATGAACCTGGCTGTGGTGTGCTAGGGGGTACTGGGCTAACATGTCAAACCAGAGTGCTCAGGCTTCTGTGAGGCTCAAATAAGCCTCCTTCAGGGAGCCTTTGGATCTAGAGCACAATCTGCAACGCATTTCCTGTTCAGTGTATGAGGAAAGCACTGAGCCGCCGGGCATGCTAGCTAGCAAGGCGCTGAGCCAGCTGGGAGCTAGCTATATTGGCAGTACTACCAGTGTGTTTAATAATGGCAGGAGCCCACCTCTGAACAAAATCCGAACACAGCTAGACAGACTGACAGGCTCTCCGCTAGCACTTTCTGGGGCTTCACAGCCCAGAGAACTGTCCTCCCCTGCCCAGGACAGCTGCTTCCTTTCGAGCTTAATCTCCTTCCCGGGTGTGCCTGTCTAGTAACGCCTACTCTCTCCTTCTTTCCTCCCCTCCAGCCAGGCCCAGGTGGAGGCTTAGCCCAGCTATCTTCACTCCACACTCTTCAGCCCATGACAGTCAGGGTGCAGACACCCCAAGGAACACAGGAAGGCTGAACTCCAAAGCATATGCAACTGAATCAACTGGTTGCATGCAATGTTATTGTGCATAAAATTAGGCCACGTAAGGTCTTATATGAAAGTTTATAATGTTTTGAATGTGATGGTCATTATGAGATCTGTATACAGGCCCTAGATAGGAATCGGTGTATTTATCTATAGAGAACAGTCACTCAGGACGGGTACTACAATTTCAAGTACACCTCACAGAAGGGAGGGGCTTCTCCCAAGCCAGTTGTTTACATGACACTAACTTCAAATACCCATTCATTGTCCAGCCAGGAAAAGACAAGGGTGGACCACTAGAGTTAAAGGGAAAACACTGAACCAACTTGAAACTGAATAGAAAACCCCAGCCTTGGAGAGATAAGAGAAAAGAGAATTCCCCCCACTGTGAATCACCATAGCCTGAGAGAGAAAAGCCTGCAAACACTTAAAAGAAAAGGGCTTGACATGAAGGCTATCCAGAAACTGAGGGGCAGCTGCTAAGTGGGATGCTGCCTGTGAAACACTGGATTCCCTCTGGGATGGGGAGGGGACTCTGGGAAACTGTTTGGAGGCAATAGGTAACTTATCTTAGAAAGGGAAGTTCGCTCATAACGAAGTGAGAAGCCGGAAGTTTCTTTATCCGCCAGGATCCTCACAGGACCCACATTTTCAGAGTTTGTAAAAATAAGTCCATTTGGCCAGCTCTGCAGAGGCCCATCTAAGGGGGACCATGGAGCTCAGAGGCCTTTATTATTTCAGAGCCAGCACAGCAGAAATTCCTTCACCTGGATGTGACCAAATTCAGCTTTGCTGCCACCTGGTAACTAAGCAGGATGCTCCCTGCTGACGGCATGCCCACTGAATGCCATGGTTTGCTCAGGGCAGTGTGTGCTACGTTGGCTAGGGTGCGGTTTGCAGGGTCAGCCCGTGGGCATGAGGCGGCTGCAGTGCATCTCTGCACTCCAGTATCGCCCCTTCGTCGGTATGCAGCAGGGGGCATTCCGAAGTATACTGCTGTCATTCCCGGAGATGATGCACAGCCTCCATTAGCAGCACTTGCCACAGGGGGGGCGTCACAAAGAGGCTGAAATAGTCCCTAGCCCAGCCAAAGGAGTTAGTGACTGAACAACACTCTCCTCGCCACTTCTAAACAGGCCTCAGCTGCCAACAGATGGATGTAATCTCGAAACCCAAGAACTAGAGCACCAGGCTGCAGGGCCCTTGGAAATACCTTGAGGAATCTCTGGTGAGATCTCCACCGTGACAGCAATGTTTATGGGATTTGTGCATCCATCGGGAAGTGCTTTGTCATGTTTACATTATTATTACGATTCTTCCTGCTTTCTTCACATCTTTGTTGTAACGGCAGGCTTCAGAGTGCGGCCTCAGTGGGTTGCAAACCCAGCCTGGAGGACAGGACGTGCCGTGCTCTCCGGGACTGGAATGAATCTGTAAAAGATCCTGTAACTGCAACACAGCCACAGCTCCTTGCATTGTTCCGGAAAGCTCAGTGGGTCAGTGCAGGAGCACTATCAGCTGTGCATGGCAGAAAGGCCATAGTAGGGTTTGTGCGGAGTCCGTGTGGTGGGATAATTAGCTTTACTCTAGGGAGGAGTCAGATCCTGCCCCCCTTCCATGGCTCTGGAGAGCCCCACATACAGTGGGACCAATTTCGTTCTGCAATGCCAGCAAGGGCGGGATTTGTGCCACATGCACTATGCACATTGCAGCACCCAGTTTAGCAGGCATCCCCACATACCACTGACAGGCAGAGCATGGTGAGATGGAGAGAAGTGGGCAGGTGGGGTCACATGAACTTCCCAACCCTTCCCTCACACTCAATGGAGCAGCAGTGCAGGAGTAACAGGGCTGCACTAGTGGCTGTGCAGAGATTCTGCTCCTACTCTGGAGCCTAGGAAGGAAGATCCCCTTCCACTCAGGCTATGCAGAGTCCTCTGTGTCCAGCCTAGTGACTCAGGCAAGACTTAGCCCTGCTTTCACAGGTAATGAAACAGCTCAGAATTTCTCCTCTTCTTCATTTAAAACAGTGGAAGTGGTTTGCACAGCAGTAACAGAACACAGCCTCCTAGTCAGGCCTTTTCCCTCCTCTGGAGCCATTCTCCTAATGCCACTCATGCTTAGTACTGAGAAGTCCCTCCAGTATTAAACATCTGTGTGAAATGTGACTGTGCCAGATGTTACTGGAAGATGATGCAGCATTGGGCTTGGAGACTGATTACTGTAAGTGCAACTATTCCACGCACATGCTGAGCTAGACTTTGGGAAAAGAGTACCCACAACAAACATGAGAAAGAGCACAGACTCGGCCAAACCTCATGGGCAACAGCTATAGTAAGCCTCTGCTTGCCAAGGAACCAGGGAACAGCTCACCGTGCAGCCAGGGAACAGCTCACAAAGGAACCAGAGCATCTCGCCATGCAGCCAGAGCATTTCCAGGGCTTACAAGGGAGCTTTAGGGGCAGGCCTAGCAAATATAGGCTCAGGGAGAGAGATGTGTACGCAGCTGGTAGTTTCAGTCACCATGGAGAAGCTACAGGACTCTGGTTAGTCAATATAACAGGGTTCCTGCATTTGGATGCTGGACACTCCTGTCCTGAAGCACCTGGCTTTCCAGCTCACACTTGTGTCACCACACAGGCTCTGAGTATGGGCTGCAGTAGCCACCCTATTATCTTTGGGTATGTCCAGAACCCTCGGCACATGAATCCTTGACAGACAGCACTCAGACTGGGTCATCTTCACTCAGCTAGCCAGCCAATGCCATGGCGGGATCTGGCTCCAAGTGCAAACAATATTAGCCTGGGGCTACCGTTGTCAATGACAATTACCATGTGGTTCATTCCAAATGAGGTGGGATGTGTAGCTAGGAATCTGTGCTGCAAGTGGGATTTTGTGCACTGTATCGTTCAATTTCTAAGCACTTACCTTGTGTGCAGAGTTCAGAGAGCTCAGTGTAAATGCACACGTATACACACACACAGAGTGCACTCTCACACACACACAGAGTTTGCGCTCTCACATGCACACAGTGCACTCTCTCACACACACACAGTGCGTTCTCTCTCTCACACATGCATAGTGCGCCCTCTCTCTCTCTCTCTCTCTCTCTCTCTCACACACACACACAGTGTGCCCTGTCTGTCACAGACACACAGCGCGTGCTCTCTCTCACACATGCACAGTGTGCTCTCTCTCACTCATACAGTGCACTCTCTCACACACAGTGTGCTCTCTCTCTCTCATGCACACAGTGCACTCTCTCTCTGTCTCTCTGTCTCTCTCTCTCTCACACACACACAGTGTGCTTCCTCTCTCTCTTACACACAGAGTGCGCTCTCTCATGCACACATAGTGCGCGGTCTCTCACTCTCTCACACACACAGTGTGCGCTCTCTCTCTCTCACACACAGTGTGCATTCTCACATAGTACGATCTCTCTCACACACACATAGTGTGCATGTTCTCTCTCTCTCTTTCTCTCTGTCATACACACACACAGTGCACTCTCTCATGTAGTCTTTACTTCTGTTATTTCTTGTTCTCCTAATCTAAAAATCATTCAGAGTGACATTTCTCTTTGTGAATGGAGAAATATAACACAGACAGTCCATTGGCCGAGAAACAGTTATTTCCAGTACATTCAGAATTCATGGATCTTAAGGCCAGAAGGCAGCATTCTGATCCTGTAGTCCAATGTTCCTCAGTCTCTTCAGACTGGCAACTCTTTCTTTGAATTCAAAACTCTTTGCAGTCTTCTTACATTTACTATAAAAGTAAGAGTAAAATGCATCAAAGCTACCAATGATAAGCCTGTAGAATGTGTGTGTGTGTGTATCAAGAGATTGACATCGAATACTTGACCATGAAGGCGAACAGGGGCTGCTAACAGGGAGTTTTGCAACAGAGTTCTCCAGGTGAAGGAGGAGCAAATACAGCATCTGTGGGGTAAGTGACTGTCTGTAGTGTGTGTTTGTGTTTGGGGGTTATTTGCTGTGTGCTGTGTGCTGAGCTTGTGTTTGTCAGTCTGTTTGTTTGTTTGGTGATTTGAAGGACCGTGTGCTGTGGCTGGCAGTTGGAGGCCGTGAGCTTCAAAGGAAGGTTTGAAAGCTTGAAGCCTCTGGTAATTGGCTGAGCCTTAATCAGTAGGCGAGGCATTAACTCAGGCCAGGGCTTTATAAAGCCACGCACAAGCAACCAGGGAGCTTGCGACCAGGGGCTGCTAACAGGGAGTTTTGCAAGGGAGTTGGGAAGGGAGAGGGTGATCCCTTCTCGGTCCTACCTGTTCCCCTGTAGTCCCCTTAAAACCTATAATCCAAACCATATTCCAAAACCCCTTTTTTTTAAAACCACCCTTTCATTAACTAGGAGACAATGCAGGCAGAAGCCCAGCAGCAGAGTGGGGGCTATCCAGTTTATTGCACTGAGTGTAGCATGTATGATTACCTGCCCTGTGGCCTCCCTTAACTCCTCCAGTTCCACCACCCTGGCCTCCAAAGTCTGTATGTGGTCTCTGAGGGCCAGGAGCTCCTTGCACCGACTGCACATATAGCGTATGTGTGCAGTCGGTGCAAGGAGCTCCTGGCCCTCAGAGACGACGTACAGACTTTGGAGGCCAGGGTGGTGGAACTGGAGGAGCTAAGAGAGGCAGAGAGGTATGTTGATGAAGCTTTCCGGGACACTGTAGAATTGTCCCACCTCCGCTCAGACAGCCTCTGTGCTGTTGAGGAGGAAGAAAGGCCCAGGGAAGCAAAGCAGTCAATGGGAGCAGAGGGAAACCTTCCCATAGTTGGGACCCTCCTTCCAGATGGTGCTGGGGTTGCCTCTTGCACTGAGGTTACCTCTCTGGGGGAGGGAACTCCAGTTGCTAGGAAAAGGCAGGTGTTAGTAATGGGAGATTCGATCATTAGAAACATAGATAGCTGGGTTTGTGATGACCGGGAGAACCGTATGGTGACTTGGCTGCCTGGTGCGAAGGTTGCGGATCTCTCAAGGCATCTAGACAGACTTATGTGTAGTGCTGGGGAGGAGCCAGTGGTCGTGGTACATGTAGGTACCAATGACATAGGGAAGAGTAGGAGAGATGTCCTGCAAGCCAAATTTAGGCTGCTAGGGAAGAGACTGAAATCCAGGACCTCTATGGTGGCATTCTCAGAAATGCTCCCAGTTCCACGCTCAGGGCCAGGTAGGCAGGCAGAGCTTCAGAGTCTCAATGCATGGATGAGACGATGGTGTAGAGAGGAAGGGTTTACATTCATTAGGAAATGGGGAAACTTTTGGGATGGGGGGAGCTTATACAGGAGAGATGGGCTCCACATAAATCAAAGTGGAACCAGACTGCTGGCACTAAACATTAAAAAGGTTGTAGAGCAGTTTTTATACTAGGAGATGGAGGAAAGCCGACTGCTGCAGAGCATGTGGATCGGACACAGACTTCTCTTAGGGGAGAGTATGATGATAGGGAATCTCCAGGTTATAGTCAGAAACAGAGGACGGAAGAGGATAATGTAAGGGCCGGATCAGATGATAAACAGTCACATAAAAAAGAATCTGGCACATCGGAAAAGGGCAGACAAATAAAGAGGGACAAGTTTTCAAAGTGCTTGTACACAAATGCTAGAAGTCTAAATAGTAAGATGGGTGAACTAGAGTGCCTTGTGATAAAGGAGGATATTGATATAATAGGCATCACAGAAACCTGGTGGACTCAGGACAATCAATGGGACACAATCATTCTGGGGTACAAAATATATAGGAGGGACAGAATAGGTCGTGCAGGGGGAGGAGTGGCACTATATGTGAAAGAAAGTGTAGATTCAAATGAAGTAAAAATCTTAAGTGAATCCACATGTTCCATAGAATCGCTATGGATAGAAATTTCATGCTCTAATAAAAATATAACTTTAGGGATCTATTATCGACCACCTGACCAGGACAGTAATAGTGATGAGAAATGCTAAGGGAAAGCAGAGAGGCTATCAAAATTAAGAACCCAATAATAGTGGGGGATTTCAATTATCCCCATATTGACTGGGAACATTTCACTTCAGGATGAAATGCAGAGATAAAATTTCTTGATACTTTAAATGACTGATTCATGGAGCAGCTGGTACGGGAACCCACAAGGGGAGAGGCAACTCTAGATTTAATTCTGAGTGGAGCACAGGAGCTGGTCCAAGAGGTAACTATAGCGGGACCGCTTGGAAATAGTGACCATAATACAATAGCATTCAACATCCCTGTGAGGGGAAGAACACCTCAATAGCCCAACACTGTGACATTTAATTTCAAAAGAGGGAACGATACAAAAATGAGGGGGTTAGTTAAGCAAAAGTTAAAAGGTACGGTGACTAAAGTGAAATCCCTGCAAGTTGCATGGGCCCTTTTTAAAGACACCATAATAGAGGCCCAACTTCAATGTATACCCTAAATTAAGAAACACAGTAAAAGAACTAAAAAATAGCCACCGTGGCTTAACAACCATGTAAAAGAAGCAGTGAGAGATAAAAAGACTTCCTTTAAAAAGCAGAAGTCAAATCCTAGTGAGGCAAATAGAAAAGGAGCACAAACATTGCCAGCTTAAGTGCGAGAGTGTAATAAGAAAAGCCAAAGAGAAGTTTGAAGAACGGCTAGCCAAAAACTCCAAAGGTAATAACAAAATGTTTTTTAAGTACATCAGAAGCAGGAAGCCTGCTAAACAACCAGTGGGGCCCCTTGACGATCGAGATACAAAAGGAGCGCTTAAAGACGATAAAGTCATTGCGGAGAAACTAAATGGATTCTTTGCTTCAGTCTTCATGGCTGAGGATGTTAGGGAGATTCCCAAACCTGAACCGGCTTTTGTAGGTGACATATCTGAGGAACTGTCACAGACTGAAGTGTCACTAGAGGAGGTTTTGGAATTGATTGATAAACTCAACATTAACAAGTCACCGGGACCAGATGGCATTCACCCAAGAGTTCTGAAAGAACTCAAATGTGAAGTTGCGGAACTATAACTAGGGTTTGTAACCCGTCCCTTAAATCGGCTTTGGTACCCAATGACTGGAAGTTAGCTAATGTAACGCCAATATTTTAAAAGGGCTCTAGAAGTGATCCTGGCAATTACAGACCAGTAAGTCTAACGTCGGTACCGGGCAAATTAGTCGAAACAATAGTTAAGAATAAAATTGTCAGACTCATAGAAAAACATAATCTGTTGAGCAATAGTCAATATGGTTTCTGTAAAGGGAAATCGTGTCTTACTAATCTATTAGAAGCAGCAAAGAATCCTGTGGCACCTTATAGACTAACAGACGTTTTGGAGCATGAGCTTTCGTGAGTGAATACCCACTTTGTCAGATGCATCTGACGAAGTGGGTATTCACCCACGAAAGCTCATGCTCCAAAACGTCTGTTAGTCTATAAGGTGCCACAGGATTCTTTGCTGCTTTTACAGATCCAGACTAACACGGCTACCCCTCTGATACTTAATCTATTAGAGTTCTTTGAATGGGTGAACAAACATGTGGACAAGGGGCATCCAGTGGACATAGTGTACTTAGATTTCCAGAAAGCCTTTGACAAGGTCCCTCACCAAAGGCTCTTACGTAAATTAAGCTGTCATGGGATAAAAGAGAAGGTCCTTTCATGGATTGAGAACTGGTTAAAAGACAGGGAACAAAGGGTAGGAATTAATGGTAAATTCTCAGAATGGAGAGAGGTAACTAGTGGTGTTCCCCAAGGGTCAGTCCTAGGACCAATTCTATTCAATTTATTCATAAATGATCTGGACAAATGGGTAAACAGTGAGGTGGCAAAGTTTGCAGATGTTACTAAACTACTCAAGATAGTTAAGACCAAAGCAGATTGTGAAGAACTTCAAAAAGATCTCACAAAATTAAGTGATTGGGTAACAAAATGGCAAATGAAATTTAATGTGGATAAATGTAAAGTAATGCACATTGAAAAAAATAACCCCAACTATACATACAGTATGATGGGGGCTAATTTAGCTACAACGAGTCAGGAAAAAGATATTGGCGTCATCGTGGATAGTTCTCTGAAGTTGTCCACGCAGTGCGCAGAGGCAGTCAAAAAAGCAAACAGAACGTTAGGAATCATTAAAAAGGGTATAGAGAATAAGACTGAGAATATATTATTGCCCTTACATAAATCCATGGTATGCCCACATCTCGAATACTGTGTACAGATGTGGTCTCCTCACCTCAAAAAAGATATTCTAGCACTAGAAAAGGTTCAGAAAAGGGCAACTAAAATGATTAGGGGTTTGGAGAGGGTCCCATATGAGGAAATATTCAAGAGGCTAGGCCTCTTCAGCTTGGAAAAGAGGAGACTAAGGGGGGATATGATAGAGGTATATAAAATCATGAGTGATGTGGAGAAAGTGGATAAGGAAAAGTTATTTACTTATTCCCATAATACAAGAACTAGGAGTCACCAAATGAAATTAATAGGTAGCAGGTTTAAAAGAAATAAAAGGAAGTTCTTCTTCACGCAGCGCACAGTCAACTTGTGGAACTCCTTACCTGAGGAGGTTGTGAAGGCTGGGACTATAACAATGTTTAAAATGTTTAAAAGGGAAGTGGATAAATTCATGGTGGCTAAGTTTATCAGAGGATGGAGATGGATGGCAGGAGAGAGATCACTTGATCATTGCCTGTTAGCTTCACTCCCTCTGGGGCACCTGGCATTGGCCACTGTCGGTAAACAGATACTGGGCTAGATGGCCCTTTGGTCTGACCTGGTACAGCCATTCTTATGTTCTTATCAGGGCATGTGGTGGAGCCAGATTTTCTTTGTTGAGATTGTGATATAATTTTCTGTGCCTTGTGACCCTCCCAGCGAGTGCCTTTCATAACCCACCTGCTGAGAAACATAGTTCTAGTGTAACCAACAGCATGACACAGGCCTACAAGCTTGGGTGAGGTAGGGCAGATGTTTTAGACAGAGACACCAAGTCTTGGTATCCCAACTGTGTTGTACCAATGGTTAATTATGCCCAACATTGAATATTCGCACCACATTGCTAGTCTGAATTTGTCCATCGTCAGTTTCCAGCCACGGGATCTTGATGTCTTTGCTAAATTGGAGTCTCTTTTTGTAAGAAATCTTCTTCCCATGTGGAGCACAGAAATGCTGGGCCAACTCAGACCATTCCTCCTGCAAGCTGTCTAACAGGGGCTAGTCCCAAATGCTCCAGAGGAAGAGGAAAGACTGCTCAGGGTCCGGGTAGGACTGTACTCGGGGCAGTTAGCCTATGCTGCTGCTCACTGCTGCCCATGCTACCGCAGCTACATAGCTATTTTTAGAACACTACCTCAGTGAGAGCTAGCGTGTGTATGTTTACTTGAGCAGGGACTCTCTCTCCCCAGCTCCAAGTGTAGACATAAGCAGTCAGGCCTCTGGGGACAGTCACAGGAGGGAGAAAGCTGTTTGATACATCACCTCGTGGAGTTCTCAGGAGAAATCAAAGGACTCAAATCAGAATCCTGCACTTAGGACGGAAGAATCCTATGCACTGCTATAGACTGGGGACCAAATGGCTAGGCAGCAGTTCTGCAGAAAAGGACCTAGGGATTACAGTGGATGAGAAGCTGGATATGAGTCAACAATGTGTCCTTGTTGCCAAGAAGACTAACAACATTTGGGGCTGTGTAAGTAGGGGTATTGCCAGCAGATCGAGGGACGTGATCATTCCCCTCTATTTTACATTGGTGAGGCCTCATCTGGAGTAGTGTGTCCAGTTTTGGGCCCCACACTACAAGAAGGATGTGGAAAAATTGGAAAGAGTCCAGCAGACGGCAACAAAAATGATTAGAAGGCTGGAGCACATGACTTATGAGGAGAGGCTGAGGGAACTGGGCTTATTTAGTCTGCAGAAGAGAAGACCTGAGGGGGGATTTGACAGCTGCTTTCAACTACCTGAAAGGGGGTTCCAAAGAGGATGGCTCTAGACTGTTCTCAGTGGTAGCAGATGAAAGAACAAGGAGTAATGGTCTCAAGTTGTAGTGGGGGAGGTTTAGGTTGGATATTAGGAAAAAAAAATCACTAGGAAGGTGGTGAAGCACTGGAATGGGTTACCTAGGGAAGTGGTGGAATCTCCTTCCTTAGAGGTTTTTAAGGTCAGGTTTGACAAAGCCCTGGCTGGGGTGATTTAGTTGGTGATTGGTCCTGCTTTGAGCAGGGGGTTGGACTAGATGACCTCCTGAGGTCCTGTCCAACCCTGCTATTTATTCAAGGTGTCACAAATATAAATAAGAGGGAAGGTAAATGCAAACTGTGTGCAGAGGACCAGAGCTTGTATTCATCCAGCTCCAGATGGCAAAAGGGAAAGCTTGCAATCACTCACATACTTAGTTTATTTAACCACAGTCATGGTTATAAGGGAAAGAACATGGGCACAAGCCTAAATATTGAGTGTTAAATCCTGCACAAGAAGGTGCGGAGAAAGCCTCCTACAGGGGACTTGTTCCTGTGTGATAAAAGCGCTGGCCACGCTCCAGCACAGCGTGTAAGCAAGTGCTGAACATTAAGCACAGGAGTAGTTCCACTGCCATCGTTTGCAGTTAAGCTCCTTCTGGTGTAAGATATCTGGAACAATAGGAGCCACTGCCCAAAACACAGACCATGAGTCAGGAGCTTAGCCATGTGGATGGAGAGGTTTCCATGCAGGCTGCATGTGACTATACCAGGGCTCAAAAAAGAGCTAGATAAGTTCATGGAGGATAGGTCCGTCAATGGATATTAGCCAGGATGGGCAGGGATGGTATCCCTAGCTTCTGTTTGCCAGAAGCTGGGAATGGGTGACAGGAGATGGATCACTTGATGATTACCTGTGCTGTTCATTCCCTCTGGGGCACCTGGCATTGGCCACTGTCGGAAGACAGGATACAGGGCTAGATGGACCTTTAGTCCAACCCAGTATGGCCATTCTTATGAACACAGAGGTCTGGGTATTGCTTTGGTGGGGCTCTGAGTATGCATGAGCGTGAGCAGCCACAGGCAGAAAGACAACCAAACCAGACAGAGACAGCTGCAGAAAGTGTGGCATCCAACAAGGAGGAATTCTATATTAGGCGTCGTTCTGACGGATTAAGAGGAACTGATCACAGAGTGAAAACTTAACGGTAATTTAGGTACAAGGGATCATGACTTGATCCCATTTATCACAGACAAGCAGAATAAAGTCCAGAGGAGTAATACATACACTTGGTGATTTAAAAGATCCAATTTCACAAAGCTGAAATCAATTATGAGCCAAATCAGCTGGGAGGAAGAATTTAATCAGAAAAATGTGAATGATGTTTGGGAAATGTTTAGGAATACTTTACTAGATACCCAAAAGCCACAATCCCATAACTGAGGAAGAAGGCTGTGCTGTTAAAAATACAATTTGGTTTAGAGGGTCAGTGAAGGCAGCTATACAAAATTAAATAAATACTATTTAATAAATGGAAGAAAGATAAAGTTGATAGTAATGAACATAAATCAGAAGTTAGGAATTGTTTAAAAGTGATAAGGGAAGCAAAGGGGCAAAAGGAAAAAACTATGGCCGGCAGAGCTGAAGACAATAAGAAGGAGTTTGTTAAATATATTGGGAACAAAAAGTGTCCTGACAATGGCACTGGTCCCTTATCTGAGAGAAATGGCAGAGTTATCCATAATAATGTAGAAAGGGGAGATGAGTTCAATAAATATTTCTGTTCTCTATTTGGGTGAAAAAACACATGATGGAGTCATATCTAGGGTTACCATACACCCAGGTTTTCCCGGACAGGATCTCGGCCTCCATCTGGGAGGATTTTTGAAATAAGAGGAAATGTCTGGGATTTTTCTGCTCCAGACACTGCAGGTAAGAAAAAACTGTCTCTGTACCCTGATTGGTTCCTTCCCTGCATCCACACTGCTGGATTCCACCCACCCCAGCTCTGGCCTAGCCCAGCCCACCAGGTTAGCGAAGCTGCCAAACACCACTTGGTTGGGTCACCTGCCTTGCCACAGGGCCTCAGAGCCCAGCCAGCAGGGATAATAGGGCCAGGCCCCAGCTGCCTGCCCTGGGGATGGGGAGAGGTCCACAGGGAAGCACTGACTGATGGGCTGATGCTGCATCCCAGGCCTGTGCCAGCCACCCTGCCACCATGACAGGGAACGGCACTATCCCAGACCTTAAGAGTGAGGCCACAGGTACTCCCTCCAGCACACCCAAAAACCCCCTCCAGTACCCCCAAATATCCATCCCAGTACACACATACCCCTCCAACACCCCCTAACTGTACCCTGTCTTCTGCTCCCCCTCCCCCCAGCAGTATCCTTTATTTGGGAACTTTAAATATGGTAACCCTAATCATATCATATGCTCTTTTCATTTGCTAGTAACTCTGAAGGATGTTATACAGAAGCGACTAAAGTTAGATAGTTTTAAATCAGCAGGTCCAGATAATTTGCATGCAAGAGTTCTAAAAGAGCTGGACTGTTGATTGTCAATAAGTCTTGGAACACTGGGGAAGTTCCAGGAGACTGGAAGAAAGCTAATGTTGTACCAGTTTTTAAAAACAGTAAATGGGATGACCTGGGTAATTACAGGCCTGTCAGTCTGACATCGATCCCGCGCAAGATGAAGGAGTGGCTCATATGGGACTCGATTAATAAAGAATTAAAGGAGGGTAACTAACTTGCTAGCTATTTTTGATGAGATTACAAATTGGATGTTAAAGGTCATACTGTTGATATAACCAACTTTAACTTCCGTAAGACATTTGACTTAGTACCACATGACATTTTGATTTAAAAAATAGAGAGTTATAAAATGATCATGGCCCACTGTGATGGGGTGTTCACCCCACATCTCACGTGAACGGGTTAAGGGGCTAATTAAGCGAGTAGGCCGCACCTGGGGGAGAATTAGGCTGGACAGACAATCCCTAATGGAAGGTGAAGTCCAGCCAGGCGAGGACAGGCGGAGGAGCCATAAAGTCAGGAATTAGACAGTAAGAAGGGAGCGGCAGTGCAGAAGGCCTGTAGTCACTCTCTGGGGTTGGACAGGGGTTGGAAAAGGCTCAGGCAAACAGCAGCAAGGTTCACGTTGGTGCAGACCTTGGCCACTGATTAGAGGCTCCCTGGGCTGGAACCTGGAGTAGAGGGTGGACCCACATTCCCCTACCAGCCATGGGGAAAGTGGCACAGTCTGGGCAGTGAATGGGAAGACTGCCTGAGACAGTTTATGTGGAACGACTTTGACACCCCCAGAAGGGGAAGCATGGTTAGGGATCTGGCTGGAGGCCCAAGCCTCAAAGAGAGAGCATCCCGAGCTGCAGAAGAGAGAGGCTGCGGGGCCTGCAAATGTGTGACAGAAGGGGGCATCGGCTGTGGAAGAAGTTAATTCATAGAGGATCCAGGAGAAGGAGCCTTGCAGTGAGCATGCCTGTTATACACATACATTAGCTGGATTAAAGCCTGGCTATCCAATAGATTTCAATATGTAACTGTAGAAGGGGAATCCTCACTGAACGGGTGTTTCCAGTGGGGTCCCAGAGGGATTGGTTCTCGGCTCTGCGCTGTTTCACATTTTTATAACATGACTTGGAAGAAACCATAAAATCAGCACTTTTAATGTGTGCAGTTGACACAAAAATTGGGGGAGTGGCAAATAATGAAGTAGCCAGGTCACTGATACAGAGTGATCAGGATTTCTTGGTAAACTGGGCTCAAGCCAGCAATGAGCATTTTAATATGGATAAATGTAAATATGTACATCTGGGAACAAAGAATATCGGCCAAACTCTCTGGGAAGCAGAGATTCTGAAAAAGATTTGGGGTCATAGTCAATAATCAGCTGACCATAGGAACAAGGGAATACTAAGTAGGAGCAGAGAGGTTCTTTGACCTCTGTATTTGGCACCAGTGTGATTGCTGCTGGAATCCTCTGCCCAATTCTGGTGCCCACAACTGGACGTTGATCAATTTGTGAAGGGTCAGAGGTGAGCCATGAGAATGATTACAGGGATGGAAAATCTGCCTTATCATGATAGACTCAAAGAGCTCAATCTATTTAGCTTAACAAAGAGAAGATTAAGGGTGACTTGATCACATTCTGTAAGTACCTACATGGGGAACAAATATCTAATAAAGGGCTCTCAGACTAGCAGAAAAGGCCTAAAATAATCCAATGGCTGGAAGTTGAAGCTAGACAAGTTCAGACTGGAAATAAGGCATAAATTTTAACAGTGACCATAATTAACCATTGGAACAACTTACCCATGGGTGTGGTGGATTCCCCATCACTGATAATTTTAAATCAAGCTTGGGTGTTGTTCTAAAGGATCTGCTTTAGGAATTATTTTGGGGTAGGTCTCTGACCTGAGGCATAGAACAGAATAATAGAATAACAGGGTTGGAAGGTACCTCAGGAGGTCATCTAGTCCAACCCCCTGCTCAAAGAGGGACTAATCACCAACTAACTCATCCCAGCCAGGGCTTTGTCAAGCCTTACCTTAAAAAACTCTACCACCTCCCTAGGTAACCCATTCCAGTGCTTCACCACCCTCCTAGTGAAAATGTTTTTCCTAATATCCAACCTAAACCTCCTCCACTGCAACTTGAGACCATTACTCCTTGTTCTGTCATCTGCTACCACTGAGAACAGTCTAGATCCATCGTGTTTGGAACCCTCTTTCAGGTAGCTGGGATCAGCTATTAAATCCCTCCTCTCTCTTCTCTTCTGCAGACTAAACAATCCCAGTTCCCTCAGCCTCTCCTCATAAGTCATGTGCTCCAGCCCCCTAATCATTTTTGTTGCCCTCCACTGGACTCTTTCCAATTTTTCTACATCCTTCTTGTAGTGTGGGGCCCAAAATTGGACACAATACTCCAGATGAGGCCTCATCAATGCCAACTAAAGGGGAATGATCATGTCCCTCGATCTGCTGGCAATGCCCCTACTTACACAGCCCAAAATGCCGTTAGCCTTCTTGGGAACAAGGGCACACTGTTGACTCATAGCCAGCTTCTCGTTCATTGTAACCCCTAGATCCTTTTCTGCAGAACTGCTGCCTAGCCATTTGGTCCCTAGTCTGTAGCAGTGCATGGGATTCTTCCGTCCTAAGTGCAGGACTCTGCACTTGTCCTTGTTGAACCTCCTCAGATTTCTTTTGCCCCAATCCTCTAATTTGTGTAGGTCCCTCTGTATCCTATCCCTACCCTCCAGCATATCTACCAGTTTAGTGTCATCTGCAAACATGCTGAGGGTGCAGTCCACGCCATCCTCCAGATCATTAATGAAGATATTGAACAACACCAGCTCCCAGACCTACCCTTGGGTCACTCCACTTGATACTGGCTGCCAACTAGACATGGAGTCTTTGATCAGTACCCGTTGAGCCCGTTGATCTAGCCAGCTTTCTATGCATGGAGGAGGTCAACCTAGATGATCACAGTAGTCCCTTCCAGCCTTGGAATCTATAAATCTGTGTTATTTTAGCCTCAGCAAGGGGCTTTGGGCCTCATCCTCTAAGCACAGCCTGCATTCTGTGTTCCTAGATGGATACATTTACCTGTATTAAAAAGTACTGTTGGTTTTTGCCCAATTTACCAAGTGATCCTGATCTGCCCTCTTCATTATTTACCAGTCCTCCATTTTTTTTGTCATCTGAAAACTTTACCAGTGATGATTTTATATTTTCTTCCAGGTCATTGATCAATATGTTAAATGGTATAGAGCTAGGAATAGATTCCTGCCAGATCTCACTGGCTCAATGATAATTCCCTGTTTACAATTACATGGTGAGTCCTATCAGTTGGCCAGCTTTTAATCAATTTAATTGTGTTATGTTAATTTGATACTGTTCTAGTTTTTTAATCAAAATGTCATGTGGCTCTTTCCACCCTGCCAGAGTCTCTTTTATGTCCTCCCAGGGTCAGAGTTTCTGAAGATTTTGAAACTTGCCATCAGGTGGCTTGAACTCCGCTCTGGCTACAGCTGAGGAGAGAGAATGTACTTGAAAATAAATGAACCCCTTGGTGTCTTGCGTGGTGCCTCTACAAATGAGATGCTGCTCAAAGTTTTATTATGGAAATTTTGTTCTGTGACAAATATGTTATGAATGACTTTACTTGAAAACATGCCAACATGTATGTGCTGCTATCACAACATTCAATGACTTTAACTTGCTGCGAACATTCTTGTGATAAATCATGGAAAAACTGACTTGTGCTATCTTTAGTCACTGCAATGTTTCACTCTCACAAGTCACTCACAGCTCTAAAAATACAGTTTATATCATTGGATTCCTGGAATTCTTTCAGTTCTTACACTCAGATTGAAGTGGCATTAAAGTTAGACTGCGAGGTTCAAGACTGCAGGCTGATATTTCATTGGGGATTAGCTATCTTTGGGTTCGATACATTGTTTGCAATATTAATTTGATTTGGATCTAAAGCTAATTTGGAAAAGTTTCTTGCAAATGCACCTCTTACCTGGCTATGGGGAACCAGAGCCAGCATGAGCTTGGGACAAGACAGTAATTTAATAACCACACTTGGATTCCAATATATTTTTAAACTGAAACACATGCACACAGAGTAGACTGCTCGCCAGGAGCTCAGTGAAGAGAAGATTTGGGGGGGTTAGGTTACCCCTCAAAACCAACAGAGAGCAGGTCCATTTTTGCCTGAGGCGTACCATTTTGTGTTGAGTTTTGGGGTCAGAAGTCTATATATTGTTTTTCTAATGTTTTACCGAAGTGACTTTGTCATTGATTCAAAGGCACCATCAGCAAGATAGCCCTGACCTTCCAGCAGCAGGCGTTTTCTGGATTTGATTACCAGCTCTCCAGTGCTTGATAGTTTGAGCAGAATTTAATGCTTTCTAATTTTCCTTGATAGGGACCATGAAGCACATTGTGTTCTTTATCCCAACTGGCAGCTCAACAAAGCTCAGCAATAAAAAGCCTCATTTATGTAATAAACTGTTGTACAATCTACTACTTATGAACAAGGTCCCTGAAAATGTGCAACCTTTCTGCACATTATGCTAAACACAAACCAGATGGGCATTTCCAAATTCTCCTCTTTGTTGCAGGGGGCTGAGGAGCTGGTAGTCAGAGGGTCTATTTCACTAGACAAATATACAGCAGAATCTGACTGCGTTTCTTTCCAGAATCTGCAACGGGAAACCTGCATGGAAGACGTTATGCACAATTAGGCAAAATCCTGCTGAACGTATGTGGTCGTTTGTGGCCTGACCAGAAAGGGAAGGGCAGGGCACATGGGAAAGCAAATCTGCACCTGAGACTTTACCTTCCGTTTGTCATGGGAGGGTTGCAGACAACTCCTCATGCACAGAGCAGCCCAGAGAAATACTAAGAGCTTCTCAGGAAGCTGTTTGATGTGGCACATCACTTACAAGTCTAAGAATCCTTGCGTTCTTGTGACAATCAATGATACAATGAGATCACTGCGGGAGAGACTGATCTAAAACCAGACCAGCAGACTCCAGGGTGGAGCATTGCTCATACAACTCACATCCCAAACCTTGGCCTACAGCCACAGGATCATACAACAGAATCAAAACTCGGAGTAGATGAGAGAGAGTAATGGAGAAGCATAGACTAGGGAGAAAAGGCTCTTCCACTGGGGCTTGAAATGAGCTGGAGAAGACGTGAGGAGAGACACTGGAAAGTGTTCCCACAGTGGGACCTGCAGAGGTGAAGATGTCGCAGTGCAGTGATTGTGCGATGGGACAGAAAGGGAGCCAATAAACAGAATAAGCAGAGAGGGGGAGGGGTGAGACAAGGCCCATGCAGGGGCTAAGCAAGTCTGAAGATGGCCTGAAAGCGAGGAGCACAATTCCTAAGGGGATTCTGAGTGGATCACTTCAAGAGAAGGCAGGATACTGACCCAGTCAGTAGCTGCCGCAGATCTACAGTGCCTATGAAGAGTGGCGTGCTAGAACTCAGGAGAGGCACTCAGGACATTCCTCAGCCATGCCCAGCTAAAGAGAGCAAACACTTTATCTTTCGACCTAGCAACTGTAAATGAGGCTATAGACGGGACTACCCTAAACCATCCTTTTGGTCCCCTCCAGTGAGGCAGGGATGCTGAGCACTCAGGAAAGGAGCAGATATGTGGGCCTGCAAAGGATACGCATTCCAAGTACTTCAGTAGCAGGGCTGCAGCTTCCCTGGATACCGTGATCAAAGGGGCCTCTCCTCGTCAGAGCCCATGGGAACAGAGCCCCTCTCCTCTCCAGAGCCCGTGGGAACAGGGTCCCTCTCCTCTTCAGAGCCCATGGGAACAGGGCCCCACTCCTCTCCAGAGCCCATGGGAATGGGGCCCCTCTCCTCTCCAGAGCCCATGGGAATGGGGCCCCTCTCCTTTCCAGAGCCCATGGGAACAGGGCCCCTCTCCTCTCCAGAGTCCATGGGAATGGGGCCCCTCTACTCTCCAGAGCCCATGGGAACAGGGAGCCTCTCCCCTCCAGAACCCACGGGAACAGGGCCCCCCTCCTCTCCAGAGCCCATGGGAAAGGGCTCCTCTCCTTTCCAGAGCCCATGGGAACAGGGCCCCTCTCCTCTCCAGTCCCCTAGGGAATGGGCCCCTCTCCTCTCCAGAGCCCATGGGAATGGGGACCCTGTCCTGTCCAGAGCCCAGGGAAACAGGAGCCCTCTCCTTTCCAGAGCCCATGGGAAGAGAGCACCTCTCCTCTCCAGAGCCCATGGGAACAGGACCGATCTCATCTCTGGAGCCCATGGGAATGGGGCTCTTATTTGCTCCAGTGCCCTAACAGAGGGGGACCTGTTAACCAGACACACTCAGTCATACTTAGTTTGAAAAAAACAGGGCTTTGAATTATGGCAAGCGCTGGCATTTGGAATAGTGAGCTGAGCAGGTGCATGTGTAACTGACGTGGGCTATACAGTGCAGTAGTTTATTTTCAAGTCCAAAGAGAGAGAGAGAGACCACAGTAAGTGGGTGGAGAGATGCGTTTGTCTGAATCATCTGTATTCCTGCTCCTGTCCAGAGAGCAGAGCTGGGGCAGTGCCCAGAGGCAACCAGCAGAAGCAGGTGAGCATCTTTGTGGATTTCTTGATGCTTTATAGAAAGCCACTCTAGTAGCTCTTCATGTTTGACACATCATGAGTCCTAGTCATGCTCAGGGGAAAATGTTCTAATGTAGGAGCTGCTGCACCCCAAGGCGAGGTGGCTGGAGCAGAGAGGCACTGCCGGGATGTGTGCTGTGTGAGCTCGGCCAGCCATACCTCCAATGTCCTACTTCCAGCAAGGAGCCACAGTTTCGAAAGCACCTAGGTGACTTAAGAGCCTAGGTCCCATTTGCAAAAGTGCCTTACGGCCAGATTTTTAAAGGGATTTAGTTGCCTAAAGCTGCAGGTAGCTGCCTTGTGGCTTTTACAAATGGGTCTGAGCAAGGTGGGCACCTAACTGCCAGTGACTTCCCTTTGGATGTTTTGTATTTAGTCTCTTGCATTTCTAAAGATGCCCATCAGCCTGCACTTTCCTGCACATCCTGACAGCACTGACAGTAGCCAGGGCCAGTTCCAGGCACCAGCTTAGCAAGCAGGTACTTGGGGGGCCACTTCGGAGAGGGATGGCATGTCCAGCTATTCGGCGGAGGGTCCCTTACTCCTAGTTGGAGCGAAGGACCTCCCACTGAATTGCTGCAGATAGTGATCGCGGCTTATTTTTTTTTGGCTGCTTGGGGCGGCAAAATCCCTGGAGCCGGCCCTGACAGCAGCATTTCCACCAAGAGACCTCATGGAATGCCTGCAGTGACCCCTGGTGACCTATTGCCTGCAGTGACCTCTGGGTGATCCCATTGTGTTCAGTGACCCCTGGGTGACCTCACTGCCTGCAGTGACCTCTGGGTGACCCCATTGACCGCAGTGACCCCTGGTGTCCCCATTGCCCGCAGTGACTGCTGGGTGACTCCACTGTCCTCAGTGACCCCTGTTGACCCTATTGCACTCAGTGACTCTTAGTGACCCATTGCCCACAGTGACTCCTGGTGACCCCATAGTGAACCCTTTTCCCACAGTGACCCCTGGGTGACCCTACTGGCCTCAGTGACCCCTGGCTCATTGCTTTCCAAGACTCCTTAGTGGCACCATTACTCTCAGTGACCCCTGAGCCCTGGGCAGCTGCATTGCCCACAGTGGCCCCTACCCTAAGTGACCCCGGTTGGCCCCACTGACCCCTGTGTGGCTCAGTTGCCATCATGGCTTTCTGGGGTTTGCATAGGCGTATATGCCTGGAACTTAGCAAACAGTTCTGTTGTTGCTGCACAAGAAAGTGCAGCACCATCACCCTGCCTCGGAGCTGGGCAGACTCTGCAGGCGAATGGGAGTAAAACTCCTTGGAAATGTATGTTGCTCACTGCAGCCAGGAGAGGTGACTGATGGATGCGGGGGAGCAGCTTTGGGGCGCTGGATGGGGCTGTTTCAATACAGTCCCTGTTTGGAGTGGATCCTGCAAGGGGCAGAGCACCCTCAACGCATCATGGCCCAGATGTGCAGCTCTAGGTGTGACATTTTTTAGAGTGAAAGTCACTTCTCTCCCTCCATGGCTTCCCAGTAATGTATGTGTGACCAGGAGCTGGGGGGGCAGGGGTCAGAGGGGAAGTTAGTGTCCTTCTCTCACCAGCCAAGCCCTACTGGGGCTGGGAGGTGGGGGGGGGGGGACTACAAGGAGCCAATGGTCTCCTGACAAAAATACTCCCCTATCCCCACAAAGATATCAGTCTCTGCCCCCCCGCCAGCGAGGGTGGTGGACTGTCTCTGCTGGAGAAGCCAGCCATGGACCTCCTGTGTCCCACGATGGCTGGGGCCTCCCTTGGCAGTGCCCTGGAAATGATGGGAATGTGGGCCAGCAACTCACCCCCTGAAGTCAGCAGGAGGGGAGGGGAGTCACTGCGTCCTCCCCAGCAAGGGTGTTTTTTTCAGGCATTTGGACAATGTGGGGGAGGATTTGGCACCAGGAGGGGCAGCAGGATTGGAGCCAGGAGCACTTTGGGAGGGATTGGGAGCAGGAGCAGCTATGGGGTACTGGGAGAGCTAGGAGCCCTGCCCAGCATCTCCCTTCAGGCCTGGGGCTCTCATTCCCTCCCTGTAGAGGGATCATGCTGGTCTCTGTGGGGCAGAGAGATGTTGTCAGAGAAGCTTCTGCTTCTCACCAGGAGGACACATGGGGTATGAGGAGGAGTAGCCACTTCTCTTCTTCCTCCCCCAACAGACAAATTTAAAGGGACAGCTGTCAGCCTCTCTCATCAGCTGCACATGCAATCACAGTTGTTACATCAAAGGGAAATGTGCATAACACCTGGCAGGTTTGCCAACTCCTGCTGAAGACCAAATGAGATGAAGGGGCTCAGCTTCTCCCAGAACTGGAGGAACAGGCTCTTTAAGATGATCATTCCAGGCAATTACATTTATTTAAAATGAAACAATAAAGAAGGTTAATAGGACAGCAACACCCAGGATGGCTAGCAAGGGCATCATAGAATCATAGAATATCAGGGTTGGAAGGGACCTCAGAAGGTCATCTAGTCCAACCCCCTGCTCAAAGCAGGACCAATTCCCAACTAAATCATCCCAGCCAGGGCTTTGTCAAGCCTTACCTTAAAAACCTCTAAGGAAGGAGATTCTACCACCTCGCTAAGTAACACATTCCAGTGCTTCACCACTCTCTGAGTGAAAAAGTTTTTCCCAATATCCAACCTAAACCTCCCCCACTGCAACTTGAGACCATTACTTCTTGTTCTGTCATCAGGTACCACTGAGAACAGTCTAGATCCATCCTCTTTGGAACCCCCTTTCAGGTAGTTGAAAGTAGCTATCAAATCCCCCCTCATTCTTCTCGTCTGCAGATTAAACAATGCCAGTTCCCTCAGCCTCTTCTCATAAGTCATGTGCTCCAGCCTTCTAATCATTTTTGTTGCCCTCTGCTGGACTCTTTCCAATTTTTCCACATCCTTCTTGTAGTGTGGGGCCCAAAACTGGACACACTACTCCAGATGAGGCCTCACCAATGTCGAATAGAGGGGAATGATCACATCCCTCAATCTGCTGGCAATGTCCCTACTTATACAGCCCAAAATGCCGTTAGCCTTCTTGGAAACAAGGGCACACTGTTGACTCATAGCCAGCTTCTCGTCCACTGTAACCCCTAGGTCCTTTTCTGCAGAACTGCTGCCTAGCCATTTGGTCCCTAGTCTGTAACAGTGAATGGGATTCTTCCGTCCTAAGTGCAGGACTCTGCCTTGTCCTTGTTGAACCTCATCAGGTTTCTTTTGGCCCAACCCTCTAATTTGTGTGGGTCTCTCTGTATCCTATCCCTACCCTCCAGCGTATGTACCAGTTTAGTGTTATCTGCAAACTTGCAGAGAGTGCAGTCCACGCCATCCTCCAGATCATTAATGAAGATATTGAACAAAACCGGCCCCAGGACCGACCCTTGGGGCACTCCACTTGAAACTGGCTGCCAACTAGACATGGAGCCGTTGATCACTACCCATTGAGCCTGACGATCTAGCCAGCTTTCTATCCACCTTATAGTCCAATCATCCAGCCCATACTTCTTTAACTTGCTGGCAAGAATACTGTGGGAGACCATATCTAAAGCTTTGCTAAAGTCAAGGAATAACGCATCCACTGCTTTCCCCTTATCCACAGACCCAGTTATCTCCTCATAGAAGGCAATTAGGTTAGTAAGGCATGACTTGCCCTTAGTGAATCTATGCTGACTGTTCCTGATCACTTTCCTCTCCTCTAAGTGCTTCAGAATTGATTCCTTGAGGACCTGCTCCATGATTTTTCCAGGGACTGAGGTGAGGCTGACTGGCCTGTAGTTCCCCAGATACTCCTTCTGCTCAGAGGTGCTTACTGTCTCTTAAGGATTTCTTAAATGACCCAGCTATAAGGAGGCGCAGGTATGCAGCTGCATGCAGCCAAGGTGCTATGATAGCACAATAGAAATATCTAGATTTGTCAGAAGGCTGACACCATTTGCACTGTGATCAGCTGGTGCATCCTAGAGCTACAAGTGCATAGTTTGCCAGTAATTTTGATTGGCAGTAACTGGCCTTGGCATGTGGGTGCCTAGTAATTACAGAGCTGGAAACTTTTCTGTCTTTACCTTTAAAAAAAACCTTGGGAAATTAAATGCTAAACACTGAAGCTCGCAAGGAAATATAAATTATAAAATTTACCGTTAAAAGATCAGTCTTAACTGTGCACCCTTACGTGTCTGCCTTTGGTAGTAGTCTTTAAATTCAAGATAATATCTTAGGTATCTATGATTGTATGTAGAATTGGTCCCATGATATGATATTGACTGAAAAACAGCAGGTGGTTGCTTAAAAGCTCTGGGCCTGATTCATCATGGCTTTACTCTAGTTTGTTGCCAGTAAAACTCCACTGGCATTAGTCTGGTTACTTCTGATTTTCAGTAATGCATGCAGTCACAGGAGCAAGGCATTGTAACTTCAAGCTTCACTTTCACATTTCCTGAGTTTTGAAGACTTAACACTGAGCCCTAATGGTGAATTAAAGGAATTTTCATCATGTAATATATTAAAAAGTTGCCAATTATCTTATACTGCCTAAAAGAAACAGCAAACAACTCCAACAGGCTTTGCAGGGATTGGGTTTTAGTCTACTCTCATTTCACACAGGTTTCCCACAGCTGTAACTGTACTGACTTTCATGGAGTTACTCCCGATTCACTCCACTGTCAGTGAGATCAGAATCTGGCCCTGAGTTATCGAGTCATAGAGTTCAAGGCCAGAAGCCCCCACACTCTGAAACCAACAATAGAAATGAGACCAAAGTGTCGCAGCCCACGGGAGACTAGACTAGTCTGTGCCACAGGCAGTGAACAGGAGGGACCAAGGTGCACCAGTGTCCTAGGCCCCTGCTAGGGCAGGGAAATGATTAAGTGAGAGATACCCAGCTAATCCTGGTAAGTGACCCACACCCACATGCTGCAAAGTATGGCTAAAAAAAGCGCAAGGTCACTGCACATCTGACCTGGGGGAAAACTCCCTCACGAGCCCACGTGTTAGATCCTGAGCATGTGAGCATGAACCACCCAGCCAAGCACCTGGAAGAGAGAATGGTTTATGCCAATGGTTTGCAAACTTTTCCAATTGCGCCCCCACCCTTACTTTTCATGGAATTTGTCACACCTTCCTTCCATTGCCACCCTTACTTCTGTGCTGCTGCTGGCAGTGGTACTGCCTTCAGAGCTGGGAAGCTGGAGAGCAGCAGCTGCTGGCTGAGTATTGATGTGGTTTGTGGCACAGGAGGACAATTTTTTTAATCCCACTCCTGCCCACCCTGCAATATCCACTCCACTCCCATTTGCTCCTGCTTGCTTGTTGAATGTTTATCTTGCTCCTGTTATTATGGCAGTGGGTCCTGAGAGACCCGGGGAATCCTAGTCTCGCTTCAGGGCTCTGAAGTCTTCTGTGAAAAGTGCTATTTGTATGCTTGTTTTTTAAAAGGGCGAAAGGCTGAAGTTTCTTTGTACCCCCCTCCAGAGAACCTCTTGTTTCCCCCAGGAGGGTGCATCCTTCAGTTTGCACAACACTGGTTTATGCCACCTCAGAACCCTGGCCCACTCTACCCAGTGTCTCATCCCCAGTGATGGCCATCCCTGATGCTTCAGAGGAAGGAGATAAAAAAAAACTGCTCCCAGAATAAATGATCTGGAAAAAGGGGTAAACAGTGAGGTGGCAAAGTCTGCAGATGATGTAAAATTACTCAGCGTAATTAAGTCCAAAGCTGGCTGCAAAGAGTTACAAAGGGATCTCACAAAACTGGGTGACTGGGCAACAAAATGGCAGATGAAATTCAGTTTTGATAAATGCAACATAAAGCACATTTGGAAACGTAATCCCAACTATGCATACAAGATGATGGGTTCTAAATTAGCTGTTACCACTCAAGAAAGAGATCTTGAAGTCATAGTGGATAGTTCTCTATAGCCACTATATAAATCCATGGTATGCCTGCACCTTGAATACTATGTGCAGTTCTGGTTGCTCTATCTCAAAAAAGATATATTAGAATTGGGAAAAGCACAGAGAAGAGCAACCAAAGTGATTAGGGCAGGGATCGGCAACCTTTGGCATGCGGCCCATCAGGGAAATCCCCTGCTGGGCCGGGCCGGTTTGTTTACCTGCAGCATCCGCAGGTTCGGTCGATCGCAGCTCCCGCTGGCCATGGTTCACCGTTCCAGGCCAATGGGGGCTGCGAGAAGCGGTGGCCAGCACCTTGCCAGTCTGATGGTAGCATTTAAGGCTGACATAGAAGCACTGAATTTAGAAGCAATTTCCAATCTCCCATTTACTTACAGGTTTAAAGCATTATCTGCCAAAGCATTTTCCAAAGCATTAGAGTAAAACAGTTCCCATCCACTTAAATCCTAACCTGCATTAGCACCACTCCACAGCTGTCATCAAGCATGATCTTGCTCAGACAGTTCTCCCTTTTCTTACTGGAATGGAAAAGGGACTCACCGTTCTTCCTCTCAGCAAAGGGGGCTGGCTGGACATTGGTGCATATGGTTAAGTCTTTCACTTCTTCTGCACCCTTCTCTTTGTGTGTCTTTTCATCTTCATTCCCATGGGGTGTATTGTTCTGGTCTGAAGGCTCCTGTTGGATCATGCCTTTCATCACCATGCCTGAAAAGACTGATCCTGAGCCTTGATGCTCCACTTTGAAAGAGAAGGATTCCAGAAGGTCTGAACTCCAGAGCCAGCTCTAGAAAAGACCAGAGACAGAAGAATCCTAAATCACCTGACATTTCATTGGAACAAGGAACAATGTTCAATCCTTGTGATACAAATGAGCTGACAGATATTCATTCCAGTTCTCTACATGCTGGGGACACTTCGAGACAGATACACCCCTGTTGTAACTCCCCTGCCTTCAGGGAAGTTATGCCAGCTCACCATTTGGCCCTTCTGCTCTATTTATCCGGTTAAGGTTAGCAATAGGGTGTCACTCAGCAACAAATGCCAAGTACTGGAGAGAGGGGGAAGCCTGTTCAGATTAAATGAAAATGGCGCTAAGGCTTCCACCATTCCACAGTGCAAACTCAGCCAAAACTTTCTGTGATGTACACAGATGGCTGGTTAGCCTTAGAGCTGGGCAAATATCATGATGGCGGGCTAGCCTTAGAGCTGGGCTAATATCGTAATCAAGAGTTGTGAAAATTTGTGCAAATAAAACCTGCTGACTGGCTTCTCTGGTGCCTGCAGCCCCTATATTAATGACCATTTAGATGGTGGCACTTGTATCCACAGGCAAGAGCATTTGGTCAAGCTATGAATACATATTACTGTGAGCACAAAAGTTAATTCACTGAACAGAGAGAAAATCTCACCCGGAAAAAGAGACTTTTCTTTTTTACAAAGCGCAGGTTAGCCAAGCCAATCAGGTAACAGAAATCAGGCCAGGTGTCTTATAGAAAGCTGCCAATCGCATGCCACAAAGAGTGACTCATAATTACCAAATGAGAATAGCAACCACTTCACAAACAATCCTTGGATTAAAAGTTGTGTGCAGAAAGTATACACTGGGCAATTAGGAATAAGAAACACACTTGTAAAATTCACAGCTTGTCTGGAGATAATATATTATCCCTGATGCAGAATCTGACTGGCTCTAGTTGAACCTGCTTTTCCTTTGAATGAAACACTCAGCTCCTGACTTCAGCAGGGACAGAAGCAGGAAGCACCAGAAAATCTGCTCTTAGGAGACATCCTGGCCAATTTTGCAGCCCCAAGAAATTGATTGTTCAGGCCAGGCTTCAATAAGCATCTGAGTTTGTGGGTACTTGGTTGAACCTCTGAACCTTTGGAGGGTGATTCCTTGAGCCTGAGGTGAGAAGAATTCTGTTCACATTGTAGGATGCAGACCTCTGAATCTGCAGGAACGATTGATACTAAGTGTAGCAGCAAAAAGCTGCAAGAACATTTCAACAAAACACTGTCCAAAAAATCCAAAGACGATAAGTGAAAGTGAATGCCAGGAAGAATCAGCCCCAGCCTCTAATAAGTCCCATCAGGAAAAAGCCGAGGAAAGCTAAAAAAGGGCATTTGTGGAGAACAAGAAAAGAAAATTGCAAGACTGAGCCAGTGATAAAAGCTAATTTGATACAAAAGAGTTCCTAAACTATTACAATTTACTGTATAAGGAAGTCAGAATAATATACTGTAAATGACACTGTCTCTTCCACATCAAGCTCCCTTCTTACAGCCTGGAATTGCCCCACGCCACCTCTCCCTTTGCCACCTCCCTGCCCTGCCCCCTCACACCACTTTCACCTGCAACCCTTCTGGCCACCCGAACTACCCTCCACCTGCCACTAATTTCACAAGCCTTCAGCAGTCCGATGCCACTTGCTGGTACCAACCCCAGCTGTCAGGGATGCTCAGAGGGGCGTCAGTGCTCTGGCAGGATACCTGCCCCAGGAAACGGCCCAGTCAGAATTCCAGCCTGCCCTGAGGAAAGCTGTCTCTGCCCAAAGGCTCCTGCTCTCTGACAAGCCTGCCTGAGCCAAGGGTCCTGTTCCCCGTTAACTCCTAGAGTTGCCAGCCATCCCGGTTTCGCCGGGAGTCTGATGGAATCAGGCTTTATCTCCTGAAGACTACTGAAGCCAAACCAGGAGATTTTAGGCACTAAAAGTCCAATGGTGCAGTGGGACTAAGGCAGGCCCCCTGCCTGCCCTGGCCCTGTGCCAGTCCTGGAAGCGGCCAGCATGTCCCTGAGGCCGCTAGGGGGGAGTCCAAGGGGTCTCCGTGCACTGCCCTCACCCTGAGCGCCAACTCTGCAGTTCCCATTGGCCGGGGACTGTGGCCAGTGGGAGCTGTGGTGGCGGTGCCTGTGGGCAGGGGCAGCGCACAGAGACCTCCTGGCCCCCCGCCTAGAAGCTGCTGCCAGAAGGAGGTGCCAGTCGCTTTTGGGAGCTGCCTGAGGTAAGTGCCGCCAGGCGAGAGCCCAACCCCCTTCTCTCCCGCACCCCAGATCCTGCACCCTGCACCCCGCAGCCAAACTCCCTCCCAGAGCCTGCACCTGACACCCTCTCCTGCAACCAACCCCCTACTCCAGAATGGTGAAAGTGAGTGAGGGTGGAGGAGAGCAAGTGATGGAGGGAGGGAGGACCTCGGAGAAGGGGCGGCCAGGGGCGTGGACTCGAGGAAGGGCGGGGAAGGGTGGGGCAGAGGGTAGGGCAAGGGTGTTTGAGTTTGTGCGATTAGACAGTTGGCAATCCTACATCACAGGCAGACAGTGACATGGCTGCCCTCTCCTTGCATAGGGCTGCCAACTTTCTAATCACACAAAACCGAAACCCTTGCCCCACCCCCTTCCCCACCCAATCTCCAAAGCTCCTCCCCCTGCTCACTCCATCCCCTCGCCATCTGTTGCTCACTCTCCTGCACTCTCATTCACTCTCTCATTTTCTCCAGGCTGGGGCAGGGAGGTAGGGGGCAGGAGGGGGTGAGGATTCCGGCTGGGGATAGGGGCTCTGGGGTTGGGCCAGGGATGAGAGGTTTGGAGTGCAGGAGGGGGCTCCACGGTACGGCCAAGGGGTTTGGAGTGCAGGAGGGGGTTCCAAGATTAGGCAGGGGACTGGGCTGCAGGAAGGGGTTTGTGGTGCAGGCTCCAGGAGGGAGTTTGGGTGTGGGAAGGCGCTGAGGGCAGGGGGTTGGGACGTGGGAGGGCGTGTGGGCTCTAGGGTGGGGCTGAGGGCTGGGGCAGGGGGTTGGAGGTTTCAGGGTGTGAGCTCCGGGAGGCGCTCACTTTGGGTGGCTCTTCGCAAACAGCAACATGTCCCTTGGCTCTTAGGCAGAGGCGCGGCCAGGATGGTCTGCACACTGCCTTTGCCTGCAGGTGCCACTTCCACAGCTCCCATTGGCTGTGGTTCCCAGCCAATGAGAATTGTGGAGCCAGCACAAGGGACAGGGAGAGTGCACGGAGCCCTCATGGCCATTCCTCCACCTAGGAGCCAAGGGACATGTCACTGCTTCCAGGGAGCCTGGCAGAGCCAGGTAGGGAGCCTGCCAGCCCCACACCAACTGGACTTTTAACAGCTTGGTCAGCAGTGCTGACCAGAGTGGCCAGGGTCCCTTTTCGACTGGGCATTCCAGTCTAAAACCAGACACCTGGCAACCCTAAATCACAGCCCCTCCACTGCATTTGCTTCCTTCAGACACCATCCACCTCTTCTCCTCAAGTCAACATTCCCAGCTCTGTAGCAACCTCCTAGATGCAGCCCTTCTGTCCCAATCACCTGCCCGCCCCATGAGCCCCCTACCACCAGCAAGCACATTTGTCTAGTAGGCGTGACTGCCCCCAGGACTGCTCACGGCCTCTATTTCAGCTTATGATCAGCGACTCCCCTGCTCACGGATCCTCTCTGGTCTCCTGTATCTGCCACCCACCCAAACTCCCTAGTCCTTTCTCTGATCTCTCAGCGACGTTTCCACCAGAGTGTCCTGGGGCCTTTCAGACTGGGCCTCTGCTACACCCACAGTGTGGAGAACGCCCTCCTTAGGGCACCCAGCCAGCAATCTGCCTGTCCGATGGCCCTGATCCCAGGCACTTCTTAATCCCCTTGGCTCTGTGCAGTATTGGGTGCTTGACTGCGCCGTGCTCCTTGAATGCCTAAAACTCAGCAATGCCTCCTCCCCTGCTGCCATTCCCCATCACCCAGCAGTTGGGTGGGACCTTGTGCTCCTAGCCACTTCCTTGATGCAGCTGGCCTCTGAATCCTCCCTGGACTCCTCCCTATCACATCAGCACTGGCCTCCAAACAGTTGAAGGCCGTCAAGAAATATCCTCCCCCAACGATGGCTGTAGCACACCCATCTCCTTTCTCAGGGATGACCAGAATTACCCTCTCTCCAACAGTCACAGAGCCCAAGCTCTCCTCTGCTACCCCACAGCTGCATTAGCTCAGCATCCCCAGGTTAGAGTCTGGCAAAGGTGCTGTCTTCAGCTTGTCACCTCATGTCCACCCTGGCAGCCCTTTGGCTCCCCACACATATCAGCGTCCTTCCCAGGAGCTCTCCTCCTTTCCTGGACCTGCCTTCCACTACTTCTGCCAACTCCTTTTCACCACGCCTTCCACTCCGGCAGGCCAGCCTCGGCCCCTCCTTCCACACTGCCAGGCCAGCCTCAGGCCCTCTTTCCACTCTGCCAGGCCAGACTCCACCCCTCCATCCACTCTGCCAGGTCAGCCTTCACCCACTCCTTCCACTCCACCAGGCCAGCCTCCGTCCCTCCTTCCACTCTGCCATACCAACCTCTGCCCCTCCTTCCAAACTGCCAGGCCAGCCTCCGCCCCTCCTTCCACTCCGCCGGGCCAGTCTCCGTTCCTCCTTCCACTCCGGCAGGCCAGCCTCCGCCCCTCCTTCCACTCCGATCAGGCCAGCCTCCGCCCCTCCTTCCACTCCGTCAGGCCAGCCTCCGTTCCTCCTTCCACTCCGCCAGGCCAGCCTCCGCCCCTCCTTCCACTCCGCCGGGCCAGTCTCCGTTCCTCCTTCCACTCCGCCAGGCCAGCCTCCGTTCCTCCTTCCACTCCGCCAGGCCAGACTCCACCCCTCCATCCACACTGCCAGGCCAGCCTGGGCCCCTCCTTCCACTCTGCCAGGCCAGACTCCACCCCTCCATCCACACTGCCAGGCCAGCCTTCACCCACACCTTCCACTCCACCAGGCCAGCCTCCACCCCACCTTCCACTCCACCAGGCCAGCCTCCGTCCCTCCTTCCAGTCTGCCAGGCCTGCCTCTTCCCCTCCTTCCACTCTGCCAGGCCTGCCTCTGCCCCTCCTTCCAGTCTGCCAGGCCTGCCTCTGCCCCTCCTTCCAGTCTGCCAGGCCTGCCTCTGCCCCTCCTTCCAGTCTGCCAGGCCTGCCTCTTCCCCTCCTTCCACTCTGCCAGGCCAGCCTCCACCCCTCCTTCCACTCCGCCGGGCCAGCCTCCGCCCCTCCTTCCACTCCGTCAGGCCAGCCTCCGTTCCTCCTTCCACTCCGCCAGGCCAGCCTTGGCCCCTTCTTCCACTCTGCCAGGCCAGACTCCACCCCTCCATCCACACTGCCAGGCCAGCCTGGGCCCCTCCTTCCACTCTGCCAGGCCAGTCTGTGACCCTCCTTCCACTCCACCAGGCCAGTCTGTGACCCTCCTTCCACTCCACCAGGCCAGCCTCTTCCCCTCCTTCCACTATGCCAGGCCAGCCTCCACCCACCCCTTCCACTCCGCCAGGCCAGCCTCTGCCCCTCCAGGCCAGCCTCCACTCCTCCTTCCACTCCGCCAGGCCAGTCTCCTCCCCTCTAGGCCAGCCTCCTCCCCTACTTCCACTCCGCCAGGCCAGCTTCCACCCCGCCAGGCCAGCCTCCACCCACCTCTTCCACTCCACCAGGCCAGCTTCCACCCCTCCAGGCCAGCCTCCACCCTTCCTTCCACTCTGCCAGGCCAGCCTCCTCACCATTCCCTGCTTTCTCCTCACTGCTGCTGGAAGGAGAGTGAACCATCATTCCAGCCATCTGCAACCCCGCTCTCTTGCCTCCTTGCACTTCGTTGGCTCCCCACCCTGCTTAATGCATGGAACAAAGCTCACTTTGTTTGTGCTGCGCAGAGGTAACCAGCTGTAGCCAGTGGTGCTCATTCACCAGCCCTCTGGGCCTCTCCTTGGCCACTGCTCCCACCCCTCCCAACTTTTCTGTGCAACATGCTTGTGTTGTGATTAGAACCAGGGGAAGCTTTTCAGACAAAACTTTTTTGCAGAAAAAATGCTGACTGAGGTGGACTGAAACATTTTGCTAATTCATGTCACTTTCCATGAATAGCTTCAGCCAAAACAAAAAAAGAAAGCAAGCTGAAGTGTCAAACTGACCAGTTTGGCCATTATCAAAATGAAATGGTGCAATTTTGGGAACTAGTTTCATGAGGGGCAGTAGACATCATGCACAGAGGAGAAAATGGTGGTCCCCCTTTGTAACTCTTAGTAATTAGTTAATATGTTCACCTAGGATGGGGGAGACCTTAGTTCAAATCTTATATCCCAAATGAGTGCCCGAACCATCAGGGCATGGGCTACTAGCTAGGCCATTTGTTCTGTTTGGGGCTGGACAGTCTTGTGAAGTTCCGGGGGCAGGGTCACATTGGTTGGGGAAGTATCAAAATGTCCGGTAATCTGGGGATGCCTGAGTGGGCACCCTATAAGGCAACTTCGGGTGGGTCTCTCAACCTCTCCCGTTGAAGATGTTCCACTTTGTATAAGTAATTACAGAGTCACTGAAGCAAAGACTGAAAGCTAGGTGTTCCCCCTCCCAGGTAAGTGTCCCAAACCCTGGCCTACAGAGTTATTCTCACTTGCTTTTACTGGAAAAATGGAACAGCTTCAACAGAAGAGACAGAGGAAATCCCAAGCTATAATAGTTTATAATCTAGTGGTTAGACTCTCCTGGAGGCAGGGAGATTGGGACTCAAGTCCCTGCTCCACAGCACGGATTCAAATCTACTTTTCTTTTAGATTTTCAGAACTGCCAGTGAACTGAACGATCATTTATTCGCTCTGTGCGCTGTGAAATCATGAAAGGTGCATTCTGCAGCTAAACTGCCACGTATTGTTGAATGCAGCCATCCATCCACAGCCGCATTTACAGAGGCCCACTTCAGTGCGCGCGCGCACACACACACACACACACACACACACACACACACACACACACACACACACACACACACACACACACACACACACACACACACACACACACACACACACACACACACACACACACACACACACAGTGGTTCCAAAGCTAAATTTGTTTAATTAATAAGTGGCACAGAACTAGCCCTAACTGTTTACTTTACTATTTTGAATATAAACTTTTTAAGATTTAGAAGTTGCTGATATGATGTATCTTTCCAATGAAGACTTGTGGATGATGAGAAGACGTTCTAGCAAACTGCATCTGCTTACAAAAATGAGACTTGATTCAGCTGAATACTAAATCTTTGATAAATTAGTCAGGGCTTTGGTGACATCCATGTTGAACCAATATGACAGTTTTATATGGATTATGATTATTAATGTTTTTGAAGAACAGAGCGAGTGAGCCAGAAATCCAGTGCTGCAGCTTGGAGACCACCAGCATAGGACAGTGTGTCTCAGGAAGGCTTCTTACTTTCTCTGTGTACAGTTTTTTTTTTTTGCATTCAGAGCAGATGCAACATTTTAATTTTCAGTTAGTGCAGTGGGGTCCTTGATTTCTGAGCCAGAGACTCATGCTTTCACAAGGCAGTCAAGTAGCACTGGCTCAATGGTGTTTTTTTCTAAAGTCAGATTTGACCTCAAAACATTCCACTTTGTTCACTCACTTCAGCTTGAACCAATTGTATTTACAAAGCTTAAGCACGCTTTTGAGCCTCAGAACACATCTCCCATCAACCACTGCTGCCAGCACATAAATTGCGAGACTATACACAATACAGGCCAAGTCCTGTCTCGCTCTGCCTATAAACAATAAATCCATACAGTCTCCCTCTGATGGCAGTTTTACATGGGGGCTTCCTGGTGAGACGATGGACTCTGGGGAGAAAAGGCTTGAATCCAACAGTTTCATTCTTTCTGTCTGAAACCAGGGAGCAAGGAGGTACCTGAATAACTGGCAAACCACCTTCTCTGAAGCACACTTTCAACCCCCGCCCCCGGAAAGCTCAGGCAAAGAGTGTTTAACTGCCTGGTTAGCGCAATGCCTGTGCGGTCCCACCCAGGGACCTGGGCCTGGTTCCCCTCTATCTTGCAGCACTGCTCTGCCGAGATAACTCCAGTGATGTGAGGGGAGTTGTGCCTGATTTACACAGGAAAGAGTCCCATGAGCACTGCCCTCAGTGCGGGATCCCCAAGCTCCTCTGCCGTGGAGCAGAGACTTGACCCTAGCTGAGTGCTCTAAGCACCAGTGCGGTGGGTCATCTGTGGGTCAGTGCTCCCCTTGGAGCGTTTCCATTGTGTATGAATAGGTAACTAGTCATTGGGCCAGTGAGAAGGAGACTAACTCTATCGCCTGGTGATGAGGGCACTCACCTGGGACGTAAGAGACCACCTCTGAATCAGCGGAGCAGAGCTTGGAGCTGGGGCTGCCATGTGCCCCTCTCTGGTTTGAACCAGAAATTTCATCTGAGACCTGTGGACTTTTCAGCAACCCCCATAGGTAAAAAGTTTCAGTGAATTGGCATTTGCTGATGAAAAAAAGTTTAGTCAAAAAATTCCTGCCCAGCTCTAGTACCACAGCCTTGTCTCCTGTCCAGAGGGTCTGAAGCTGGGTTCCTGAGCTCTCCCCTCAGACAGGGCAGGGTTTGTCCCTCATGGTGGTGCTGGGTCTGGGATGGGTCAGGCAGGTGGGAGAAGGGGAAGGTGTTGGTATCCATCTAGGGGTGGCTGTGCAGGGGCGGAGGGAGTTGTGGTGTTGTGACAAAGGCTTATGGGAGTGCAATGCAAAGGATCCAGGGTGCCATTGCAGCTGCCCCCACACACTTTCTGCCAGCTGCTCCTGTTATGGACAGGTGAGTCAGAGTGAGGTTCTTTTCCACACCATTGCCAGGGTGGAGGGTTGGCTGGATGGAGTGGAGTGAGTTGGCTGGTGAAGCGTCCAGCTAGTCTTGCAGGGCTGCCCTTGGCCTTGTGCTCGTTTGGCTCTACAGAGTCCTTGCTGCATGTTCCCTGGCCCAGCGGGAACATCTTTCAAGTACTCCTTCTGTTCCTTGTTTATGAAGCTGGGACAAGAAGAGACGCTGGCCTCTAATGTGCCCGTATCAGCCCAGCATCACATAGTCACTCCCTGCAGCCAGGTCTGGATTAATGCAGAGCAAACTAGGCACGTGCCTGGGACCCAAATGCATGGTGGAGGTGGGCAGGATCCTACAAACAGCCCTATGATGCACTTCTTGTGGCTGGGCTGGCCATGCTGCAGATCCGACTGTTCATCCTGCTGCTGCTTGTGGCACTGCTCACCCAGATGCGGGTTGCAACACCACTCACTCAGATTTGCCCTGGCCATTTCTCCATCATGACCCAGCATGTGCGGTTGCAGCACTACTCAGGTTTGGCCCTGGGAGCCACATCTTGAGGGGCAGGGCCCTGAGCAGCAGCAGAATGAGCAGCTGGCCAATGGGAGCTGTTGAGCCAGCACTGGAGGTGGTCCCTAGGGGCCACAGGGACATGCCAGCCACTTCCGGGAGCCATGTGGAGCCAGGGCAGGCAGGGAGCCTGCCTTAGCCCCACTGCACCCCTGACTGGACTTTTAATGGCCTGGTCAGCAGTACTGACCAGAGCTGCCAGGATCCCTTTTCGACTAGGAGTTCCAGTCGAAAACTGGATATCTGGCAACCCTACTGGTCATCAAGCAGCATGTCCCAGGCAGGGCCTTGGTGGCTGAGGAACCAGGGAGGCAGCAGCCCAGGCTCTGCCTGTGGAGCCAGAGGCAAGGAGCAGGCTCGCTGCTTGCTGGCCAATTGCCAGACAGTTGGATGCCTCAGGGCTTGTCCTGTCCCAGTGGGACCCTGAAGAGCATCCTCAAGACAACTTCCTCCCATGGATCTGCCCCACAGCCCCAGCCTCTTTCTGGAGGAGCTGCAGGCAGGCTGTATTAGGCAGCCTTCAGGGCTACTGCTGACACAGGCAAGATGGGGCCCTGTGGTTCGGTTCCCTGGGGGCCAGGCATACCAGCATTTGCAGCTCTGAGGGGCCAGGATCTGGACATGACATTGCAGGGCTCTAACCAGAAGGGCTGACAAAGGGTCATTTGCTTTGGGGCATGGCCCCCCACAGACTTTTCATAGATCTGTATGCAGCCCTCTTTCCCCGGATTTGCAGGCCAGCATAAATTCACACATAACGTTCTTCACGCTGACACCACTTTGCTTCCCCCGAATATTGCTGATCCAACATCCCTGCTGACAGCCCAGGCACAAGGCACCGGTCCTGCCTCTTCCTTGTGGCCATGCTGAGTGCTAGCCCCAGCCTCCAGGACAGCTGGGCAGTGACAGACCAGCCAAGGAACATGGAACGTATTTCTCCTCAATGGCAATGCAAAGCAGCTACCAAGACAAGCAGGCCAGCCTGGTCAGAGGGCACAGAGAACGAAAGTGACGGTAACTTGAGCCCCTTGGACAGCCACAGGCAGGCTCATTTGTGAAGCACTGGAAGCTGTATTTAATTTAGCAATGTCAGGGACATGCCGTCCTGTGGCTGATTCGATCACGGTTCCATGCTAGAATTGCAGGGCTCAGTGTTACTGGGTAATACTTGTGCTCGGCATTGACCACCTCGAATGTTCAGATCCTATCTCAAAGCTATGTGTTCATGACTTGCCCTGACAGATTCCCAGACCAGATGTACGATTTTCTGCAAGTAAGGGTACAAATCACTCAGTTAAACTGGTTTTGAACATAAAGTATTTTAGAAAGCCCACGTTTTCTCCATTTCAAAGGCTTGGTTGTACACAGTGTGATGTGGGGGGAAGGCAGAGGCGCGGGATGATTGGTGCCTCGCAGGATTTGTAGAAGAGCTTTTGTGAAATCACCCAGATAATTAAAGTGAAGTGAGCTTTCCAGAGCCCTCTAAGGGAATGTACATTTCATCCCAGGCTCTACAGGCTGCTGGCGGTTTGCTAGTGCTGGGCAGGAAATGGTTTTCCCATCCTCTGAGAGTTTTGGAGATTTCAAATTTTTTTTCCTGTCCTGAATCAGGGTGAAAAATAAAATACCTCAAACACTTGCATGAACCGATAATCCAAAAATAAACTTCAGATCAGGTCAGCAGAATGTTATGTTCTGATCATTTACAAATGTTCTGTTTCAGTTTCAGCCTTTTAACAAAATTACTTTTTTGTACAAAATAAACTAAAATTTTGAAATGAAAAGTCATATTGAACTGGGAAATGAAACTTTCCATTTAGAAACTGTGGGCACAGAGCATTCTAGCAATTCCAAATCGTTTTTCCAAAACATTTTTGATTAAGGAAATTCATCACAATCGCCCCATCCGCCAGCAAGACTGGTTTGACAAACAGGCATTTTCCAGTGAAAACACATTTTGGTGGAAAATTCCTGACCATCTCTAGAGTTTGCTGCTGGGTAGCCAGGTATCAATGTGAGCTGGATGGAGCTGGCCCATTTCAGACTTGCTTAGACTTCAGCTCAACAAAACAGTGCAATTACCCAGCCTGGATCTACACCTGTTCACCCATTTTCCTATATACAGTGTAGAAATGTGACATATTCCCCAGAGCCAGGCCTGACTGCCTCCTGAGGTCTGCCCAGAGTTGGAGACTTCCCCTACAGGCCAGGCTCAGCTTTTGCCCTGCCTGAGTCAGGCACGGATGCAGCCCCTGCACTTTCTTGAGCACTGAGACTGCTCCTGCTCAAAGCCCTTGGCAAGGGGGGCTCAGCTTAGCTCTGCTGCATCCCTCGGGGTGCCACCTTCAGTGCAGCTCCTCGGGTGACATTCTGTGCACATTATTGAAAGAGCATTTGCATCTTTGAAAATCATTTGCATCTAAACCTGTTTAGTGCATCATGTGGTGCATGGCTCGAGAGCAGGTGAAAAGCACTGGTTGGTTCCCCCTGGTCTACAGGGAAGCAGCAGAACAGGCTCCCCACATGCTTCCCTGCTTGCATGTCTTAGCCCTAGGCTGGAGGGCTTCTCTGAGGTCACCAAGGCAGCTCAGGCCCTGGCAGTTCCTGGTCTCTCTGCTGCATTGGCAAAACACAGGGAGAGCTTGACATGAAACCCAACAAACTAATTAAAAGCCTGGAAATCAGGAGCCCAGGGAGAAGTCCTCAGCATTCATTGCCACTCTGTCATTACCAACAGCAGTCTCCCTAGCACCCTCCCCACTACAAGGCCTTCACCTTTATCTCCAACAGGTACCACAAATCAATACACACAGCAGCTTCCCCAAACTTGAAGTAATTCTGCACCTTACCAATGACTTCAGCAACATGAAGGCAGAGTAACTTCCGCCAGGCCTGGAGATCTGCCCCTCCATTGACATTAGAGCGCAGGAGGCTGAAGGAAGGCTTGGTGCACCAATGTGAGCTGGATGGAGCTGGAGCATGTATGGCTTTCAGCATCCGATGGAGACTGAGTGCTGGAATGTGTTATTGACAGCGCTGTGACCATATGAAGGTGGCAATGAAAGTAGGAGATGCTTCCCCTAACATCTGGTTTCTGTGCTTTTAAAGATCTGGGTGGGTGGGGGCGTCTTGAATAGGGTTGGCAACCCTCCCAGATTGGCTGGGAGTCTCCTGGAATCAGCCTCAATCTCCTGGTGACTACTGAAAGCAATCTGGGAGATTTTAATAGGGCAAAAGTCCTATTGGCGGTGCAGCAGTGCTAAGGCAGGCTCCCTGCCTGCCCTAGCTCTGCACAGCTCCCAGAAGTAGCTGGCATGTCTGGCTCCTAGGCACAGGGGCAGCCAGGGGGTCTCTGCATGCTGCCCCGGTGTGGAGGGCTGACCCTGCAGCTCCTATTGGCTGGGAACCACAGCCAATGGGAGCTGTAGGGGCAGTGTCTGCAGGCAGGGTCAGCGCACTGAGCCACTTGGCTGCCCAGGAGCCTCGGCGCTGCCCAAGGTAAGCACTGCCCGGAGTCTGCACCCCTCTCCCCTCCCGCACCCCAACCCCCTGCCCCAGCCCTGAGCCCCCTTGTGCACTCAAACTCCCTCCCAGAGCCCACACCCCACATCCCCTCCTGTACTCCAACCTCCTGCCCCCGCCCTGAGCCCCCAGCTGCACCCAAACTCCCTCCCAGAGCCTGTACCCTGAACCCCCTCCCACACCCCAACCCCTTGTCTCAGCCCTGAGCCCCCAGCTGCACCCAAACTCCCTTCCAGAGCCTGCACCTTGCATCCTCTCCTGAATCCCAACCCCCTGCCCCAGCCCTGAGCCCCCTCCCGCACTCAAGCTCCCTCCCAGAGCCTACACTCTGAACCCACTCCCACATCCCAACCCCCTGCCCCAAGCTTACCCACAGCCCCTTCCCACAGTCTGAAACCCTTGGCCCCACCCCCCAGCCCAGAGCCCATGCCCACCCCAGCATCTCAACTCCCTGTCCCAGCCTGGTGAAAGTGAGTATGGGTAGGGGCAAGCAAGTGACGGGAGTGTGTGGATTAACTGGGGGCGGGGCCTCAGAGAATGGGCAGGGTAGGGGCGGGGCTGACCAAGCGTTTTTGGGTTTGTGCAATTAGACAGTTGGCAACCCTAGTATGCAACCTGAGCAGTCGTGAAGCAAAGGTTTGTTTATTAACTTCCTCTGTTTTTATACGGGGGCATGCCTCAGTGAGTAGCTTCCCAGGGTCAGAAGAAGAAGAGTGTGAGCTGCACCTGTCTGGAGTCAGAGGGAGAAACCACTCTGCCACACCTGTTCTTGGCTGGGTCAGCCCTCTGGAAGGCTGTGAGACCGTGAGGTGTCGCAGGAAGGCCTGTGTCTTGATCATGTTATCACCATTTAAAAGTTACTGAAAGTAACTGTGCCGAGAGCAACCTGCCATATTTAGCAGTGATGCCATGACCCATCAGCTGGAGGAGCCTGGACCCTCACCCACTTCCCAAAATACACCGCAGCCTGTCTTGGGTACAGCCTGGAGCAGCTGCAGCAGCAGGGCTGCCTAACATCTTCCTTGTTCCTCAGGGTGCCCCATCCACAGCGGGGTAAAGCCCACCTCTCAGGCTCCAGATCTGCCAGTGTGTGACACTAGCCAGCAAATCATGTGCAACAGATTGACCTGTGACCCCCTGCACTGGATGAGTCCCACCATTACTTACAGCTTGTGCTGGGTTTTACGTAAAACAAACCAACATTGTTGCAAAGGTTTTCTCATTGCATGACTGAAATAAACTAGAGTGTTTTGATTGAAAAGCAGCTCTTTCACGGGCTCCCAAGAACATCCTCCTCACCCATTGATCACCAGCAGGGTTTGAACTCTAACCATCTAGTTTAGGTCACTTACAGGACTAATGCTCAGCTTCCCTCTGCACCAGGCAGGGACAGTTCTGGCTTTTTTGCCGCCCCAAGTGGCTAAGCGAAAAAAAAAAAGATAAAGCCGTGACTGGTGGCACTTCGGTGGCAGCTCCACTGCGCCGCTTCATTCTTCAGCTGCAATTTGGCAGTGGATCCTTCCGTCCGAGAGGGACTGAGGAACCCGCCACCGAATTGCCACCAAAGATTCGGATGTGCCGCCCCTTTCCATTGGCCACCCCAAGCACCTGCTTCCTTCACTGATGCCTGGAGTCAGCCCTGGCACCAGGCAGAGACCTGACACATGCTACTCCCCAAGGCCACACAACTTTCTGTAGACAGCAATAGCTCAGGAATCCTGGCTTCTGTCCTTGCTTGGGGAAGACAGTTACAGGTAGGATAACCAGACTACGTAGAATAATCAGTTTGAAAAGCAATGTGGCTTAGGGACTGAGATTTGTAGCTACATATTAGAGAACTGGATTATTTTCCCAACTGTGCCCGAAATGTTGTTGTGTGATGTTGTTGATCATTTATTTGTAAAAGGTGGTGGCGTTTTCTAGGGTTGGGATTATGGCTTTACTTGGGAATAAGAGAGAGGAAGAACATGGAAATATCAAGTGCTAATGTTGCAAACTCAGCAGTTAGGAATTGCCAAAGGTCTGTCCCCTTGTGCGTATGCATTAGGGCAGGCCTGCTGACAGCAATTCCAGGCCCCAGGGCCAGGGCCATGACCGTACCTGGGTGGGTGGGGCCGGGGGTGGAAGTGACGAATCAGTCACTTCTAGGACCGCCATCACTTCCAGGACCAATCACTCTGGCCAATCACTTTGGCCCGCAGGGCCCAGAGCAGTTGCATGCACCAAGGAGCCCTGTGGCCCGCCCAAGTGATTTAAAAGGGCCTGTGGTGGCGGTCGGGGGCCCCTGGGCAATTGCACCATTCTCCCCCTCCCCTGTCCCCCAATAAGTGGGCCTGCATTAGGGTCTGGCTACCTTGGTGCTCTCAAGGTGTAATCTCAGCTCAAGCAGACATGCTGCACTAGCTCTGATTGAGCAAGCATGCTAAAAATAGAAGAAGGTTAGCCACCACGATGCCAGCAGCTATATTCCCAAGTATTATCCCATCTGACATCCTAGGTTTGTCCTTGGGGTGACTAGCCATTCATGCCAGCTCAGTCAGAGCTACATGTCTACCTGAGCAGGAAATTACACCTTCCACCTCCAGTGAAGACATTCCCTTAGTTACGCTGGTTCTGGTGCTAAGGGAGGACATATTCATATGCTCCCTTCATTCAATATAGCAATTAGCGCATGCCTAAATACCCTGTTAATGTTGCTTGGTTTCAAAGACAATTGTCCTGTATATTTTAAAGTTGACGATTGCATTTCTCAATGCTCCAGCCTGTGGGATCAGGCACAGGACCTACTCGTCTCACACCTCATGCCAGAGTGAGAAGCGTTTGGGTAAATTACAGACATTCTGGGGCTGGTTCTCCTTTGGCTCTCCCCTGATTTGACACTGGTAGCTTGGTGGATTTCAGTGGCACTTCTCCTGCCTTACAGCCATGTCACTGAGAGGAGGGCAAAGCCTTGTGAATTGTCTACATAGCTGTATTTCTAATGTTACTCTCCTTTTAGCTCCTCAGTTTCTTTTCTTATCGCGCCTCCTGAGTGCACCAAGAGGGAAATAAACATAGCTCTGAGGTGGAGTTTCTCTAAAGCCTCCCATGCTTTCCTGTTTGTTTATCAAAGATTCAAATAGAAGTAAACACGTTTAGTGCCATTGCATGAGGAGTGGCGATTAAACAATCCTGGCCCGCCATAAAACTTTAAATACTCATGGAGAAAAGCCAGGAGAGAGATGTACACAGACACAATTCAGCCTTATCAAATTCTTCACGTGTTTGTTGTGGCGTGTTTGTATTCCTGGACTTCTGCTCACAAGAATGTGGCTGATAAAACAGTCTTGCTAAACATGGATTTTTGTGTTTTTAGCTGATGTTTACAGTGCACTAGACATTAAGTGGAGCTCTGGATTCCAGTGGGCAAATGTACAGAGGGATCCAGTTATAATTTACACTGCAACTGGTTATTGGGAGGAGGCTGGTCAGTCCCTGCTACACATGTGCTTCAAAGAGTAACTTTTTGTCATTGATGGAGCCCTGTTTGGCAACTCTATAGTTGCTAGTTTCTTTACCTACAATAACAAGTGAACTCTGCTTCTCCAACACCCTCCAGGATGCAGTGGAATGCACTGGAATGGCTATTATCTCTCTGTTTTCTTTCCAGATACTGTCCAGTTTGGATGACTCTGTTTGTTGAACTCTCTGGTGACTCCTGCGAGAGGCACAAAGCTCTGCTCTGAGATACAGCTGAGTGGAATGGCACTATTTTGTCTGGAGGTTACATGCTGTTTCCCACAGAGCTGCACATTCTTTCCAGCCCTAGAGGGGCGAGCCACCCACCACTCCAACCTCTGCACAAGGATCCAGGATATTGTTTGGGAAAGACAGTCAGAATTCTTCCACAGCAGATGGGAAACCAACACAGGAGCAAACCTGTTACGAACCTGAATCCCACAATTATTCTATAGGGCTGTTTGCACAAAATCACTTTACACTATGTGCTGCTCGGTAGATTTCAGAGCCAAGAACCACTGAGTTGAAAAATCAAGGCAAACATGCTCATTTTCAAGTTTCATTATGAGCCCCAAACTTGGGAAAGTTCACCAAAATGTTTGATAAGCCTCAGCAGAGTTTATGGGCAGCAACTCCTTTTCCTACATGTTCTCACAACAGATGGCTATTGCCTCCCATGACTACCAAACAAAGCTGCCCTTGTAACCCACACACCTCCTGAGTGTGGTGTTCTGTCCCATCTAGTGGCACCGAGACCGCTTAGAGAGAGATTAATGAGTTTACTCTACATGCAATTGGCTTTTAGCTCATGTGATAGAGGCTTATGCACTAAGCTCCAGAGGTCCCAGGTTCGATCCTACTCACTAATGACCGGAGTCTGTCGGCGTTACACCCTTAGGGATTGTGGTGCCCACCTGTGTTGTAAGGAGATAGAGAACAGCACTGTGGAGAGCAGATGAATGGAGATGCTGGCCATCTTTGCTTTGGGCAGTCTGTGGCTTCCATCCCTTTGAGGGCAATGGAAGATAGTGTCCATTTTGAGAAGTCCATCTTAACTGACAGCAGCCTAAGGCCTCTGTGCCAGTGAAAACAATGGGAGATGGTGGCTATTTTGAAAGAGGGCAAGTCTTCATGAGTTTCTCTGAAGAACATTATCCCTCAACATCTGCTTTCAGATGTTAAAAATAATGGAAAAAATGACCATTAACCCCAAAAATCTGTTTTCCAAAACTAGCCATTATTATCAGATCTGCTTGAGGTTCACCTCTTTGCCAAGTTTTGTGTCAATAGACTGAGATCATGCAGTACAAAAAACAGTCTGACATTGGGTGCTAAATTCCTTAAAAGACCCATTTTAAAATTAATTTTGACTAACAATAAACAGATTTACTGGTGAATTCTCAGATAATTCATTCCATGACTGAGGAGTAAATGCTTTAATTCTGTGGCAGATATGGAACAAACAGTTTGAATTCCTGCTTTCAGTGCAAAACTCAACTCAGTCTCAACTGTGGAACAGCAGCCAGTGTTTCCATAATTATAATCCTAGCACTAGCACCCAAAGACCCCATTGTGCTAGATGCTGTGCACACACACAGGGAGCCATGGCTCCTTATCATCTTGCCAAGGTGTGACAAGGGCATTAGCTAGCAACAGGAAGGCTGGTGAGATGAGCAGTGATGTGGCCCCATGGCTGCTGAGGCAGTGGCTGCACAATCTCTTGGTTCTACTGCATCTCAAGGGCTTTAAAAATATAAATAAATTAAATGTGATGAGTTCTCCCCAGCTGTCACACAAGCTAGCCATCGCGCCCCAACGGGTTGCAGCCATCACAGTGGAAATGGGGGTGGAGGAGGGGTGACAGGAGAGACTTTGCCTATTAGTTCAGGGAGGACATCAATTCAGAATGGGTGTTTGTGACCCAAGGACCTCCTGATGTCTGCTGGCAGGAGGCCCAGAAGCACATAGGGGCACAGGGATCCCCGGGTTCACCAATAGGGGGCATGTAAGGTCACTACTGAAATCCTGTGTCACACTAATCATCATAATAATTGCAAGATGTATGCCAAGCCACCAGGGCTTGACCTTATGACAGGAGGATCTCAGGCATCCTGGTTGAAAATGCTGGGAAAAGGACTTGGGCTAGCTATCCTGTAGGAGACGGGAATGTCCTGTGATTTAAGATTAAGCTCTAGCAAGTTTGTTGTGATTTTGTTTCATAAGTAGCCATTTGTTTCCAATAGTCTTACTTACTAACACTTGAATCTCTGTTCTTTGACAATAAACAAATTCTTGTTTTCACTATAAATATATCTAAGTGCTGTGTGTGTTTAGCAGAGTGGTGATCCTGAGTTAAACTAGTACACTGGTGTGAACTTCTCCTATGGGAGCAGCGAATCTGAGAGCTCTGTGAGTGTTCCATGGAACGGGGGCTGGGCACTCCAGAGGGACGCTCGGAGGACTCAGGGATTGGTCTATGCCTGTTGCTAATGTGTACAGACGGAGGGAGGACGGGAAGGCAGTGCTTGTATTGCCAGAGGCTGTGGAGTCACGGAGTTGATCCACAGCCTGCACAGACAAGATGTCCTCATGCTAAGGGCAGGTGATTGCGAGGTGCCTCACAACCCAGGGCCCCCTGGCAATGTCAGAGTGCTGTAGAAGGGTGTGTGTGGGATAAGCAGACAGGTGACATGATGAGAGATAGGAGCAGATGAGTAGGGAGGGGCAGAATTGGGAGGGAGGCCTTGGGAGGGAGGCCAAGAGACCTGAATTTGATGAGGAAAGGGGTGGGGAGCCAGTGGAGGGTTGCAGCATGGACAGACTGAGGGTCCAGCACCATGACCTGAGGCACAGTATCAGAGTGTTCAATGCACACTTCTGATAAAGTGGAGTAAATAAGTATTGTACCGTCCTAGGTTCAACCTCTGCTTGAGGTGTCTGACTTCCCTCAGGCTGGGCTAACACATAGTCACAGAACTGACACTGCCTTCATTCTCCTTTCATTTCCACAGCCAGCCAAAATGGTGCCACTCTGGCTGTTTCCCATTTCCGGCAGAGCATCCACTGACCAGGGGTTGGGACAGGGGAGCGGTCCTTTGGACACTGGCTTTGCTAGCTGGGGTCCAAGGGTGTTTCTGCAGTCAGCTGGCTCATAACAAAAATATCTCCAGTGACTGAAGCTGTTTCAGCTGTTTAGAATGCAGATGTGCAAAAGGGCTGGTGTTATTTCAACTCTGTTCAGTGCTCTGTAACACATGGTGCCCCAGTAAGACCCCCTGATGGTTGGAGAAATCCAGATGATTAAATATTTACCTTCCAAAAGGTAATGGCTTGAAACCTTTGTTAAACAATGAGGCTTCTCTGGGGGGATGTTGGGAGGAGGCCTGTGCTATGGAAAATCCCACAGCTGGCATCTGTGTAGAATCCAGGCTGGTGCCCAGCGCCAACTGCCTGATCCGACACAGAACACAAGCAGCCTCAAATAAACAGATACAGTCCATGAATAAAAGGCTCATAGGCTGGTGTCCGAATGGGGCTTTCAGAACTCCAGGGTTTATTCCAAAGTGACCCTGCTCCTGGTGACCTGGCTCTGAGGTTTGAGCAGGATCCTGGCTCATGATAGTTTGGACTGAAATGTTCCTCTCCTCAAATGTCCATTTATCACAACTGAGAGGCACCTCATGGACTGCATTAAAACCTCCCCTCGCTGCTCCCTGCACAGAAAGGGGCACGGTGCCAGAAATGTGGCTGTAGGTACAATTCTCAGTCCTTGCTCCTCTGACTGCCTGATTGCAGGGTCAAGTTAGGCAGATGCACATGCACGTGACTTTGTGCCCAAATCTACATGCCCCAGGGTGCACTGAGCTCAAGAGCTGCATGTCAGTTCTTAAGACACCACCACTGGCACAGATACAACTGCCACCATTGCCACAGTTCAGGGAAAGTTGCACCTGCAGCCAGCACTGTGCTGAGACAATCCATCGGTGATAGAGTGATAGAGAAATAGAGAGAGAGGTAGGCAGATGGAGAGGAAAGAGACAGACGGATGGATGGATAGCAGTGATAACGCTGGGACACATTGTGCTCCAGAACCAGGCAGAAAGCTGTTGAGAAGAAAAATGGAAAATTAGAGTCATTCACAAAGGATGAACAGATCCAAACTTTAAGAAAAGGAACAGTGGCTGGAAGTCTGGTCATACAGAATTGTCTTCCCAGGGCTGAGAGTATGGAGTGCACAGAAATGATCTCTCACTCCTGGATGGCATAGGCTCAGGGTTGGTTTTCACCAGTGAGTTAATACAGGATATAGCACTAGTGTTCTCAGTAACTTGACCTCTATTCTCACACAAGTCCCCTCCCACCTATGTGCAAATAACTGGAGTTAGCCAGCATGCCCAGATGGATGGCAGACCTTGAGTGAGCTTCCCTCAACATTCGCTAACTTGACAACAGCTGCTAACTTGACCTTTCTGTAGCATGCCCACAGGCTAGGGCCATGACACAACAATCAAGAGCTGCTGGCTCTTCAATATCTATCCATAATCCCTCTGGCCTCCCCATCTCATGGTTTTCTCTTCTCATCTCTCTGTTCTGTTTCCTGGCTGGAAGTGCAAATGGCTAGCTATACCCAACGCAGTTCACACCATGCCACAAAAGGAGAAGGAACAGGGGTCATTGGGGAAGTGCAATACCATTCCATGGGATGTTGGTCTTCAATGTTCTGCTTGTTGCACTTTAGGTGTTGAGTTTTGTTTGGTGTGGGGCCAGCACTGCCTGATAATTGCATCTGTTGTGCCCTCTTGCACTTGAGATTTTGGCAGTGTGTACTCCAGACAATAACAGGGAAAACAGTCAGTGAGAAATAAAACATTTACTAAAGTCTCAGATTGACAAGCCATGCAACTGGCACAAAGTCTGCTAATCCCTGGCGCTACCACTGTTTTTCAAATTAATCTTCAACAAAATCTGACAGAGCACTAATACTGTGGTCCCTTTACATCTCTCCCTCCAAACCAAAGATGTGGCAACACAAAGTGTCCCTCATTTCCCTTGCTTTCCTGGATCCAGCCCCAGGTTCCAGAGATGCAATGGCAGGTTGCCTGTACAGGTCCTGGAAAGCAGCACAGTTGTCAACCTATTCCTGCCCATACAGTGCACATCTTACCCCATAATGTGAATGGCATTATACACGCTGCAGTGCACACGCTACAGCAGGCAGCTTCAGCTTGCCTAGGGTATGCCAAAAGCAAATTCCATCCCCACCCTTCATCTGCTCAGTGTACAATTAACCTTCTTATGCCAGGTGCTCCCAAATGGGCACAGGCCTTCATGACCCATGAAAGTAGAGGTTAGGCTGGGTCTCTCAAAATGGCAGTGCAAACAGATACTCTGTTGATACCCATATTATTGGGTGTGAACAGAATCTCAACTTGACTGAATTCAAATACTCTGGATCTCTGGAACTCTTAAGCATCATGCACTTTGCTGGTGCACTCCACTTAGGTGTCTGTGAACATCCCTCCATGTTCCACCAAGAGTGAGTAATATCCCTTGGTGTTAAGTAAACATGTGCACCTTAGTGGGGTGGCGGACAATAGGCACAGTGTGCCACAATGGCCCCACCACAGTGCTGGAACCCCATTTTCTCAAAGCCTGCAATAAGTTTGGGGACACTGACCCCTTCACCACAGCAATAGTTGCCTGGCAAATCTCCATCAGCAGAGCACTCGCAGTTGACAGGCCAGCGCTAAAGTGATTAGCTGCAGATCTGGAATTATCCGGCATGGTTATGCAGAGTTGCCAACTGTTGTAATTTTATCAGATCTGATGGCATTTTTCTAAAAGTCCCAGCTCCTGGAGTCTGGTGGTTACAACTAGAATCGCTGCTTCCTTTTATTTAAAAAAACAGGCAAGTTTCCTAGATTTAAAGGTCAGAAGGGACCACTGTGATCATCTAGTCTGACCTCCTGCACACTGCAGGTCACAGAACCTCACCCACTCCTGTAATAGACCCCTAACCTCTGGCTGAGTTACTGAAGTCCTCAAATCGTGTTTTAAAGACTTCAAGTTACAGAGATACTATCATTTCCACTAGTTTAAACGTGCAACTGATCTCTGTGGTTCAGAGGATGGCAAAAAACCCCAGGGTCTCTGCCAATCTGACCTGGGGGGAAATTCCATCTTGACCCCAAATATGGTGATCAGTTAGACCCTGAGCATGTGGGCAAGCCCACCAGGCAGACAAAGGGCAGGAATTCTCTGTAGTAACTCAGAGCAGTCCCATCTAGTGTCCCATATCTAGCAGTTGGGGATTTTTGCTACTGGCAACCAACCTGCCTGGTTGTGGGAAAAAAGCTTAAAATCATGATGGGTTAGCTCAGAAATCAGAAAGCAAAGAAAAAGAATCCAAACATATTTGTGACAAAGTGGGAATTTTCTGTAATAGTTGTATGGAGCCTGTGTGTGCCTCAGTTTCCCCTATATGTCACATGGCTACCTGGGGGAGGTGCAGTTTGCTCTCAGGGTAGGCTAAGAGTCACAGGTGTCTCCTAGCTGTCTGAGCCTGAGTGGGTCATTTAAAAGCACTGTCTAAGGTGGACCCCAAATCAGTGGAAAATCTGAGAATACAATGGCAAACCCCTGATGAAGAACAAAAGACTGGAGAGGTGTGAGGGATTAGAGCTGATGGCTAGAAGGAGTCAGGGCTCTCACCTGGGAACTGGCCAAGGAGACCAGACTGAGAGAGGGACAGATCCTGAGCAAGGCGTTCACTGCAGGTGGACTGGGCTCTGGGCTAACCAGAATGGACATGCGCTACGCTTTAACCTTCATTTCTCTATTCTAAGGTCAGGACTTCCTAAGCCCTGTCCAGCTGACTAATAAATCCAACTGTTTTGACAACACTGTTCCAGTGTCAATGCAAACACTGGCTGAGGTGCATTAGTCCCTGAAGAGTGGACAAGTCTCTGCCAGGGGCCTATCTCAGTTGGACTTGCTGACCAAAGGTCATGTTGTGAAGCAGGAGAACTGGAGCCCCAGAGGTTCAATCTAGGAGGCAGTGAGGCCATGGCCTATTATGAAGGAAGAGTGAGACCGCTGGGGTCTTGCACGTTGAAAGGGTTCCTCCTAGAGACTGTACCAAAGCTGGGGGTGTAGCACCAATCTTGTGAGACCATGACAAAATTCTCAAAAACAAAACAGTTCATGATTTTTGAAGCCTAACTCATGATTTTGAAGGCTTGTGGTTGGCAGTACTGGGATTTGGAGGGTGAATTCTGAGATTGGGGGTTGAAATGCGCTATGTACCCATGGCTGGAATTCTTGTTAGTGACCCTGCACCATCATGTACCAGGCCGGCCTAAGTGCTTGAAATAATTCCTCATCGTGAAATGTGACCTCATGGCAATATTATTTTATTACTGGTGTCGCCACACCAGCATGACATGCTGAGTTAAGACAAGACTCCAGGCTGAAACTCACCCCCTGCACACGGCCTTGGCACCACTTTTGTTGGACTTGAGTCCTGAAATGGAGCAAGGCTAAAGGGGTGCATTTCACCCTCAGCAATCTCTCCTGGCGGCAACTCAACACAAATAGACCCGCTATGTCCCCGTGATCAGCCTCTGCTCTGCTGTGTTCTCAGAGTGAGGGCTGGCTTTCTCGTCCGGAAGGTCATTTGAATGCCTTTGGGATTGCTGGGCTGTTTAGCCATCTCCCAGTTATGCTGCATGTGTGGTTACTGCTGATCATTGTCTCGCTTTTATTTCGTTCTATTTCAAAAAGGAATAAACAAAACCTTTCCGAAAAGAAGGAAAACATGGCAGAGACTTGAAATGCGAAAGGCCTGCAGCTGGGCCCTCTGCTTATTTCGGGACACTGGCAGGGGAGGAAGAAAAAAAGTCACCATAACAAACGTGATTAATAAAGTGGTGAAAGAGATTCTGAAAACATGAGTGAAGTTGGGGACAGAGCGAGCTCTCTGGCCTCCAGCTGCTCCTCCACCAACATGGAGCTAGTGTCAACACTGGGCCCAGCCTGCCCTGGGAGCTGGGCCTGTGTCTCTCCTGCCAGACCTCTGCACACGGAGAGTGTACAGTAGGGATGAGAGTCCACCATCCGATCCGCCATTCCCATTGCAAAAGGGACAGTCCTGAACCAGAGCACTGGGCTGGGCCACAGGCCTGCTCGGGTTCGGATCATGATGTGGAGCTGAGCTTTGTAGCTGGGGCTGTGCTCTGCGGCATTGGGTCCTAGGCAAGACAATCCCTGAAATGAGTGGAGGGGTCAGCTCCAATCCAAGAGCTGAACTCAGTGACATGGGGCATCTCGATCCTGAATGGAGCCAGGAAAGGCGAAGGAGTCATGAAACAAGAGATCTGATTTGATCTCACTGACCCCAGTGCTACTCAAGGGGTAAAGTCACAGGAGGCACAAGTGTGACACTGGAGTGAGAGCAGAAGCAGCCCACAGGCATGGCAAGAGAACGAGATTCTTCGGACAAGCAGCTGCCAGGCAGAAATGGCTAGTTGTGTGGCTCAGATAAAGCAATGCAAAGAAAAGGTATTGGAAGCTCAGGGATCCTGCCAGCAGCAGCGTTGATGGGAGCCAGCAACCCAAGGGGAGCACACCCGCCTGCCCACCTTCACTCAGCCTCAAGATAGCTGCATAGGCGCTGCTCTGAGGCACAAAGGGCCAGTGTCCTGCAGACCTTTACTAGAGCAGGGACGATGCATGGAGCATCTGGTACAGGGCTGAGCCCTTCACTGGCCCCGCACAGATAAATAAAGCCGCTAAGCAATGACAGCTGAGAGGAAAGCCATGTGCACGGCTTGTTTACTTGGTTGCATCAATGACTTTATCAATCATTTTAATGCAGAGAGGTTCAATTGGAAAGTGCCTGAGACCCTGCACCAGGTCCAGGCGGCTGCTCAAGGAGCAATGCTCATACACAGCAGTGTGTGGGCAAGAAGCACTTCCCAGCGCTCACATCGTGCTCCATGGCTCACATTCTTTCTTGCCTTTGCCATAGGCACAAAGTGGTCTCAGAGCTGGCACTGCCAGCCAAGGTGATTCCCCAGTATGCAGGATCCCTGGGGGCTGGGGAGGGGCATAGCAGCTGCTAACCCAGTCTAGTCCCTGGGGCCAGTGTAGGGGATCTGACTAGGGCTTCCTTTAGTCCCAGCAATCTCCGGCTGCCATTACAGCCCCACAGGGCAGTGGTAGCCAGTGTAATTGAGAGCAGCCTCAGGGGGGTCTGGTCAATGCACAACTGGCCCAGGACTGGTGCAGGAAGGGTCCTTCCCTCCCCAAATTGCACAGTGTGCTCCCAAGATCAGAGTGTGCTCATGCAAAGCGCTGAACAATATGCACTGGAAAGGTCACCAAAGCCAGATCCCGGCACATGTTCAGATTGTGTCCACACTTAATGGTCAGCATGGACATTCATCCCTTCGCTATGCGAATACAGCATCCGGGCTGTCAAAGGAATCAGAGCCACGCCAGGCTCTCCTGCAGTGCAGGCCAGGGGAGAGGGCAAAGGGCTCAGCACATGCACAGGGCCACCTTGCAGAGCATCTTGCTAGTATGCATTTTAATATCATAGAATCATAGAAGATTAGGGTTTGAAGAGACCCTAGGAGGTCATCTAGTCCAACTCCCCTGCTCAAAGCAGGACCATCCCCAACTAAATTGTCAAGCCGGGCCTTAAAAATCTCTAAGGATGGAGATTCCACTACTTCCCTAGGTAACCCATTCCAGTGCTTCACCACTCTCCTCGTGAAACAGTTTTTCCTAATATCTAACCTAGACCTCCCTTACTGCAACTTGAGACCATTGCTTCTTGTTCTGTCATCTGCCACCACTGAGAACAGCCGAGCTCTATCCTCTTTGGAATCCCCTTTCAGGTAGTTGAAGGCTGCTATCAAATCCCCCCTCATTCTTCTCTTCTGCAGACTAAATAAGCCCAGTTCCCTTACCTTCTCCTCATAAGTCATGTTCCCCAGCCCCCCCATCATTTTTGTTGCCCTCCACTGGACTCTCTACAATTTGTCCACATTCTTTCTGTAGTGGGGCCCCAAAACTGGACACAATACTCCAGATGTGGCCTCACCAGTGCCGAATAGAGGGGAATAATCACTTCCCTCAATCTGCTGGCAGTGCTCCTACTAATGCAGCCCAATATGCCGTTAGCTTTCTTGGCAGCAAAGGCACACTGTTGACTCATATCCAGCTTCTCGTCCACTGTAAACCCCAGGTCCTTTTCTGCAGAACTGCCGCTTAGCCAGTTGGTCCCCAGCCTGTAGCAGTGCATAGAATTCTTCCATCCTAAGTGCAAGACTCTGCTCTTGTCCTTGTTGAACCTCATCCGATTTCTTCTGGCCCAGTCCTCCAATTTGTCTAGGTCTCTATCCCTATCCTCCAGTGTATCTGCCTCTCCCCCCAGCTTAGTCTCATCCGCGAACTTGCTGAGGGTGCAATCCATCCCGATCATGAATGAAAAATGAGGAAAGCCACAGGGCTAGGGCTCATCCAGAAGATATATTTTCACTACAAATATATCTGAGTGTGGCAGTGTTAATCAAAGTGCTGGTCCTAAGCTGAATCTTACAAGCTGATATGTGCTGTTCTTTGGGTATAGCAGGTCTGGGATTTCTACGAGTTGCCAGTGCCAGGAGCACTAAGAAACTGTGGGACTGGTGTGCACCTATTGTTAACTGCAAGGCAAAGTGCGGGCTGGTTTAGCCCAGAGGAGAGTGTTTGAGTGGCTTACAGGCTGCGGGTGTCAGGGAGCTGACACCAGTTAAGCACAAGCAAGATGCCCTCATGCTGGAGACAGGGGGTAACAAGGTGTCTCTCAGTCCTTGGGACCCTGAGAGTCCTCACAGGGCAAAAAATAAATATTTAGGAATTTACAGGAAGAAAGGATGAGAGAATCTGGCAAAGGATACCTGGGGCCTAGCAGCCCCAGGCAACAGCAGGAGAGCTACGAGCAAACCCTGCGCTGGAAGCCGTGGGGCAGAGCTAATGCTCTAAAGATGCTAGCAGCACCATGACAGGGGTGCTGGAACAATTTGTACAGTGGCGGGGGGAGAGGGAGGGCTCAGAGCCATTGAACCAAACTGTAAACCCTGTATATGATGGAATCCACTTCAAGTCAGGGGGTGCAGCAGCACTCCAGTTCCAGCACCTATGCACCATGAGCTCATTATTGTCTCTAGTCGCTTCCAAGGGACATGCCAAACAGCTTCTTTATAAATATTGGAATTAAAATGTCTGCTTTTCTGTAGCAAAGTAAAAAAAAGACCATCAAATTATCCCAATTACACACTGGTCTAAACAAAGGAGGGCTGGGCCAGCCAACTTTAAAATGGTATCAAATGGCTTTTGATATGACACTGATAAATACTGTCCAGTTCCAAGATGGAACACTGGGGGATAGAAAACAACCTCCGACGGGGCCCAGATACCTGGGTGAGCAGTGATTTACACCCCCTCTCACTCCGAGTCGCGCTCAGAACACCTGGCCTGAAGAGCACCGCAGAATGGAATGACCGCTGCAGCAACATTCTGAGCCTGCAGCCCAGGCGTAGGACGGCAGGTCCCCAAGGGTGGCTAATACTTGGAGATAACTGGAGCCAGGAGGACTCATACATGGATGAGGCTGCTTAGACAAGGAACCATTTCTTACAGCCACAAGGAGACCCACTGTCCCTCCTAGACCGAGGGGGACACTCTCCCAGCACTGGGCAGATTATTCTTGTATGGGGGTGGGGCAGTGCCCAGGTGTGCCAGTTCAATAGCATGATGAGAATCCTTATGCTAACCCAGATCAGAGGTCGTACTTGCCAAAGGTGTGTGCCTCCACACTGCCCCTGCTGCTGCGTCCTGGCAGCATGCCCAGGACAGGAGCCATATGGACATATTAGCATTTCATGCTAAACACATAGACGATGGGTCTCTGCTCCCAAGAGCATACAAAGCACATGATGTGCTTGAGAGACATAGCTACCACTTACCCAGCTGTGTGTGACAGCATCTGTCACTGACATGGGATTGTGCCCCCTCCTCACCTCTGGGCCCTGGTCATGCACTGGCAGGGTGATGGTGAGACTGGCTGTGATTCTAGCATGTTGATTTCTTGCAGGCAATGCCTGGGCCTGGCTGGACTGGAAGCTTGAATAGATTCCCAGCAGAAGGGGCAGCATGGAGGAGAGGTTGATGTGCAGAGTTGAGGACACTCAGGACCTCCCAGAAGTGCTCAGTATCTTGCAGGGCAAAGCTCTCTGAAGGCTCAGCACTGAGCCAATGCTGTTCCCCTTGTCCCAGCAGAGCCCTATTCCTTTCAGCCGTGTACATTTGAGCCTTCAGCAGGGGCTGAGCAGCTCAAAACCCACATCACAAGCCTGAACCCAGTAACTGTCAGGGAGACTTAGAGCAGGGGAGCGACTGGATCCCTTGGCCTGTGATGTGAGCAGCCTCCTGAGTAGCCCATAGTTTGCCTTGACTATATTCATTGCCTTGCCTTTATTATTCTGCCTTTATTATATTCAGCAGTAGCACAAGGAACCTACAGGCCTGTCTTCTGTAAGACAATGGCTTCAGCAGTTAGCATGAGGCTTGAGGCCTAGGAACTTTGGCATAGATAAAAGGCCCAACAGTCACCCCTAAGTTTTGGGGAACTAGACGTAGCGTGTAAGGGGGAATTTTGTCCATAATGACACCAGCCAACCACAGAAACATGAGCTAACGCCAAACTTTGGAAAGTTTTGAAAAAAATCATTGAACCACAAGAGTGCCATGGCAATGAACTGATGTATATGGTAATGTGTTGAAATCATTGATATACTAACCTAGAGAAGAAGGAAACCTCACCCTTAGTAAATGGAGTAAATACAAATAAGGAAGAGGGGAGAAACCCCTATTGAATATGCATTAGACATGGTAGCATCAGCCTAACATATAAAAGTGGCACCTCAGCCTGCATGCAGGAGGAGAGAGAGATGTAGCCCTGGGGAGGTGCCAGAATAATGGCCACTGGTGAAGATGAGGAAGGGACAGTGATGAGGGAGATAATGGCTAACATTTCAGGTTGTTCTGCAGGGGATGGTGGGAGTATGGATGTTCATATGTACTTTCTGTAATATCTCTATCTATGTTGCTGGGTTGGAGAGTTTGTGCCTGTGCTAAATGTATTAATAAATTATTTGTAAATATACACAAGTTCTTGTAGTGTGAGTGTTGCAACTGTGCACCTTGGGGTTCCCAACTATATAATAATTTGAATAATTCTGGGTCTGATCTTGGGACAAGAACCTGTCGACCCTCAAAGTGATAACTGAGAATTCTTAAGTAATCAATATCATTAATATATATAATCTATAGATCAGGCTATACCTGTGGCACACACATAGTTGTTCCCCCAAAATAGAGTCATGTTTCTAGAAACCCAGCAATTCCAAGGATGCCCTTACTCCTCCCAGATCCCTCCCACCCTCTCCAGGGATGGCAAGGCCTGTGGAGTCTCCAAACTGGCCTTCTGGTAAATTAACTTGGGGAGAAAATGGTTCGCTCAGAAGTGAAAGCAAATGTATTTGGCAACAGGAGCACCACAGAAATGCAGCACTTGTGCCTACAGCGTCATCTCTTCCTAATGCTTCGCGGGCGTTTCCTTGGTACAACAAGAAAGGAACTGGTGAAATCTGGGCTATAGCAGCCTGACCTGAACATACACCTGCAGCACACATTCCTGTGTAAGCGCAGTTATCTGCACTTCCTCCACACTCCTATGCAAATACCATCACCTGCACACACCTGCATTCACACTCACACTCCCTGTGCAAACATCTCCTGCATTCTCCTTCACCCAAACACATGGGCACAGTAACCTGCATACCCTGCCACCCCTGTACAGAGGGCACTGCCTCCTACTTGCACATTCTGCATTCTGCCCCAGCCCCTCCTTGCTCATCCAGACACACTCACATCCCACCCACACTTGGGCACACACTCAGGTCTGCACTCCAACTCATATGCCACATTCACACCACACTCACAATCTGCACTTACACACACATGCACCCTCCTGCAATCATACCCATTTGAACTCCCACAGCCACTTGCATACCCATTCCACACATACACACTCAGCCCTGCACTCTGTGCTCTTGCACACTGAAACCCAACAAATGCACAGGGCACACACATTTGCATCAGGACTCTCTGCACTCACAGCAGCACAAATGCTTACTAGGAATGGGCCCAAACAACAAGCCGAATTCCTAACCTAGTTACAAACTCTTCTAATTTCCAGGCTGTTTGGTTTGAGCCTAGGGTTGCCAGCCCTCCAGTACTGGCCTGGAGTCTTCTGGAATTGGTATCAATCTTCCGGTGATTAATGAAAGCAATCCAGGATATTTTAATAGGATATTTTAAGAAAATGACATCATGTCATGTTGGGAGAAAAAAAAATCTCCCGGAATAGCTTCAGTCAGAGTTGGCAACTTAGGCCCATGAAAGAGACAAGATATTTACTTGCAGTATATCATTCAGCCACTAGATGTCCCTGTGCTCTGCATGGAGCTCCAGACAGGACGTGGTTACTGATCAACATGGGAGACAAAGCTGGCACTCAGGCTGTGTGGAAGCCTGTTTGTGTCTGTAGCTGTTCTCAACATCTCCTGGCTCAACTATGATTTCCCTGTATCATGATACAGGGATTGCGTCTGACAAAGTGGGTATTCACCCACAAAAGCTTATGCTCCAATATTTCTGTTAATCTATAAGGTGCCAAAGGACTCTTTGTTGCTTTTTACAGATCCAGACTAAGACAGCTACCCCTCTGATACTGAATCATGATGGGAGGGTCAGGGGGAGGAGAGGCTGGATTTAGGCTTTAGTTTGGGCCCTCTGACTAGTACCTGACCCCTTGCAACTGTCTGGGCCGCTCACCCACTTCCTGCTGTTCTCTTGGCCTTTCTCACTGACCTGGTCTCTGTGGATTTTGCATCTGCACATTCATGCTGGCAGGAAGCAGCTGATCTTTACCTAGAATCAACTGTTCTGAAGACTCCTCATGCAACTGAGTATATGAGGCCACAGCGGGTACATGCCTTTTCAGACCCCTATTCTATGGATGTGCAAGCACATGACTCTTCAGAGATGGATACTGTTCATATTAAAGTAGGGGTCAAATTGGGAGAAATAGGTGTTGTTCTCTGTGTCAGTGGCCAGAAGATGGGTAGTCTGACCTAGTGGTTAGAGCCAGAGTCTGGTTTAGAGATCAGAGCTGGAGCCAAGAGTCAGAGCTGGAGTCAGAAGTCAATAACACTGGTCTACAATTTTTGAGAAGTCATCTGCTTCAGAGATCAAATGTGATATTTATTATGTATTTTGATGTGCTGAATTCAAATATGACAATTAAAACAACTGATTGGCTACTGTTTCTAAGATATTTAAGTTTTTACATTTTATGTCTATGTATATTATGTAGAGTTTTAATCATAAATTGTAAACCTAGGTCTTTTCATGTGTTTATGGTTGCTTTACATGATAATATTTCACCTGTCCTGTTTATGTAACACTTTAAAAATCAGCAAAAGGGTTATATAAATAAAATGTATTATGAAACAAAAGGCAAAAGCCTATTCTGTACATAGTTTAGTCCTATTCAGTGTCTACTCGGCGCTTCTTGGCTTGTCTCTTGTATTCATTAAATGGAGCATCTCTTGTCACTGTCCAGCAATAGTCTGCAAGCATTGATGGGCTCCATTTGCCCTGATAGCCATGCAGAAGTAACAATTGCTGGTATGATCTGTTGGCTCTCTCCAAATCATTGGCACTGCAAAAGGCATATATTTCCTTTTCCTGTTCAACCACTGGCCAAGATTTGTTGCACAAGTGTTGCAGCATATGTGTGGGGCCCACCTCTTGTCCTGATCTCCAATTTTGCAGCCAAAATAAAGGTGATAGGCTTTCTTAACCATAGTGGTTATACTGCTCTTTTGTGATGCAATAGTCACTTCACCACAAACATAGCAGAAGTTATCTGCACTGTTCACACAAGTACGAGGCATCTCTGCTCACTTTGGCTAAACAGAAATGTGTCCCTTTGCAAAATCAAACACTGACAAAGAAGAGAGCACAACATTGTATGATTTCTAGAGCTGATATAGGGCAATTTGTTCAGCAGAGTGATGTAAGCTTCGTTATGATTGCATCATCCATGACTTCTAGGAATAACATGATGCAATTCATTCATGTATGATGCAATACCAGCTTCAGATTGCATCATTCACTGTTTTGCCTAAAAAGCAAGTACTGTCCAAACCCAGTCATAGATTTATTCATAGATCCAGTCATGTATTTTAGTCATTTCTGGTTTAAATTGAGATCCCTTCCCTTTATAACTCATTTATCCTCCGCCATTCCCAAGTCAAGGGTCGTATATACTGACCCAATAGCATATCTTGAAAACTAGAAATCGACAATTTTAAGCATCATTTTCGTTCTCCGTGACCCAGAATTAGTAAAGTTGGACTACATTTATTTCAGAAGCATTTTGGCTGTAGAGCAGTGTAACCAGAGTCAAAGGTTGGAGCTGGAGCCATGCGTCAGTAACTGTAGGCAATGGGCTGATCTGGAATCAAAAACCAGGAGTCAGAGCCACAGGTTAGAGCTGGAAACAGAAACTGGGCCAGGGAGCAATGCTGGAGCAGGACAGGAATAAGGTAGGAGCAAGGCAGGCACAGGAGCAATCGTAGCTGTGCAAGCATTGAGTAGTCTGTGACATGCTGCTGCTGGACTTAAGGGCACGTCTGCTAGTTCTCTTCAGCCAGTCAGGCGGGCTGGCCAGTCAGGTGACTCTCCTGTAACTCACCTGTGTTCATTAGCCTGCCTGAAGACTGAGCTAGCTCATCCCAGGCTCAGCTGCAGGCCCTCATTCCTCATACCCTGCAAGGCTCCACCCACAAAATAGTCTCCGCCCATTGGCTTTGCCAGAATGAGACACTGCTCATGGTAGATTGTGCAGATGTTCAAAATGTGACCATGCAGCTCTGGGCTCCACTGGGTTCTTGGAACTAGGCTCCCCCTCGGACGGGCAGGAATATGCCCATGGGCTCTGCTAGGCAGCTTGGGCTCAGCTCTTTCTTGAAAGGGAAAGAAAAGTCAGTGGTGGCATCTCCCAAATGCCAGCCCTTTATGGCACCAAAGGGAGCTGTCACTTGCAGTAAATTGTGCAGATCTGTGACTCTCCTGCGCCTTTCTCTCATGAGCAATGAGACAGTGGGACATTTAATTAATAATCAGTAGGCAGCAGAGATATCCTTCCCTGAGATGCAGGAGGCAGTTCATACTCCTCTGAGCTATTGTTCCAGGCTCTCTGCAAACTCCTCTCTCCATCGGTTACACTTGGGGCATAGTTTGGGATTTTCTTTGCAACCATAACAGCTACAGACATAGTTTTATTGCACACGAAAAGCTGAAATTCCGGAGAGCTAGACACCATCTTCAGAGAGGTGCCAGTGTGATGGGGTTGCTCTAGGCCAGTCTAATCTCATCCTGGTTACTTGGAGGATAAGAACTAATAGCACTGGCGTGTGCTTATATCTGGGCTCACAGGAGAGGTCTCGTTCCTTCGCCTTCCTTTCTGGCTGGTTTTTTTTTCACAAACTGTGCAGTTCTTTCTTTGGGTTGACATGAAAATGGGGTTTGGAGCAGGAGATAACATGAAACACAGGAACATCCTAAGCAGAGGGGCTGGTGTGAGGACCCAGGCCTTGGGTCTACACAGCGAGTGGCAGCCTGTGGCAGTAAGTCTCTGAGCCCAGGTCACCACAGACTTGGGGAGGGGGTGGGCTTCAGAGCCCAAGCTCCAGCCTGGACCACAACATCTACACAGCTAGTTTAGCGCCGCAGTGTGAGCCCTGCAAGCCCAAGTCTGAACACCCAGCTCTGAGACATGCTGCCGCAGGCAAAGAGAAACATCCTGTGACATCACCGGCTCAGCTCCTCTGGCCCAAAGGGCTGATACCAAGGCCTAGATTTTGTTGCCTGCCTCCCTCAGCTCAACCTGGCTTTCTCCATGTCTGTTTGTTGTGAGCAGGAACAAAGCCTGCAGCCCCCCTTTGTGTGGGAGGGAGAGAAACGGCAGCCACCAAAAGTGGGGGCTAAGCTGCATCTTATAGAATATCAGCACTGGAAAGGACCTGAGGAGGTCTTGTAGTCTAATGCCCTGCTCAAAGCAAGACAATCCCCAGACAGATTTTCACCCCAAATGGCCCCCTCAAGGATTGAGCTCACAATGCTGGGTTCAGCAGGCCAATCCTCAAACCATCAGTTATCCCTCCCTCTTGGCTGAATGAAGCAACCATTGGGCAATGCAACAAGAAAGCAGGTGCCTATGAAAGACCAGGAGCAGAGATCCCTGTGGTTGGGATGGGGAGAATCACTGTTAGCTCCATGCAGATGGATTTCTCACCTCGCCCTGAGGACAGCATGGGGCAGCAGGATAAGGCAAAGGTGATAATGGCTGCATGACAGCAACTGGGTTGATGACATCACACCTGATCTGAACAAGGTTCAGTCCTACTGCTTGGGGTAGGCTTGGCTTTGGCCCTGATCCCCCTCTCTTCTCGACTCCCCACAACAGATGTATTAGATGGCAAAGCCAAAGTCTCAGTGCATGGACCATTTTCTCAGCTGAAAAATGCTGTCACTTGCAAAGCTCAGCGTGGAGTCGTGCTCAGGTCACTCAGACTGTGACCTCTTTGGAGGTGATACCATCTGTCAGTTGTGTTGGTACAGCACCTAGCACAATGGTGTCCTGGGCCAGGACTGGGGCACCTAGGTGTTACTATAATCAGCGGCTTCACTCCTCTGTCTGTCACAAACCATTTCCACTGGACAAGCAGCTGTCAGTCCCCTGGCAGTGGAGTTTGCACTAAGGACACACCTTGCTGCTCCACTCCCAGCCCTGCCAGTCCCAGGAAAGGCATGTCCCAGTAATTCCAACCCCTTGAGAGTGCTACTGCTCCAGGGGAGGCCACCAGCCCCAAGTTTGGGGCATGCAAGCAGCTCTGCACACAGGATTTGTACCAGTCTGTTGGGTCTGTGTGGTCGTGTGATATTTTACTAATATATGTATACCAGTAGCACTCATCCCAATGTGGATGTTGCTATCCCAGGGTAATGAGGCCGTATACCAGTATGGCTTATCCCCTTTTTGTCCAGGAACAGCTGCCCTGGTACAAGTTCTGGTACCCTGCTATCGCTATGCCCACCCTGGCAGGTTATACTGCTTTCACTCTGCCCATCTAGAGCAGTACCCTGCGGAGTGCAGGCAAGGCCATACACATGATGCGGGCGTGGACTGGCCTCCTATATGGGGCAATCCCTCTCCTGATCTGAGATAGGCAGCTGGACGAGAGTGGGGGGATGGGGTTATTTGCGTTGATTTATTACATCTCAGTGCATGTAGCTCTGGAGAACACTGTGGCGCTGATACCCAAGGTGCTGGGGGGCCCTGCACTCTGTCCCACTCCCCGCTGCTCCCGGTCTCCGCAGTTGGCTGTTCTCTGCATGCTGTGGGCATTTGTCTCTGAGAACTGGACTGAGCCCATAAGCTCATTTCTGGCACTTAGGCAAATAGTTACGAGACAGGAAAGCTGACAGCAGGGAGCCAGCCTAGCAGGCGAAGGCCAAAAGGGGTCAGGAGTGAAGAGCAAGAGTGGCCAGGAGCACCCCAGCTTCATGCTCTCAGAGCCAGCTCATGAGGCCAGGCTGAGCAGGAGGGTGGCACACAATATGGCTCAGTGCCTCGCTTTCCCTGTCTGCAGGTTGCAGCTAGTCTACCAGCCTCCTAGGGCTCTAGTGCCATTGGAGCCCACGGTGTTCGTGCAGCACCCTTCACAGAGGCTATTCTGTGAAAGTGTGGAGTGTGAGTATTGTCAACACCAGCACGAGGGAGAATACAAATGTCAGTACCTAGGAACCACAGAGGAGTAATTTCCTGATTCGTATCAGATCCAGAACCAATGTTTGAAAATTACACACAGCCTTGCAGCTTGCCCAGAGTAAGCAGAAGCAGATGTTGGCAGGAGCAGCCAGCGAGAGTGTAAGAACGCCCTGTGGGCGCACACAGTCCTACATAAAAGAACAACTAACAACAGGGAATATTTTTTTGCTACCTAAACTACTTGTCCGAGTTGAAAGCTGACATGTCTGTGCCACTGCTCTGTTCATCAGACTCCGGTTACCTTCTGCAGAAACAGCCCTGTGGCTGCCTCTGCTGCTCACGGAGGCTCTGTCCAACCTGTCAATTTCTGCTCCCCCTGGATGTGCTACTACAAAATGGCCGATGTCACACAAGGGCAGGGACTGGGGAATGGCGGGCAGCCCCACAAATGTCACTGTGCTTCCAAAGACCAGTCTGGGGATAAAATGAGTTCTGAAATGCATCCTCTAGCAGCCCAGTCCTGTGTCTACGCTCTGAAGCTGTTCCCTGCCTATTGCACTCCCCGTTGTGCCCAGTGCACTAAAGGGTGTTGTACGGCACACGGACACTCACCGCCAGGGAGGTGCTTCTGAGTACAGAACATGAACCCATTTTCAGTGGTGCATAACCCATTCTCAGCTTGTCTGACTTCACCCCAACCCCAGGGATGCTGGGTGGTGAGAGGGATGGCAGAGTCAAACTCAGCCGCAGCGCTCCCTCCCACCCTCAGGCAGGTTACTCTGCTAAAGTTACATACAGCTTCATCTCACTGAAAGCTCTGGCAGGGAGCGAGCACTCTGCCTCCATCAGCACCTTGCCACTCTGATGAGATGCCCCTGCACCTTCTACACAATGGGACCAGGATGCTGGGCACAGGGGTTCTTTGGAGGGGCTGTCATCAGCACCCTTCTCCAGCCCGATCACTCTGGCTGACATTTTCCCCATGCAGAGGTCAGTGCGAGGCCTAGGCACTGCTGAAGACCCATGGAGACCTCATTCTGACATCTGACATGGGACTGAAAAGGAGCTTAGGGCTTGTGCTGCTATGTCCCCCTTGGAATCGCCACACCTGCACTCCAAGGGGTGATGCACCCTGTACACTTTGATTCTGTAGGAGGCACCATCTTCCAGAGCTCCAACAGCCCAGCCCAGCCCTGCACCATGGTCCCTGCCCCCGGGCTGTGCACACCAGCACAATCTGGCCCTAAAACCATCCCAAAGAAGCAAGAATATTTACAAAGGGAGTGACACTGTGTTCATCTGTATTCCAGCTTCAGGTTGGAGTGACTGGCTGCCAAGCCAAGGCCCAAATTGCACTAGACATACAAGAAGATCTGAATGTGAGATACTGGCCACCAGGTGCCAATGCGGGCAGCATCACTCCACGGCTCTCCCCTTGTATTGTTTATTATCAGCCCACTAGAGACCCCCTGGCAATCATAGTGCAGGGCAGTGAGCTCCTGCAGCTGGACATGGAGGCAGCTCCCTCAGATGTTCTCAGAGAGCCACTGGCAGGAATCAGACACTCGGGCACAACTTACACTAGGCTACCCACAGCAAACCATGCTGGGGACCTGAGAACTTGGTGACTGACAGGCTTGTTATCAGAGCTGATAACATCACTGCCAGGCTGCCAGATCAGGCACAGAGCTGCACCCCTTGCAGCCTTTATCATGTCAGAGATGCCTTCAAATGCAGCAGTGGGAACACAAAGCCCCCACACTCATGCCTGCCTAGGGAAAATGATGTCTCTGAGGCTGCCAATCTAAACTGTGCTGAATCAAGACACTCGGCTCACTTGTCTGACACCCAGCTGTGAGAATGCCAGGCAGGAGTGCTGGGCAGTGCTAGGCTGAAGGCAGGGCAGTGGTTGTAGAAAAATCGGGAGATTTGGCAAGTGAGTATATGTCGCCAGACACTGTCCGTTAGGAAAATGCACAGCTCTGGACATAGATCATATGTGTCCCTGTGTCTCAGCTGTGAGCAACTATGTTGTTGGGGTTCAGGGAGAACAGGGGACATTAGGAAAGGAGGCCCTCTCAGGTTACAACTTCCACCCCAAGAACTCAAAGAACATGCATCCACAACAAATGCTGGTCCTGTTTCATAGACTCAGATTCCAAGGGACCCCTAGGAACATCTCATCTGACCTCCTGCGTAACACGGGCCATGGGACTTCCCTGATTTCACTCCTGTTGGCACCAGAGCAGAACTGTTAAAAAAACATCCACTCCTGATTTTAAAATGGCCAGTGATGGAGAAACCACCGCAGCCCACAGTGCAGGGCTCTCGTTGCCTTTGCTGTCTCAGCTAAACAATGCGCTATATCTGCTGGGGAGAGCTCGCCACGGGCGCTATTGCTTTCTGTTCCTGTTCCTATTCCTTTCACTTACAGGCGTCACTTCTTCTTCTTTATGTCGCCTTGGGCTGTTTGCAAAACAAAGCTGGAAAGAGATACATCATAGAGGAGGTTGGGGCATGCTGAGTGGAAACTCCATTGATTACTCTGCGCGCTACCTTCCTGACATCATGAACACCTCAGGTCCAGGGAAAATCTGTGTTCTATCAGCTCTTATAAGCAAGTGTTTCAAAAGGTTTACAGAAAAGTAAACAGAGCTCTGAGTAACAAAAGGGCCCCGTTTATGCATTCTTTGATTCACTGTAAAGGATGGTGTAAACTGACTTTTTAACCAAGCATTAGGCAAGATTTGGGCCCACGCCATTATATAATAAACAATGACATGGCTATATTAAAATATTTACTTAATGCACTGAAGTGACTTATAGGATGAGTGGCTACTCAATAGAATGTCCTGAGTGTGAAGGCGTCAGGTGCCATTGCCTATATAAATATTCTGTGTGCACTTGTTTATAGGAAAACCCCATCTGGATTTGGCTAAAACAGCAGACACCCTGATGACCCCAGTTTTTGCTATTGGAAAATATAACACAAGTGTTCACTCATCTAGTCTAACGGCAGCAGCTAAGTGCCATCTGACAGACAGAAGGGTATTGGCTTTTCTCAATAGAGAGCAGGCTCAACACTGTGAGGGGTTTCACAATAAAGGCCCCCCAGGATTTATAGCATCCCATGGAATATGTACAATGGTCCCCACCTCACCTCCACCCCCAGCCTTCCTGGGTGGGAGACGTTGGGATGACTACTGACAAATTCCTGAGGAAGAGCGATGTAGACACCCCATAATAATGGTGAAAAGCAGATTGATCTGGATGCTGATTTGCACCACTTGGGGATGAGCCATTAGGCTGAGCTCCCATGATCCCATCCCCACCTGTCCTTCTGAGCTGATGCTAAACTTAGGTATTTTCTGCCCAGGTAAGGTGCCTGTCCTAAACTAAATCATAGTTTAAACTAAGGCCCCCCCATTCCCCAGCCCACAGAAAAGGTAACTGCGTTCCTGGGCAAAAATTTCCTTCTCAGGCTAAGGGTGAGGTTCTGCTGCTGCATCTGTCCATGGAGGTACTGCACTGCTGATCTACAGCTGATGCTTCTGCCCTGTGTTTTGAGCCACAGGCATGGCACGCCTGCACTTGGACCCTCCAGGCTACAGAGTCAGTCCTGCCCCCTGTCTGTCTTTGGTCCACTGACTATTGAAGGATTTTGTACACAGTGGAACAGCTTTAACAAGAGAGACTGAGAAAGCCCTGCCCTAGAATACCCCGTATCCTGGAGGTTGGGGCCCTTACGTGGGAGGTTTGAAACCCAAGTTTAAATTCCTGCGCCACAGCAAGCAGGGCAATGAAATAGGTCTCCCACATCCTGGGTGAGTGCCTTGACCACTGAGCTAAAAGTTCTAACCTGGGCAGCTCCATGTAAATCTAGCCTGAAAAAATGTGGGGGTCAAAACTATCTGTGAATTGGTGTCAAATTCACAGGTAGTTTTGAGTCAACCCACACTGCATTTCTCAGTGAATAAATTATTTGTTCACAACTTTTCACCTGCTCTCCCTATGATACAGTCTTTAATGACATGACCACATACTGTTTTTCACATACAGGATGGGCAGTATCAGAAGGGTAGCTGTGTTAGTCTCTATCTGTAAAAAGTGCCAAAGAGTCATGTGGCACCTTATAGACTAACAGAAGTATTGGAACATGAGCTTCCGTGGGTGAATACCCACTTCGTCAGACGCATGTGGATGGACAGTGCTAGTCGAATGGCCAGATATTTGGAATTCCTTCTACCGGCCTCGCTCAACCTGTGGCTCCAAGCTACCTTAATCCACACATTCAAACCTGCACCAAATAAAAAATGATCCATTTCCTCATGTGTGTGTGTTTCTATGGCACTCATCACCATAGCGTCTGAGTGCCTCACAAATACTAAGGAGCGGAACTTCACAGCTCCCCTCTGAGGAAGGGAGATATTGCTATCCTTTTTTACAGCAGGAACACAGCTACAGTGTAGATACTCACTCCAGCAACAGGGAGGGGCTCTCCAGTCACCGTACTTCATCCACCTCCTTTAGAGGCAATACAATTCTGCTGCTCACGTAGCACTGTCTACACCAGGGGTTAGGTTGGCAGACCCACTTCTCTTAGGAGAGTGCACTTTCACACCCCTGTGAGACACAGCTGTGCTGATGTAAGCTCCCCCCGTTGACCAGCCTTAAGGCACAGAGATCCAAAGGCTAAAATTGTCTAGATTGGACACTGATTTTGGGCACCCAACTCTAGACACCTAGGACCTAATTTTTTCAGAATACTTCATGTTTTTATTGCCCTGTATGTTCAAAGCACTGCTCCCACTGACTTCAGCTGCAGTGGTGAGAGCTCAGCATATCTGAAAATCAGGCCCCAAAGTCTCAAGCTGGACACCAAGAAAACAAGAAGCACATGTTTACTGGGCACTGGCAAGAAGTCTAGTTTAAGTCATTTGCCCAGCATCATACGGGAACTCTGTGGCAGAGGCACGGCTAGATTCCAGTTCTCCTGAGTGGTATTCAATGCTTTAAATATGAGAGGAAAATGTCAGGAGTTTGTGAAGGCTTTGGAACTTAGCATGCATGGGAAGGCATTACCAGAGAAGGAAGAGGAATTTTGAGAAGATTTAAGAACAACAATCCATGAAACAGCTTTAGCTACATCTGGTGGAAAGAGGTCATCAAAAATGGACTGTTTTGAAGAATATGAAACGGAACTATTATCTGTCATCAACATTAAGAACACAGCCTCTCTGGAACACAACGAAATGCCAACAGAGAGCACCAAGGTGAGACTTCTGCATGCAAAAACCGAGATACAGCGAGCAAGCAGACGTTGTGCAAATCATTACTGAATCAAGCTCTGTGAAGAGACACAGATAGCCTCAGACACAGGAAACTCAAAGTCATGTATGGCGGCCTGAAGAAAGCTCTAGGTCCCACTGTCAACAAGATTGCCCTTCTCAAACCCTCATTGGGTTGAACACTCTTCAGAGCTATATGCACAAGAAAAAAATCTCCCCAGAGAATCACTGGACCAAATACCAACTCTACAGGTCATGCCAGAGCTAGATGTGGAGTCCACTGTAGAAGAGCTAAGCAAGGCCATTGATTTCCTATCAAGTGGCAAGGCTCCTGGAAAAGATGACATCCCAGCAGAAATCCTCAAGTGCGGGAAAGACAGCCTATTACCATATCTTCATCAGCTGCTACTTAAATGCTGGAAAGAGAGTGAGGTACCACAAGAGAGGTGTGACACATACATCATCACTTTGTACAAAAATAAAGGTGAAAAGGGTGACTGCAACAATTACAGGGGTATCTTGCTACTAAGTGTAGCAGGAAAAGCTTTCGCAAAAGTCATCTTAGTATGCCTACAACTGCTGGCGAATACCCTGAATCACAGTGTGGATTCAGAGCTGGAAGATCCACTATGATATTTTCTCTGTGTCAACTCCAAGAAAAGTGCAGAGAGCAAAACTGACCATTGTACATCGCTTTGTGGATCTAACCAAAGTGTTCAACACAGTCAGCAGAGCAGGTCTATTTACAATACTAGAAAAGATAGGATGTCCACCAATCCATTTAAGTCTTATATGTTCATTCCACAACAACATAAGAGCAACTGTCCAGTTTGATGAGTCCACCTCGGACAGCTTTGACATGCAAAGCGTAGTGAAGCAAGGATGTGTTCTTGCCCCTATACTCTTTGGAATCTTCTTCTCGGTGGTCTTGAACTGTGCATTTAAGGACATGAAAGATGGAATGTGTGATGGGGTCTGCTTATCCCACACTAGCCCAGACAGGGTTAAGACCATGGTATTGACAACGGAAGTCCTGCTTCCTTGGCAGACTGGGCATGCGCCAAGTGCTTTAGTAATATAAAGGGAGGGAGACCAGCTTATACTGGGCTGGAGGTCGCAGGGGAAGGACCTGCCTGGGAAGCTCCTGCCAAGGGCCAGCCACAGCCTTTGACTGCACCGGAAATTGAAGCCGTCCATGGCCCTGCACCCCGGTGACTGGAGGAAACCCTGGAGACGACTGGCCCTGCCGAACACGTAGGATCCAATATCTCATGGGAAACCCCAACACAGACTCTGATAGGAAGTGACCCAGGGAGTGTGATGGAGTGATACCTCCCACCTGGGAAAACTCAGCGTGTTTCAGTAGGATCCCCCCGCTGAGTCAGTGGCAAGCCGCTACGCCACTGTTAGGGCCCTGGGTCGGGGCCCAGTGGAGTCAGGTGGGCCCAGACTCCCCTACCTGGGCTGGCCCAGACCCCCATATCAGGGCTGCCCCACCCCATAAGGGGTGCCTCAACGCTTTGCAGACTCTGGCTGTTAGGCAGTGCTGCCCTGCACCCAAGGGTAGCACTGTAGACTCTGGCCACTAGGCCATGCTGCCCTACACCCAAAGGTGGCACTATAGATGCTGGCAGCTTGGCCATGCTGCCCTGAACTGGAGGGCTGCTTCGTAGACTGTGACGGATAAGCCATTTGGCCTGACTCTAGGGGCGTGGACCATCACAGAGTGTATCTCCACACAGGCTCAGATGGGAAATTCTTCAACCTGTCTCAACTTAAGTCAAAGACCAAAGTCAAAAAGATGCTAATCAGGGAACTTCTATTCGCTGATGATGCTGCCCTCATAGCACACAATGAAGGTCTAATACAAGAACTCATGGACTGCCTTTCAAGTGCCTGACAGGTATTTGCTCTCAGCATCAGCATCAAGAAAATGGTTGTATTAGGATGGAGGAGAGTCCACAATATCCTTCTATTACAGTAACTCCTCGCTTAACGTTGGAGTTATGTTCCTGAAAAATGCGACTTTAAGCAAAACGGTGTTAAGTAAATCCAATTCCCCCATAAGAATTGAAGTAAATGGGGGGTTAGGTTCCAGGGAAATGTTTTTCACCACACACACACACACACACGCACACACACACACACACACACAATTTAATACTGTACACAGCAGTGATGATTGTAAAGCTTGGTTGAGGTGGTGAAGTCAGCTCTTTAGGTTCTACAGTGATCGCCAACCTCTCACTAGATAAAGAACTAAATGTTCGCATTGGAAAGGCTGCCACCACCTATAGCAGACTAACTAAAAGAGCATGGAACAACTCAAAGCTGACCAGCAAGACCAAAATGTTAGTGTACCAAACCTGCTCTTCAGCACTCTCATGTATGGTGGGGAAACATGGACAACTTATGCTCATCAGGAAAAAAGGTTGAACAGTTTCCTCTTATGTTGTTTACGCCACATACTCAACACCAAATGGCAGGATAAAGTCACCAATGCAGAGGTTCTTCAAAGGGCAAATTTACCAACTGTGATAGCCCTGTTCAAGCAAAGATGATTGAGCTGACTAGGCCATCTGAGTAGGTTGGAAGATGGACGTGGATCCAAGGACATGCTATACAGGGAGCTAACAGAGGGAACGAGAACAACAGGACATCTCAAGCTTCGCTATAAAGACACATGGAAGTGAGATATGAAGGAATTTGGTCAGAAGCGAGACATGAAGGATTCTGACCAAGGGGAAATCTTGGCAAGTGATTGTAAAAAGTGGCACCATCGTCTCTGTCAAGGCTGATTCCCCACTCTGGCACTTCAAGTGCAGAAGGTGGGGGCCCGCAAGGATTCTAAAAATTAATACAAGCCTGGAATGGCCAGTATTAAACTCTCAAGGTCGCAGCCTCTCTCTGACCTTGGATTGGTAGATGTTTCCACCACCCAAGTGCAGAACCCCTTGAGATCCCAGGAAGGTGCACTTGGGAATTCCTTCCTGTGGGGTACCCTCAAGCCCTTTCACCCCCGCCCCCTCCAGGGAAGAGCTGAGAAAGAAAAGAAAAATGAAATCAACTGTTACTACCAACTAATTAAACAACATTTGCATAAACCTCTTAAGACACAAAAATCCAATTCTGTTCTTTAAAAAAGTAAATTATATTAATAAAAAAAGAGAAAGAAAATACATCTGGGAACTCAGGCTATTGCTAGATTTTAAAAGAGCAACTACAAGGATTAAGCATGAAGAGTAGCTTTCTTGAGGTCCAGCTTAAAGGTTACAAGCAAAACAAAAGCACCTGGGGTTAGCACAGAGGAATCCACAAACCATAAAGAAATAAAAGGAAATAAGCCTAATCATGTCTTCCTAGACATTTCCTGATCTACTTACATATATAGGGTTTCAAATGAGTAGTTTCTTGGTATGATACTGAGGATTTTTTACATCTGGCCCCAAGCTTCTTACAGCATAGCTGTTGCCCTGTCTGCCTCTCTCTGGGGGAACAACAACAGACAGACAAAAGGGGAGTCTTGTTTCAATTTTAAAAAGTGCTAGCCTTCCCATTGGCTCTTTGGTCAGGTGCCCAATCACTTCCTTTTACCTATGCATAACAGTGAGACTTTTTAACCCTTTACAGGTAAAGCAATTAGAGAACAGCTATTTAGAGGGATTTTATAGCTACTAGCTGGCTGGGTGTCCATAAAAGGGAGATCCCCCTGCCATTCATTTATCACAGCCTCCATCGGGGTATCAAAGTCCATGACAGGAGCTGGCTCCTACTGCTTGAAGAGAAAAAAGCCCTCGGGACGCAAGCAGCTCCCATCCAAGATACATACATTTGCAATAACTGCCAAAGGTCATGCAAATCTTGGATTGGACTATTCAGTCACATGAGACCTTGCAAACCATCTACATTATAGGCTGCAATTCCTACCATCTTTCGCAGATAAAAAGATGCCAACTTCCAAATATGAGATCATTCTTCTTTCTTTTTCTGCAGCCCCTTGCCTCATTCACTACAAACCTTCCCACTTCTGCAGCGACTGAGGTAAGGGTCCTACAGACAACAGTCTCTTTCATTACACCAGCCTGATTCATTCCCTCACCACCATCTAACCTGTGTGCTTAGTGAGATGGGGAGCCTATAGATAAGAGAGTAAGTGTTCATGTAATTACAGACTGTGTAGAAATGCATATGCATAAGGGGGCTGAATTAAGGTTGCACAGCAAATCTTAATTCTGGCATTTCCTTAATATTTAAGTGCTCGACTTTGCAACTGCAATGTTCTTTTAATGTTAGTCTTTATATGTATTTCCTACGTTTTTTAAAATGAAAAATGAAAAATCAGAAATCCTATGAACTCCTAACTTGGGTTATCAGCAAGACTACGGCCTTGAGAGCCATGGCACAGACCCCTGCTACTTGAGCTGATGGAGTAACTGGTAGCTCAGCATACACTAGAGTGGGCTGAGACACTTTGCCAGTGTGTGTGACAGTTATTTGCTGATGGCAGAGGAACGGTGAGACTCAGAAGCACTGGGTTCAATTCTGGGTTCTGAAGGGGCGTGTTCTTTACTGGGTATAAACCCTTCTGACCCCTGTAACCTCTTCTCCTTTCTATCCTCTTAACATCTGCTTGTATCCACCCTCTGCCTCTTCTCCACTTTAGCTCTCTCCCACATCTCAGGTCCTGTCTGTCCTATCCAGTGCACCAGAATCTGCTCCAGCCCCTTTGTGCCTATCCACCCCCCAATTCAGCTACTATTCCTCTCGTCTCCTATCCACCTCTCATCACTCTGGCTCTGGTTGTCCTACCCATGCACCTAAACACCCCCTGGGATCTATCCTCATTTTGTTTTGTGCTTATCTAGCCACTCCAACTCCTAAATCCCCTTTATCCCCTGTTCCCCTGGCTCCCTACTCCCCATCTCTGTGTATTCCACCAGGCTGCACCTCCTCACTGCCTGAGCACAGGAGAGTTAGGGTCCCTGCTCTCAGTACCATTGCCTGGCAGTATGGCAGCCCCGAGCAGCCAGGAGCAGCAACTGTAGGGAAAACCCTGCTCAGCCCCTGCAGCCTGGGCTGGAGCATGCTGAGTCACTCTGGGGGATGGCGCAAGCAGTCGGGTCACATGCAACAGCTGGCAGGGCTGGAGCATGCTCAGTGTGGATGAAATATTCAGAGAATTTAGCTGCAAAACTTTAACAAGTCTCTACTGATCATGTGCAAACTGAGATTTTTTTAGAGCATTACAACTTGGCTAATTTTGAGTGAATTTTCACAGGGATGGAAATTACCTTGACACCAGGCAACCCCCCTGCCAAATTTCAAATCCTTGTTCCAAAGCAGGAAGGTGCTAGAGTTTCTCAATGAAATGGCTGCAAGAATTGAATAACCTGGGCAAAAAAATGTATTTTCTCCTAATCCTGTCCTCTGAAATGGCAGCACCATTTTGGCTGAAACTGTAGAAAAAAATAGCTTCCGAGAGACACCCAGTATGCAAAATTACAGCTCAAACAGTCAAAGTTTGGCAAAATTATCAGCAACTGAAAACTGGGTATTATAATAGAAATTGCTGAGCAACATTAACTTAAGCAGTGCTAGGAGCCCCACCTAGAAAACTATATCAAACTGAATAGATTAATAGATTCTCACGTGAAAAGGGACATTGTGCTCATTTAGTCTGACCACAGGCTATAGAACTTTCCCGCAATAATTCCTAGAGCAGATCTTATAGAATAAACATCCAGTCTTGATTTAAAAATTGCTAGTGATGGAGAATCCACCACAACTCTGGGTAATTTGTTCCAATGGTTAATTACTTGCACTGTTAAAAATGTGTGCCTTATTTCCAGTCTGAATTTGTCTAGCTTTAACTTCCAGCCATTAGGTCATGTTATGCCTTTCTCTGCTACACTGAAAAGTCCATTATTAAATATTTGTTCCCCATGTAGATACTTAGAGATTATAATCAAGTCACCTTTTAACCTCCTGCGCTAAACACATTGAGCTCCTTGAGTCTATTGCTCTAAGGTGGTGTTTCTAATCCTTTAATCATTCTCATGGCTTTTCTCTGAACCCTCTCCATTTTTTCAACATCCTTCTCAAATTGTGGGGACCAGACCTGGACACAGTTTTCCAGTGGAAGTCAGACCACTGCTAAATACAGAGGTAAAACAACTTCTCTACTACTTGAGATTCCCCTGTTTATGCATCCAAGGATTGCATTAGCTTCTAAGGGCACAATGAGCTCACGTTCAGCTAATTATCCATCATGAAACCCAAATCTTATTCAGAGTCACTGTTTTCCAGGATAGATTCCCTTATCCTGTAAGTATGGCCTACATTTTTTGTTCCCAGATGTATGCATTTACTTTTAGCCATATTAAAACATATACAGGTGAGTCGCATTCTACGCGCATTTAACTTATGCGAATTCAACTATACACGCTCGGCAGAAAAAAGAAAAACAACAATATACCTGTAAATAGTGTGGGCGATTCCACCCACCATTCCACTCAATGAGCATATGCCCTGAGGTGAGCGTGAGATGGGAGACGTGAATTTGCTGTTCCCTCAGTCGGTCTCAGTTTCCGAGTGCCTCTCATAGTGTGAGCATCTCACCGCGCTGAGTGTGATTCTAGTATTTAAAGATATGAATTTTTCGTACAACATGGCCCCTAAACACAAGCCAACTACTTCATCTGGTGCTCAACCGAAGAAACAGCGATCTGTTCCAATGCTCGTGGAAAAACTGGCTGTGTTGGACTTATTGAGAGACAGTATGTTGGTCTCCAACATGGCGTGTAAATATGGCTGCAATGAATCTAGCATCCGTGCCATCAAGATTCAAGAGAGAGAAATTCATCAAGCTGTGGCATCAAGTGCTCCAATAACTGCTAAGGTGACGAGCCAGGTGCGTGATAAGACTTCAGTGAAGACTGAAAAGGCATTAAACTTATGGCTGAAAGACAGGAACCGTAAACATGTGTCTCTCGATGGCAACATGTTGCAAGAAGAGGCTCTTAGCCTCTACATGCTGTTCAAACCTCCTGCCGAAGAGGGACAGCCCTTCTGATGAGAAGGAATTCAAAGCCAGTCAAGGTTGGCTTAACAGTTTTAGGAACTGCTTCAACCTCAAAAATGTGCAGACTACTGGTGAAGCTGCATCTGCCAATGAAGAGGCAGCAAAAGCCTACTCTGAACAATAAAAGAAAATCATAGAAAAAAATGGCTATCTTCTGGAACAAGTTTTTAATGCTGACGAGACTGGGCTCTTTTGAAAAAAAATGCCCAACCGCACTTACATTTCAAAATCAGAAAGACAAGCCCCTGCCTTCAATGCAGCTAAAGACCATATGACTGCGTTGTTTTGTGGCAATGTGGCTGGGCATTTAATAAAGCCAGGCTTGCTCTACAGGGCTGCAAATCCCATTGCCCTAAAAGGCAAGAACAAAAATCTCCTGGGTGATGGCAGCATTATTTCTGGATTGGTTCCACAAGTGTTTCATTCTGGAGGTCAAGAGGTACCTCAAAGAGAAAGGACTTGACTTTAAAGTGCTTCTTATCATAGACAATTCTCCTAGCCACCCTGAGGCACTCTGGTTTGCACACAGCGATGTTGAAGTTGTCTTTCTCCCAAGCAATACCACCTCCATCCTCCAATCTCTTCACCAAGGCATGATTCACTGTTTCGAGGCCACGTACATGAGGCTTACGTTCTCATGGATACGTAGCGCTATGGATACTGATCCCAATCTTAATGTGATGGAGAGTTGGAAGTCCTTCAATATTGCCAGTTGCATCACTTATATTAAACAGGCAATGGATGCAATCAAGCCTGAAACAGTCAATGCATGTTGGCGAAACCTATGGAAAGAACATATGGATGATTTTAAGGGTTTCCTGACCATTGACGAAGAAGTGAAATGCATTGTTCAGGTGGCCAGGCAAATGGGTGGTGATGGCTTCATCGACATCCTTGAGGATGAAATTGAAGAATTAATTGAGAGCCATAAAGAAACATTGACTAATGAAGAGTTAGAAGCACTGATAAAATAATCTACAGAAGACAATGACGATGAACAGGAAGAGCCAGCAAGTTGGAATCTTCATAAATTTTCTGAAGCCTTCCAAGCAGCTAAACGCTTGAATGATTTAATTTCTGAATACAATCCCTCTATGGAACAAAACCTCAAAATCACACATAGTATTACGGACGATTTGAGACCATATCAAGAAATGTTTGAGCAGCTCAAGAGACAACAGTGACAGTTGCCAATTACCATGTTTTTCAAGGAAAAACAACCAGCAGCAGATGAGCCTATGCAATCAACTTCTCGAGCTGAACCAGAGCCAATCACTTCGTCTGCGACTTGCTCTCCATCACCTAAGCTCTCTGTCACCTCCGTCTCCTGACGACCCCCTGTAATTACCCCCGTAATTAAAAATACAGTACTGTAAAACTATATTTTGCATATGTACTCTGTATTATATACTGTACATTACTGTATACATTATACATTTATACATATTACTGTACAGGGTTGTATGCACAACCCTGTACAGTATACTGTACTTTATGAGCGATTTAAGTGATTTTCAAGGGTAATTTTGACTAAGTGCGATTTTCGCCTTACACGTTGACTTTAGAACCTAACCCCCGCATAAGATGCGACTCCACTGTATTGTTTGCTTGTGCCCAGTTTACCAAGTAATCCTGATTGCTCAATGTCAGTGGCCTGTTCACTTCATTATTCACCACTCCCACAATCTTTGTGTCATCTGCAAACTTTATCAGTGGTGGTTTTATGTTTACTTTCAGGTCATTAATAAAAATGTTAAAAAGCATAGGGTCAAGTACCTATCACTGCAGGATCCCATTAGAAACACACCTGTTCAATAATGATTCCTTGTTCACAATTACAGTTTGAGAATGATCAGTTAGCCAGTTTTTAATCTATTTAATGTGTGCTATGTTAATTATATATCTTTCTAGTTTTGTAATCAAAATGTCATGTGGTATCAAGTGTCTTACAAAAGTATGTTTATTACATCAACACTATTACCTTTATCAACCACACTTGTAAACTCATAAAAAAAAAGATATCAAGTCAGTCTAACAACATCTATTTTCCATTAACCCATATCAGCTACTCCATTATCTTGGCCAGGATCGATGTCAGAGTGACAGGCCCATAATTACCAGGTCATTCCATTTACCCTTTTTCAAAAACTGGCACAATATTATCTTTCTACCAGTCTTCTGGAACTTCCCCAGTGTTCCAAGACTTTTTGGAAATCAATGGTCCAATGAGCGCCTCAGTGATCTCCCTTAAAACTCTTGGCTACAAGTTATCTGGACCTGCTGATTTTAAAACGTCTAACTTTAGTAGCTGCTGTTTAACATTTCCTAAGATACTAGTGAAATGGAAAGAGAGTTATCGTGTGATTTGAGTACATCATATGTTTCTCCCCCAAATACAGAGCAGACATATTTACTGAACACTTCTGCCTTTCCTGCATTATTAATTCTACCATTTCCATATCATTGTTAGGATTCTTTTTGTTCCTAATATACTTAAAAAAATTCTGCTTTATTATTTGAAGAGGCTGCAGATGTTACCACCAAAAGCTTTGTCCTAAGGTAATGTGCATACCTTCTAAGACCATAGCTGCTGAATATTAGTGACAGGTAATTGAGAGAAAGACATTTTTATTCTTTTGATGTATTTGAAAACTGGGTGGAGTTGTAGACTATTACTTTAATTTGTAAGGGGTTTCCTGGTCCTGCTTGCAGGCTAGGGGGCTCTGTACAGAAGCATGTGATGAGAATCAGCAGCCAGAGACCTGCACTTACAAAGCGGAGTGACCAACAGGCTCTGAGCTAACACTGCTGCTGAGTCAGTGGCTGCTCAGGACGTAGTGTGGCAGACCCAGGAGTGAGGAGGCAGGGCCTTGACACATCTGCAGTTGAGCATGTTGGAGTTTGCAGCTTGGGCCCATCTCCAGCTGTCACAGACCATTCCCTTAAGTGTGACATGCTGTGGGCGCAACACTAATTTTGAAGATCCGGAATATGAAGGAGGTGATCTGGCTGCCAATAAACTGAGCTGTGAGTGTGTGTGTGACAGTTCTGTCATGGCATGGCCCAGGGCAAAGGAGGGAGTGAACCTCATCTCTGACTTTCTTACCTTCTGTGGCTATAAATCTCAGTGCTCAAAGCTCCATGAATATCATTTGGCTGCAGTAGGTTTAAACATTAGAGGCAGACAAAAGGAGAAAGTGAGAGGGCTGATACCTAATACTGTGCCCCACACTGCACTGGCATTCCTTTCCAGACACCTGGGCCCCCAACACCCCTGAGGCTTGTGCATGGAGGGTTGTCGCCCCCTGAAGATATCCCCTCTCCCATCCAGACAGGACAGGGCAACAAGTTATGTGCACTGTCCCCTCCTCTCAGAGATAGGATCCTCTGTTCCAGGGCCAGGTGTGAGGAGGGGCCAAAGAAGAGCTGATGTGGATGAACAGATGTCTCAGGAGCCTGTGGCTCTCCTCTGAACTGCGTCCTTCCATGGAGAACACAGTGATTTGGGGAATCTCCACAAGGAGAATATGACAGAACTTCCCTCTTGGGCTATTCTTACACAAGGGAGCAGCTGGCTCAGAGGATTTGTTGCACATATTGAAAGAAACCCATTGCCCAGGGGACCTCAGGGATAAAATGCTAGGAAAAGCTACCAAACACCAACTAGATTGCACCGGAGGTAAACACCTGACATGGCACTGCATGGCATCACTTGGCATAGAATGGCAAGAGCAGCAAAGTAGCACCATCTGCAGTCCATGCACCTTCAGAATGAACCCTCCATCAGCCCAGCTAGACCAAGGCTATGGAATCCATGGTCCACGTGCCACATTTCCTGGTGTCCAACACTTTGCTTTGCAGGTGAGATGAATTAGAAATGTACAATCAGATTATATTTCTGTTCATGGCCAGTTATTAGACGGTGCTTGAGCAATTTGAGGAACACCAAAAGGACACTTAGTGCAGAGGAGAAATAGCCTCCATAGAAGGAAATTTAACCCATTAGTGAAAGTGATGTTTCTTCACACAACAAAAGAATATTGGTTTGTTAGTGACCTGGCTGCTATGCTGACAGGAAGAGAAAAAGTTCATGGGCCCACTTCTGCAGCTTTCCTTGTGCTCATAAGTAGGACTCAGCATGAGTGTCTGACTGAACTCAGTCGGACTAGTCATGGGGGTTGGTAGCTCCCAACAGGAGTAAGAGTTTTAGAACAGAGCCCAGTGTCACTAAACATGTATTTGCCCTTGTTGTCCTGCTCTGGACACAGCTTACTTCACTTGCCTGACTGGTCGCAGAGGTGCTGAGAATTGTAAACACAATTTCACAATCTGAAACCCTTTAGTTCTTCCAGATTTTTTTCAGTATTCCTTTCCCTTGCTCTCCAGCCCTTTAATTATATAACAAATCCATGTAGTATAAATACAATCCAACTCTCATATCCTGTCAGACAACACTTAGTACAGCAAACCTGACTGAAGAATGCTGGCACAGTGGCAACACACTCTTGCAGCATGCTGCACTATCTTTATGAGTAGTATAGTTTAGTCTAGTACCTTTTCTGTTGAATAACACCATCACAGATGGGGTCAGGACGCAGATATGAGAGCAGCCTTACCTTTTACTGGGACTGTGAATTTATGGATCCATTGAACTCTTGTGCAGAAAGGATGCTGCATATCAGCCTCTGCGTGCTTCAGCAGAGCAGCTATAAATCCGGAGGCACAGATTGTGTCACCCACAATATTCTGCTTCCTATAGCTGCCATCACAGATAACAAGAAAATAGAGAGTCCTTCCTCCCGCTGCACGGTGACAGGTTTCAGAGTGGTAGCCATGTTAGTCGGTATCAGCAAAAAGAACAAGGAGTACTTGTGGCACCTTAGAGACTAACAAATGTATTTGGGCATGAGCTTTCGTGGGCTAAAACCTACTTCATCAGATGCATGCAGTGGAAAATACAGTAGGAAGATGTATATATACACACAGAGAACATGAAAAAATGGGGGTTGCCATACCAACTCTAATGAGACTAATCAATTAAGGTGGGCTATTATCAGCAGGAGAAAAAAACTTTTGTAGTGATAATCAGGATGGCCCATTTCAAACAGTTAATAAAAAGGTGTGAGTAATAGTAGGGGAAAAATTAGCATGGGGAAATAGCTTTTAGTTTGTGTAATGGCTTATCCACTCCTAGTCTTTATTCAAGCCTAATTTAATGGTGTCTAGTTTGCAAATGAATTCCAGTTCCATTAATTGCAACTTTTAGGTCTGTAATTGAGTGTCCAAGGAGTCTGAAGCTCTAAGATACAACTGCATTTGCTCCAATCCCTCAGACGGAGACAAACACTTACAAGATCTCTATCAAGCATTTTTACAACTACAATACCCACCTGCTGAAGTGAAGAAAGAGATTGTCAGAGCCAGAAGAGTACCCAGAAGTCACCTACTACAGGACAGGCCCAACAAAGAAAGTAACAAAATGCCGCTAGCCATCACCTTCAGCCCCCAACTAAACCTCTCCAGTGCATCATCAAGGATCTACAACCTATCCTGAAGGATGATCCCTCACTCTCACAGATCTTGGGAGACATATCAGTCCTCGTTTACAGAGAACCCCCAACCTGAAGAAAAAATTCACCAGCAACTACACATCACAGAACAAACACACTAACCCAGGAACTTAGGCTTGAATAAAGACTAGGAGTGAATGGAACATTACACAAACTAAAAACTATTTCCCCATGCTAGTTTTTCCCCTACTGCTACTCACACCTTCTTGTCAACTGTTTGAAATGGGCCATCCTGATTATTACTAAAAAAGTTTTTTTTCTCCTGCTGATAATAGCCCACCTTAATTGATTAGTCTCATTAGAGTTGGTATGGCAGCCCCCATTTTTTCATGTTCTCTGTATATAGATAGATAGATATCTTCTTCATGTTCATAGATATCTTTTTCATGTTCTCTGTATACATAACACTGTATTTTCCATTGCATGCATCCGATGAAGTGAGTTTTATCCCATGAAAGTTTATGCCCAACTAAATTTGTTAATCTCTAAGGTGCCACAAGTACTCCTCGTTCTTCCTGCTACTGCCACCTGCATTCCCTACCAGAATGCAGAGGTTGAGTGGTGACACAAGGAAAAAGTTGGCAGATACAGCAGACACGTACCAGGGCTACTGGTAGCTAAGGGCCAGGTAGTGGCATCTAGTTCCTGGATTGTATCTGGGTTGGTGCAGAGCAGCACTGTTTCAGGAGAGCTCCTCTGTGGCAGGGGGAGTGTGCATGATGCTTCAGTTGGCACACCTGGCCACTTCCACAGGCCAGCACAGAAAAAGTCAAGGCCATACACCCTCCTCCCACCTGGGAGCCTTCCCCTCCCACCCAAAGCACAAGGAAGGCACAGACTCTCCCAAGCACAGGGACTGCTATTGTGTGCAGCAGCCCTTGCATGGAGTGGGGGAGTCTTTGTGCCCTCCCATGCCTCTGAGCACCTGTGTGAGTGTCAGACACAATCTGGCCCTAAGTGGGATCTTGCTGACCTTCTTGGAGATTTCAGCCAGAAGAAGGAACACAGAAAGCCAGTGAAAACCTAAAGTGCAGGCTGTACTTCTGGCCCAGCAGAGGCTCAAGGAGAGGAACTTTCTTGAGCTTCTATTTCCTGTTTGGGTTGGAGGGCTCTGGCTGCAAAGTCCTGGATTCCAACTGGTGGGTGTGCTTCTGGGTGAGTTATCAACAAGGTACTTAAACGGTAGAAAGAAGCTTTCACTCTGCTACAGAAACGTAGCATTCCCATCAGCACACAGTGAAGAAAAGCAGAGGGAAATGCTCTGCAGCTGGAAATAAATGGGAAGAAGAAATGAGAAAGGGTAACAGAGTTAAGTGCTTGGGCGAAAGAGCAAAGGCTATGGGAAACAAACAAGAGGAATTGTGAAACCAACAGAAAAGATTAGGAGCCTTGGAAGGGTTGACGTATAAAGGAAGATTAAGCATTATTACATGTGATGCTATATGCTGCGTCTATAATCCAGTTTGCCCAGTACTTTCCATTATAGAATCATAGACTATCAGGGTTGGAAGGGACCTCAGGAGGTCATCTAGTCCAACCCCCTGCTCAAAGCAGGACCAGTTCTCAACTAAATCATCCCAGCCAGGGCTTTGTCAAGTCTGATCTTAAAAACCTCTAAGAAAGGAGTAGGGATAGAGGTGTATATGGTATCTATGTCTGAAACCAGCTTGACTAAAAGGACAGAGAAAATATATGTTGGCCCAGAGTTGTCCTCAGCACTGCCATTTCCAGTCCCTGTTGATGTCTGTGAACCACTATGAGTCTTGGTTTTCATTTGCTTATCACTAGGGCTGGTTGAACGTTTATGAATTTTTTACATGATTTTTTTACAAATGTTTTTGGAAAAAACTTCACAAAAATATTTTGATTTTCTGCAGACATTTTATATAGTGGTTAAAAATTTGTAAAATGTGTTCTAGCCCCATCTCTTCCACCGAATGGGGTTAGTAATTTTGAGTGCTTCACAGCCCCACTCTGCTCTTGTTACTGTACAAGGCCTCATACACAGACCTCAAAGGGCAGGCACATCTCAATCTCTCCATGTTGCAGGTGCAGTGACTATGAGGCTGCACAAAGTCATTTGAGGCAGAAGTGGGGCTAGAATTTGGAGCCAGTTGTGGGCCACACCTTTCTGCATTGCACATAGCTTTGGGTTCAAGGCTGAATTAGGTGAGTGGTTTGATTGGGTTTGGATTTCGTGGTGCAGGAATCTCATGTGTTAAAATTTCAGACCTATGTGGCCAGGATCTCACAGTATTCTCAGTGTTTTCAAGAAATCTGGGCTGAAATCTCCCAACAGCTCTTCTCAAGGGATTTCAGACTCATTGCAGACAGAACTGGAAAAGAGACCCTCACTGCTTGAGCAGCTGACCTAGAACAGTACCTGTAGAAGTTTGCTTTCAGGTGGGTGTTAAAATTTGATCTTCTTCTGCTCCCACAAACTCAAGCAGGGACAGCTCTGGATGTCAGACTAGATTATTTCATGGTCCCTTCTGGCTTTGCAATCTAGGAATCTGTGATTTTGGTCCACATCAGTCCAAATCTAGCTGTAAGGAGTTACAAAGAGATCTCATCTTGCTGGGTGACTGGGCAACAAAATGGCAGAGGAAATTCAATGTTGATAGATGCAAAGTAATGCACATTAGAAAACATAATCCCAACTATACATACAAAATAATGGGGTATAAATTAGCTGTTACTGCTCAAGAAAGATCCTGGAGTCGTTGTGGATAGTTCTCTGAAAACATCCACTCGGTGTGCAGTGGCGGTCAAAAAAGCTAAAAGACTCTTAGGAACCATTAGGAAAGGGATAGATAGTAAAACAGAAAATGCCACTCTATAAATCCGTGGTGCACACACCTTGAATACTACGTGCAGTTCTGGTCACACCATCTCATAAAAGATTTATTGCAACTGGAAAAGCCACAGAGAGGGGCAACAAATATGATTAGGGGCATGGAACAGCTTCCATATGAGAAGAGGTTAAAAAAGACTAGGATTGTTCAATTTAGCAAAGATATGACTAAGACAGGGATATGCTAGAGGTCTATAAAATTATGACTGGTGTGGAAAAAGTGAATACAGAAGTGTTATTTACCTCTTCCCATAACACAAGAACCAGGGGTCACCTGATGAAATTAATAGGCAACTAGTTTAAAACATAAGGAAATACTTCAAGCAATGCAGAGTCAACCTGTGGAACTCATTGCCAGGGGATGTTGTGAAGGCCAAAAGTATAAGTGGGTTCAAAAAAGAATTAGTTAAGTTCATAGAAGATAGGTGCATCGATGGCTATTAGCCAAGATGGTCAGGACCGCAACCCCATGCTCTGGGTGGTCCCTAAATCTCTGACTGCCAGATACTGGGACTGGACAACAGGGATGGATCACTTGATAATTGCCCTGTTCTGTTCTTTCTCTCTGAAGCATCTGGCATTGGCCACTTCTGGAAGACAGGATATTGGGCTAGATGGACCATTGATCTCACCCAGTATGGTAGTTCTTAGGGCCATGGGTATTTGTTGGCTTTTTTGGAAACCATTTTATGCTTCTTTCATGTGTATTGAATACTGTCAATGCTGCTGCTACAGGGCTTTCAACAGCGAGTGCACTTGTGTTAGTTGTGGCAGAGTAGGCCCCTTTGATACTTTGGTGAGGAGGAAAGCACAAAAGTAATCACTTGCTCCTTATCCACTGGCAGGGAGTACAGTGCTGTGGCTACCTCCTGTCTGCTTGGATGGTCCACAGCTGCACTAAGCAATAAGTGTGATAACAAAAACTCAAGTTACATACTAGTACCTGGAATATCCTGAATATATTGCTGTGCAGCCACTCATGTTCCTGAACTCACATCCCCTGGCAGGTACTTAGCCCAGTGTGTTCTCATCTGATTCTAATGCTTCAATTTCACTTCTGATCAAAGTAAGGAAGGATGTGTATGGCACGCAGCCGCCCTGCAGTGTTTTTGGTGCGTGTGAGCTCACTGACGCTGATGAGAGTTACCTGGGCAAGTCCCCTCCACATCACACAGAGAACACACCCTGAGGCAGAGCAGCTATACAGGACGACATAGGCTCCTCCTCCCGCACACCACCTCCTCCACCTCATCAGCACACCACGTCCCTGCTACTCTGCCTGCCTTCCAGCGCTTCCTGCCCAGCCACCGCCAAACAGCTGTTCGGTGGCGTTAGCACACTCCGGGGGTGGGGAGGGGAGGAGCAAGAATGTGGTGTGCTCAGGGGAGGAGATGGGGAAGAGGCGGGGCTGGGAGGGGGATTTGGGGAAGGAATTGGAATAGGGGCAGGGAGGGGGTGGAGCTGGGGAGGGGACTTTGGGGAAGGGGGTGGAATAAGGGCGTGGCCTCGTGGAGTGGGGGTGGGGCTGGGGGCAGAGAGGGGGGTTGAGCACCCAGGGCAAAGAGGGGAAGTCAGCGCCTACGCAGGACAATACGCTAGTCCTGGTACAGAGACCCAGGCCATGAAAACAGAGATCACTCCAGATTGAACTCTTCTGGAAATCAGCACCTCATGTAGCGCAAACAGAGGTAAAGTCCAGGACATCTAGGTGTGTCCCAAGTGAGGGGCATGACTGTGCGAGGATTTGGTGGTTGCTGTCTCAGAGATGAAACCGCCATCATCACAATAGCTTCAATAGCTGGCTGGCTGCACTTTGTCTTTAGCTTGTAGTCTGGAGACCCAGTGTTGTGAGTGCAGATAATTTGCTACCCATTTTTTGTTTAGACAACTCTAGCTTGGCAGAGTGCCTGGGTGTGCCTCCAAGAGTGATGTAATGGCTCAGAGGCAGGAGCCCTTTGACTCGAACGTCTACAGCTAATGAGTTCTTTATAATTGAAACCATTTTACAAAGCCGTAAGTCTGATGACAATGGTAAGGATAGGGCTGTCAAGAAGACTAGCTCGTAATGCTGATGCTGAAGGACTGGTGGGTTTCTAAAGAACAGAGCTTAGACAATTATATCTGTTATTTCTCAGAGATAAAGAAGGAAGTCCGCAGGGTGATGAAATCTTGCTAATAAAAAGCTCCTGTCATGCTGAGTGCCTTTCAGAAACTGTGTCACAAGAACATAAGAACGGCCATACTGGGTCAGAGCAATGTTTCATCTAGCCCAGTATCCTGTCTTCTGGCAGCAGCCAATACAAGGTGCTTCAAAGGGAATGGACAGAACAGAGCAATTATCAAGTGATCCATCCCCTGTTGTCCAGGCTCAGCATCTGGCAGTCAGAGGCTACGGACATCCAGAGCATGGGGTCGCATCCTTGATCACCTTGGCTAATAATCATTAATCAATCTATCCTCTATTAATTTATTTAATTCCTTTTTGAACCAGTTATAGTTTTGATCTTCACAATATCCCCTAATGAGAATCAGACAATGACCCAGTTTAGTGAGGATAGCACCTATATCCTCTCCTTGTGCATACAAAATGAAAGTCCATAAGCCCAGTTCATATACCCAGAACCCAGAAGCGTCCTTGGCAATCTGGGTTCAGCAGTCCAGCACTTCAATATGCAGTGAGAATGATAGAGCCATGAGTGGGTTCAGTGAGATGAGTGGAACTAGAGAAGAGGGGTCAGGTTTCAAGAAGGACTTAGGTCAGTGTGGCACCAGGAGCTCAGAAATGCAAGTTGGGGCTTAGCTGGTTGCCCATAAACTGTAGAGACTCAATATGGATCAGCCAAGATCTCCTTCCCACAGCTCTGCCAACTGCACTCAAGTGGGGCCGGTAGAGAAGCCTGCCCCAGGGAAAAGGAAAACAGTGGCTCCATCAGTGCTGGATGATGGTGTGATGCAGCTCCTGAAAGCCAGGACAGCCCTACCAAGTGTGCGAGACGCACCCATTGCCAGCACCCAAGAACACACCATAGGGACAATCCAACACTCCCACTTGCATCATGAAGAACAGCAGCCAGAGGGCCCTGGAGGGGCTGTTATTGATGAGACACCACTGGACAGGGCACAGGCACTGTTAGCCACATGGACAGAGCATAGCACAGGGACGTGCCACTGGTTCAGTGTAACTTGCACCCAGCTTCCCTCTTTGTGACTGAATCATGGGAGCAGCATCGGTGCTATGAGCACTCTGCAGTCAGCAGCTGGCAGCGGGAGCCATGGGCCTCGGTTGGAAGCTCCCAGAGCTCTGTATTTTGGAGACACAAAACTAGCTCAGGCATGGACCAACTGGCCGGAGGAGTTTGAGCTGCATTCAGACCTGGCCACACAGGAGGACGACCACAGCAGAAAAGTAATGTTGTTACTTTCCCCTCATGGGGAAAAAAGCAGACAAGGCTGCCACACCCTGTTTGTCACCACTGCCTCAAGCCTCATAGCCATCCTACGAACCCTGGGAAACAATTGCTTCCCAAAGCAGAATGAAACTGTGGAGCGACACAACTTAGACACCAATCTGAAATGAAGGGTAAGACCCCCGTGTTACAGCCTTGCGCACAGTGGCTGCTACACCCCACATTGGGAGCTTGAAAGACTCTGTTTCAGGGCACCACAGTTTGCAGCACATGGAATCACCTGCTGCAGGAGCATCTGCATTGGTGATGTGATCTCACATTAGACAGATGCTTGGGCATGATGCATGCAGTGAAAGCCTCTAGAGAAAGGCTGAAAGCATGAGGATGCACATCACCCCCAGAAGTACATGCATTGCAACACCAGCAAAAGAGAGCAGTGGCCAGGGTTCCATACTCACAGTGAGATGCATTGGCTGTGGCAGCATGAAGAGGGAAGGAGAAGTGCCCCGCACTAGAAAATCATGGCAAAGAATGTGGCAGGTTGAAATGTCCCAAGAGTCAGTCAGACTTGTACGAGAGGGGGAGGAAACGTCAGATGGGGTGATGACATCATGACTCTCTCCTTGCATCTGGAAGAATGCCAGACGCAGTCTGTTGGGACAGGAAAGCAACTAGGGACAATACCAACATCCGTGCTGCAACAAGGGTTTAGTAAATAAAGGGGGAGGGCGAGTAGCTCCTTTTGATGGACACCCAGCTAGCCAGTTAGCTGTAAAATCCCTCTTGGTAGCTGTTCTTTATTTGTGTTACCTGTAAAGGGTTAAAAAGTCCCCCAGGTAAAGAAAAAAAAAGGGCACCTAATCAAAAGAGCCAATGGGAAGGTAGAACTTTTTAAAATTGGGAAAGAAACTTTCCCTTTGTCTGTTGTTCTCTGGTCTGCAGGGACATGAGCAGTAATGCTGTAACCAGCTTTAAGACAGCTATGATTATAGATTATCAATTCATACCTCGAACTTATCTTGGGCCTCAGATATGTAAGAAAGATTAGGGAATGTCTAAAAATATGCGATTAGGGTTATTTCTTTTATTTTGTATTGGCTTGTAGACTCCACTATGCTAACCCCAGATGCTTTTGTTTGCTTGTAACCTTTAAGCTGAACCCCCAAGAAAGCAATTTTGGGTGCTTGATTTTTGGAATTACTCTTTTAAAATCTAGCAAAAGCCTAAATTCCAGATGTATTTTCTTTCTTTTTGTTTTTAATAAAATTGAACTTTTTTAAGAACAGTATTGGGGTTTTTGTGTGTGTCCTAAGAGGTTTGTGCATATGTTGTTTAATTAGCTGTTGGCAACAGCTGATTTCCTTTGTTTTCTTTCTCAGCTCTTCCACAGGGGTGTGTGTGAACAGGCTTGAGGGTACCCCACAGGGAGGCATTCTCAAGTGCTCCTTCCTGGGTTCAAAGGTTTTTGTTTTTTCTCTTTGCATTTGGGTGGTGGCAGCGTTTACCAAGCCAAGGTCAGAGAAAAGCTGTAACCTTGAAAGTTTAATACAAGCCTGGAGTGGCAAGTATTAATTTTTAAAATCCTTGCGGGCCCCACTTCTGCACTCGGAGTGACAGAGTTGGGATTCAGCCTTGACAAAGGGTAATAGGGAACTGTCCTGTGCCAGTTCAGCTGGATAGCAGGACCTCCAGTAATGTGATTCATTGAGTGGCATTGGATTAGAACATACCCATTACAGAGAGTAGGCACACTCTGATAACGTACAACGACAGCATAACGCAGCCCATAGGAAAATGTGACCTCACAGTAACTAACATGAAAAATAACAGACAGTACAAACTGAAGTTTGTGGTGGTGGATGGTAAGCACCACAGATCACTCTTGGGGAATACCTGTGCCGGGGAATCCACCCCATACAAGGCTTGAAGTCCTATATTAGGCCAATTAACCTATAGGCTGCACATGAAGGAAAGCCAGGGAATGCTAAGGCCTAATTGCGTGATAAAGCCTAGCTGGGGGAGGAGTTGGGCCAGTCATATAAAGCCAGGAAGCTGGCTACAGAAGGGGGCTGCAGGGAAGTAGTCTGCAGTCATTCTCTGAAGTAGGGAGTTTGAGGCTACAGCATTCAGCAGTCTGTAGTTACTCCCTGGGAGGAAGGAGTTTGACCTGGTACACCTAGAGGTAGGTGGAACCAGAAGCTGTTGGAAGGAGTAACAAGGTTTTAGAGAAAGCAGACCACAGTTGCCAGGTATAGGGCCCCTGGACTGGAACCCGGAGTAGTGGGCAAGCCCAGGTTCACCCACCAGCCACTGGGGAAGTGGCATCATCAAGGCAGTGCCTCAGAAGACGGCTTGAGACCATTTGTGCAGAAAGACTTTGGTCCCCTGGAAGGGGGATACATGCTGGATGATCTAGGCTGAGTCATGAAGAGAAGGCAGTGGCTCCTGGAGTAAGAGGGGCCACATGTGGCAAAAGAGACAGAGTGTGATGGAGTGCAACCCATCATACAGACAAACAAGCCATGATGCGGCATCAGAATTTTCTAACTGCAGTGCAAGTAAGCAAAAGGGGGAGTCCTATGGACAATGGAGACAATTTGAAAAGCATATGGGGATGTTCTCAAAGGTGATGGGTGCCTTGAAGGAAAGCTGTGCCTGAAAATAGACCCCACAGTAGAACCTATGTGCTTCCAGTGGCACTATGTAACCTAGTATGAAAGGAGTTTGAAAGTCTGGGGTACCATAGCACCTGCAGATCCCAGTACAGCCTCGGTAAGAAGCGTGATGGTGGTAGAGAAGCCATCAGGCAAGTTATGCATCTGCATCGACCCAAAGCCACTGAACTGGGCATTGAAAAGATGCCATCATCCACTGCCCATAACTGATGACATGTTGCCAGAACTTTCCAAAGCCAGAATCTTTACAATCTGTGATGTGATGAATAGGTTTGGGCACAGATGCCTGGATAGAGTCCAGCATGCTGAAACCCTTTGCACCACCATTTGGTCACTACAGATAGCTGTGCATGCTGATGGGCACAAGCCCAGCACCAGACGTGTTCCAGAGAAGACTCTCCCAAGCACTGGAAGGACTCTCTCAGGACTGCCAGGAGTGAAAATAATTGCAGGTGATATCCTCATTATAGGCAAAGGGAGCAATGGTTCAGAAGCTGAATGAGACAATGACAGAAAACGACAAGCTTTTCAACACTAATGCAGGGACAAGAACATAATAATCAGCCCAGAAAAAATGCAACTGAAACATCATGAGATGACATACATTGGATGTCGACACACATCAGAGGACTAAAAGCAGATTCCAACAAGATCAAGGTAGTCAGTGACATGCCAGCTCCAGTGCATGTGAAAGGGGTACAGTGCTATAGGAATGATACATATTCTGTCCCAAGTTCTGCCTACACTTGGCTGCAGGAGCGGAACCCATGTGTCAGTTCACAAGGCAGGATGCTGAGTGGGACTTGGCAGGGCCCCAACAGCAAGTGTGTGACACACTGATAAAAATACTAATGGATGCCCCTGTCCTGCCATCCAGGAGAGCCACTGACACTCCAGTGTGATGCATCAGATAAATTATTGGGTGCAGCTCTTTCGAAGGAGCAGCCAGTCACTTACGCCAGCAGAACTGCTTCGGAGACTGATCAGGGGTACCCCAAACAGAAAAAGAGCTTCAGGCAGTAGTATTTGGAGAGAAGCAATTCCATCAGTGCTCCTATGGCAACCCAGTAAAGTGCAATCAGACCACAAACCACTAGAGACAATCCTGGCAAACACTTTTCTTAGTGCTCCAAGGAGACTGCAACACATGTTGATGGGCCTCCAGCACTAGCAGCTAGTGATCAGATCCTATCCAGGATGACTGATTACCGGTGTTGGCTGACACCACAAGCAGGGCTATATACCCAGCATCAGTGAGTTGGGGGAAGGGGCTCAGAGCATTGAATCTATTAACATGCTTCTTTATCTCCCAGTTTCAACAGCGACACAGCTGGAAATCAAAGAGGGTACGGCAAAAGAACATCCAACTACAGGCAGCCAAAAAAGTGAAACTAGCAAGCTTGAGAGTGTGTTGACTGGCTGGGAATGAATGCACAACTTTGCTCCTTGATAGAAGGATAAGTACCTGCTGGTTGTTTAATAACCACCAGCAGAACAAGACTGTTACCACTGGAGCTGCTAACCCAACATGGGAAAAAGTGGGAGTGAATATATTTACCTTCAGTGCAAAGCAGTACTTGATTACAATGGATACTATTTGAACTTTTTGGAAGTTGATGCCCTTCCTTAAATAAAAGGCAAGTCAGTGATTGGCTAACTGAAGGTCCATTTGTGAGATATGGCATTCTGGAATCTGTATTCACCAACAGGTCACATTTGTCTCCCAAGAATTCAAGGAATTTGCATGTAAATGGGAGTTTGACCCACACACCTCCTCCCCAGCACACCCACAGAGTACTGGTAATGCGAAATCAGCTGTGAAAACAGCTAAAAGACTGCTACTCAAAGCTGTTTCTTCTGGTTGAGACCCTCGTTAGCATTTCTGGCACATAGGAATAGGGATGCCAAACAGTGAAGTGCAGGCACCGATGGGAGAAAGGACCAAAACCCTGCTACCAATGAGGGGAGACCTGTTGCAGCCAAAGGGATGGAGATACCACTAAGAGGAGATGGCCAACAAATGGACAAAGCAGGCATGGAAGTACACCAGGTCAGCCCTACTGTCCCTGGCAAAAGGCACTTCTGAGAGGATCCAGCCATTAGAGAGGGTACGTCTACACTACGGGATTATTTTGATTTTACATAAACCGGTTTTGTAAAACAGACTGTATAAAGTTGAGGGCACGCGACCACACTAAGCACATTAATTCGGTGGTGTGCGTCCATGGTCCAAGGCTAGTGTCGATCTCCAAAGCGTTGCACTGTTGGTAGCTATTCCGCAGCTATCCCATAGTTCCCGCAGTCTCCCCCGCCCCTTGGAATTCTGGGTTGAGATCCCAGTGCCTGATGGGGCAAAAATCATTGTCGCGGGTGGTTCTGGGTAAATGTCGTCAGTCATTCCTTTCTCCGGGAAAGCAACGGCAGACAATCATTTGGCGCCCTTTTTCCCTGGATTGCCCTGGCAGACGCCAGACCATGGCAACCATGGAGCCTGTTTTGCCTTTTGTCACTGTCACCGTATGTGTACTGGATGCCGCTGACAGAGGCGATACTGCAGCGCTACACAGCAGCATTCATTTGCTTTTGCATGATAGCAGAGACGGTTATTAGTCATTCTGTACTGTCTGCTACCATTGTAAATTGGCAATGAGATGACGGTTATCTGTTGTTCTGTACCGTCTGCTGCTATTATGGGTGCCCCTGGCTGAGGTTGGCCCAGGGCGCAAAGGCAAAAATGGGAATGACTCCCCTAGTCAATCCCTTCTTTATGGTATCTAAAAATAGAGTCAGTCCTGCCTAGAATATGGGGCAAGTGTACTACAGAACCAGTGTATCAGAACCAGAGAGCACAGCCGCTCTGTGTCAGATCCTGCAGAAATGATGAGCTGCCTGCCATTCATGGGGGGTGCCCCTGCAACAATCCCACCCGTTGCTTCCCTCCTCCCCCAACCTTCCTGGGCTACTGTGGCAGTGTCCCCCCCATTTGTGTCGTGAAGTTATAAAGAATGCAGGAATAAGAAACACTGACTTTTTAGTGAGATGAAATGAGGGGGAGGCAGCCTCCAGCTGCTATGATAGTCCAGGCAGGACATTAAGCGGTGTGGGGGAGAGGAGCCCAGCATCCCGCTGCTATGATAGTCCAGGCAGTACAGAATCTTTTCTTTACACATGAAAGGGAGGGGGCTGATGGAGCTCAGCCCCCAGTTGCTATGATGAAGACGGTTACCAGCCATTCTGTACCATCTACTGGGAATCATTCCTATTTTTACCCAAGCGCCCCCGGCCAGCCTCACCTGAGGCCAGCCAGGAGTACTCAGCAGCTATCAAGCATATTGTACCCTCTGTCACCGGGGAGGGAAGAGGAGCAGATACTACTCTTTGCTGCTGCAGCATCGCGTCTACCACCAGCATTCAGTACACATAGGGTGACATTAAAAAAAGTCAAGAAACGATTTTTTTCCCTTTTCTTTCACGTGGGGGGGAGGGAGTAAATTGACGAGCTATACCCTGAACCACGCCGGACAATGTGTTTGAACCTACAGGCATTGGGAGCTCAGCCAAGAATGCAAATACTTTTCGGAGACTGCTGTGAACTGTGGGATAGCTGGAGTCCTCAGTACCCCCTCCCTCCCTCCATGAGCGTCCATTTGATTTTTTGGCTTTCCGTTATGGTTGTCACGCAGCACTGTGTAGCTTGGAGATTTTTTTCAAATGCTTTGACATTTCATCTTCTGTAACGGAGCTCTGATAGAACAGATTTGTCTCCCCATACAGCGATCAGATCCAGTATCTCCCGTACGATCCATGCTGGAGCTCTTTTTGGATTTGGGACTGCATCGCCACCCGTGCTGATCAGAGCTCCACGCTGGGCAAACAGGAAATGAAATTCAAAAGTTCGTGGGGCTTTTCCTGTCTACCTTGCCACTGCATCCGAGTTCAGATTGCTGTCCAGAGCAGTCACAGTGGTGCACTGTGGGATACCGCCCCGAGGCCAATACCATTGATTTGCGGCCACACTAACCCTAATCCGATATGGTAATACCAATTTTAGCGCTACTCCTCTCGTTGGGGAGAAGTACAGAAACCGATTTAAAGAGCCCTTTATATCGATAAAAAGGGCCTCGTAGTGTGGACGGGTACGGCATTAAATCGGTTTAACGCTGCTAAAATCGGTTTAAATGTGTAGTGTAGACCAGGCCAGAGACACCAGACGGAGAGGACTTAAGGAGCTGTGAGGGGTGTAGTGGCATCCAGGGCATACAAGGTGATTATGCAAGAGGGACAAGTGATCTGCAGGAACAGGAGACACTTACGGATCAGGAGACACAGCACCAATTGAGCCCACAGAGATACCAAGACCATCACAGAACGGAGAGACAGAGAACCACCCAGAGAGCAGCCCCATGGGCAGGGAGGAGATTCCCCAGTGAATAGCTTACTAGACTTGGAGACAGGGAACCAGGAAAACAGAGATGGGTCACTCCCGTGCGATCACCTGCTGAGGAGACCAACCGATCTTAAAGGCTATGTAACCAGCACAGTTACAAAACAAGATTCCAGCTTGGCTATGGGCTAGCAACCTCTGGCTGAAGGGACACCAGCTGAGGGTCTGGGTGTCAATTATTGGTTTTTAATGTTCGTATTAAACATTTATAAAATAGGGAAGATGTATCATGATCAGTGGAACTAGAACCAGAGGGCCCATGTTTTCTGGCAGGGTGGTTATTGAGGGAATGCCAGGGAAACTGGCAATTCTGGGAAATTAGGCTGGAAGCCACTTGGCCACATGGACCGAGTAGGGCACAGGGTTTAATCAAGTGCCAGTTGTTCAGCTTAACCTACACTCAGTTTCACTCATTGTGAATGAAACAGCACTCCCCCAACCACTTGCAAGTGGGTCAGAGAGTAGGGTTGCCAGGTGTCCAGTTTTCGACTGGAACACCCGGTCGAAGATGGACCCTGGCAGCTCTGGTCAGCACTGCCGACCAGGCCCTTAAAAATCCAGTTGGTGGTGTTGCAGGGCTAAGGCAGGCTAGACCCTGCTGGTGCATCTAGTTCGCTAGTATTGTTTGAAGAAGTACTACCTTTAGTGTGCACCAGCAAGGTCTACATGGACCAATTCATGCACAGCATGTTAGTGCACTGTAGAAATCACCCACCTCCCTGCCGCCCAATAAAGCACTTTTCCACACTGTGTAAACAAGCCCTCTTTTTTCTAATGCAAATTAGCAGAGAGCACATTGCCTACCTTATAGACAAGGCCTGAGAAGGGTGCCACCTGTCCAGGTTTTCACAGGATTGTCCCAGCTGTCCTGGGAAATCTTTCAGGGTGCTCAAGGGAGAGCCAGGCTGGAGACAAAGGGCAGAGCAGCAGTTACGGCCCTAGTCCAGAGCTCAGGAGACCCAAGCTCAATTCTCTGCCCCACCAGTCACCCAGGACTGGTTCCCCAAGGGCACCGAAGTCATGTGATGCTAAGCTTTGCAGCACCGAGCCTTTGGGCATCTAGAAAATCACAGGAACACATTGCAATCCACAGAGCCTGAGATAGGCACCCAGGCTCATATGCAATGAAGGGAGAGAGACGGGCACCTTGGAATGGGAACCACAAAGCCAGCACACTAGGCGGGGAGCTGCCTAAGCTCGCCAATGGAAGATGCAGGTGAGAGGGCTGTATGCTAAGCCCTAACCTCTGATAGAGCTAGGTTTCTATCCCTGTAGTGACCCCCAGCCGGAAGCCCTCTCCTGGAGTAAGGCAGCCTGTGCTGTTTTTTGTGAGAATAAGTTTGGCTCGCCACGTAAAATGTCCAAGAGAGGAGGAGTACGTGGGCCAGCAAGAGAGAGGGTAGGAAGTATGCTGCATCCTAGGGGTTTGAGCACTCACCTGGGAGATCCTGCATCTAGTCTCCATGCCCCTACAACACTGTAATTATGGAGCGATTCAGCGGGGGAGGTTTAAAGAGCCTCCTGACACACACATCAGACTCTCTCTTAGCTCAGGGGTCAGAGCACTCTCCTGAGGGGTGGAAGACCCCTCTAAGTCCTTGATCCCCCACAAGCAGAGGAGGGACTTAAACCTGGGTCTCCCAAGTGAGTGAATTAAGCACTGATCTAAACATTTAAGGCTGGAAGCACCTTCAATCACATTTTGAATGGGACCCCATCCAACAGGCAGGCTCTGAGCATGCCCACCAGACTGGGCCTGCATGCAAGATAGGTGGACTAAGGCCTGTCTTCCCCTGGTTGTGAGTTGCTCTGGGGCTTAGGCAGGAAGGAGGCGACTGAATGCCTAGAGAGAAGCAGCCGTGCACCTGCCCCGAGATGCTGAGAGAAGCTTTATCCTGAAAGCAGAGGCACTGAGTGAGTGGCACCTACAGGAGTTTTGTCACAGTGGAATCTAAAACTGGGACTCTGGTGCCTAAGTCTGGGCTTTAGGTGCCTTTGTGAATCCCACCTTTAGCCTGTCTGAGCTCAGGTCCTCACCTCTCTGATGGGGATAACAGTCCTGTCCCACGTTGCAAGGGGTTGGGAGGAGAAGTCCACTGAGGAGTGCAAAGGGCTTAAATAGGACTTGGCAAATCACTACTTCAGCTCCCTGAATCTGAGTGGTGGTGCAGCCACTTGCTGTCTGAGCCACATCTTCTTGAGGCATTCAGGAAGAGTTCCTCTTAGCTCTCATACTGTCTCCTCTGGCTGAGGTGGGCACCAGGACCAGCTCCAGCTTTTCTGCCACCCCACGCGGCAAAAAAAAAAAGAAAAAAGAAGAGCGGCAGCACTTCGGCAGCAGCTCCATTGCACTTCTTTTTCGGCGGCGGGTCCTCCCTCTCTTCCTCTTCAGTGGCAATTTGGCAGCAACTCAAAGAGGAAGAGAGGGAATGAGGGCCCCACCACCGAATTCCCGCCAAAGACCCAAACGTGCCACCCTAATACTGGACAGAGTGCTGCCTCTTTGAATTGGCCGCCCCAAGCACCTGCTTCCTACACTGGTGCCTGAAGCTGGCCCTGGTGGGCACAGGCTCCCTGTAGGTGGCAGGAAGCTGTCTGCTACTGTAGCTGCTGCACTCTATCCATGGGCTGGCATAGAGTTGTGTGTTCCCTTGTGAGGGCAGTAGCACCTCAGTCTTGTCTCTCGGAGAATCAGTTCCTGGCAAGGGCAGATAGTGTCCAGCACACTCAGCTGGAGTTTGCCTATTTGTACTATCAAGGGACCGGCTTGGCATCTTAGTTTTTATTCTACCCATTGATCAAAACAGTCTGTTAAGCTTTATTAACATGTCTCAGGAAGACTGACATACTAACAGGGATTACTTCCCCTCAACTTTATCTTCGGCTATTTCCTAATGTTCAGTGTACTTCCTCTCCAACCTTGACAAATTTTGTTCATGGCTGTAAAAAGATAATGGAGCAAATAATCTAACAATCAGTTAGTAAACACCTAGAAGAAAATACGGTGATAAGCAACACAGGGATGTAAAAGGTTAAATGGTAAGCATTAGACTTACTGGTTAACAAACCTTAACTGTTAATCCTGGCAGGCCCGCGCCGGCCGGTGGGACACCAGCCCTGGCCATGCCGGCAGGACCCCAGCCTCGGCCAGGCTGGCAGGACCCCAGCCCCAGCCATGCTGGAGTGGGCCACAGCCCTTGCCATGCCAGGCCCGCCAGAGCTACCTTGGTCAATGGTTAACCGGTTAAACAATATTTTTTTAATCATTTAACTGGTTAACTTTTTTAACAGATATTTACATCCCTAAAGCAACAGTCAACATGGATTTGTCAAGATCAAAGCATGTCAAACCAACTCAATACCCTTCTTTGACAGGGTAACAAACCTTATGGATAAGGGGATGCAGTAGATGTGATTATTTTGACTTTAGTAAGGCTTTTGATACTGTCTCTCATGACTGTCTCATAAACAAATTAGGGAAACCTAGCCTAGACAAACCTACTATAAGGTGAGTGCATAACTGGTTGGAAAACCACACTGATAAACTAGTTATCAGTGGTTCAAAGTCAAGCTGGAAGGGTATATTGAGTGACATCCTGCAGGCATCTTCCCTGCATCTGGTTCTATTCAATATCTTCATAAATGATTTGGATAATGGCATAGAGAGCACACTAAAAAGTCTGTGGATGATACCCAGCTGGGAGGGGTTGCAAGTGCTTTGGAGGACAGGATTAGAATTCAAAATGATCTTGACAAACTGGAAAAATAGTCTGAAATAAACAGGATGAAATTCAATAAGGACAAATGCAACAAAAATGATTGAAGGTTTACAAAACATGACCTCCGAGCACTGATTGAAAAAAAATGAGTTTGTTTAGTCTGGAGAAGAGAAGTCTGAGGGGGGACATGATAACAGTCTTCAAGTACGTAAAATGTTGTTATAAAGGGGAGGGTGATAAATTGCTCTCTTTAATCACTGAGGACAAGACAAGAAGCAATGGGCTTAAATTGCAGCAAGGAAGATTTAGGTTGAACATTAGGAAAAACTTCCTAACTGCAAGAATAGTTAAATAGGGGGACAAATTATCTAAGGAGATTGTGGAATCTCTATCATTAGAGGTTTTTAAGAACAGGTTAGACAAACACCTGTCAGAAATGGTTTAGATAATACTTAGTCCTGCTTCATTGTAGGGGACTGGACTAGATGACTTATCAAGGTCCCTTCCAGTCCAAGATTTCTATGGTTCTTATAGCATGTAAAGTGCCACCAACTGCTGTGTTTAATCCAGTCTTCCATAGTGGTATTCTCCAGAGAGTCAGCTACTTGTCTGTACTCTTTGTCTCCCCATTGATGCCTAAAAATGAACAAGATCAAAGTAAAACCAAAGATTTTGTGATAAATTATTTCGGGCTTGTAATTAATTATGTTATGTATGTTATGCAACCATGTGTGTACCATTTGTGGATAGATTCCAGTAATTTCAAGTTGGATGGTGACGTCTTAATCAGTGCCTCGTTACAACTCTTTTGGCAAAATAAACAAAGCTGATAATCAATAACAATGAACTGCTTCATTTTGCTGTTGATGGCAAATCAAGCTGAAATACTCCTTCCATTTACAGTGATCTGGAACATTAATGAAATCAATCAGGTCTCATGTTCTGAGCAGTAACTGATAACACAGTTCTGTCAGTTGAGGGCCCAATTTAACTTTGTGAGGGCTGCATGTTTGACATGCCTGTGTTAAAAGTATAATTTAAAATATGTTGATTTTTAAACAGTTTCTTTAATATATACTTGTTCTAGGTTTGACATGTTTGGTGTTTGTGGGAGAAAAGGCTTTCAGATGGTGTTTAGCTAGATCTATTTCTGATGACATTATTATCAAAATTTCCACCAGCCAGAGAATTTGAAGCTGGGGTCTAGTGGAAGCAGTGAGTTCCCCCCCTCACTATACCACCGAGAGTGACACCAGTGAAATTATGATTCTGTAGACTTTTATGAATCAAATGACACCTCCCTGACCTTTCTGTCATTAACTTGCCCCCGAATTACATGTGCTCCCAGACTGCATGTGTGCACTGCATTTTTTCAGTTTTATAACTTGGCCAAATTTGAGCAGATTAACCCAGGGAAGGCAAAAGGCACATCTCAGACACAAAGGGCACCTCTCCCCAACTAAATTTCAAGTTCCTGCTCCAAAGCCTGAGGGTACTAAAACTTCTCAAACGAAAGATTGACAGAATTTTTACCATGGGCAAAACAACATATTTTTCTCTAATCTCATTCTTGAATACAGATGAACTCTGTTGCCTGAAAATTTCTAAAACACTTCGGCCTTAGACAGACACCAGCATAGAAAATTTCAAACAGTCGAAGTCTGACAAAGTTATATGCAACTAAAATCAATGTCTTATAGCAGGAAGTTTTTGGCAACCTTAACTATAGGCATCACTACCAGCCCCACATAATATAACAAATGGACCTTTAATTGGCATAAACACAGCTCATGTCGTTATGAGCCCTTCTGCAAAGGATGGAGATGATCTCAGCCTCCAGCAGGTTTTATATAAGGTGAAATTCCAGAAGTTATAGCTGGAAAAGACCTCTGGGTTCTCTGCAATGTCATTGAGCACACCTGTCCCCAAGTCCAAGCAGCCATGGCAGGAATGTGCCTTCAGGGGATTCTCCAGCACTTTACTTAGCCTTGCTTCCAATAACTGAATGATGAGGCTTTGGCATATCCCTTCAGCGGTCACTCCCCTTTCTCTCAGGAGTTTGCTCTCATACCCAGACTAATATGCCTTTGTTTAATGGCCTGCATAACTCTAACTACTTCTACAGGTGGGAATAGAGAATAGGCTAGCAGAGAAAGGTTGGTCCAATGGCTGGAAGTTGAAGCTAGACAAATTCAGATTAGAAATAAGGCAGACGTTTTTAACAGTGAGTGTAAATAACCATTGGAACAATGGAACAAGGGATGTGGTGGATTCTCCATCACTGACAATTTTTAAAATCAAGACTGGATCTTTTTCTAAAAGATCTGGTCTAGAAATTATTTTATGGAAGTTCTATGGCCTGTGCTATCCAGGATGTCAGACTGGATGATCAGAATGGTCCATTCTGGCCTTGGAATCTATGAATCTATGAATCCTGCAACTAGGCAACCCCAGCGACCCATTCAGAGGCACATTTTTTTTGCTTCCATCATGCTCCTCCCCTTTTTCTTGTCACAAATAGTCTAGCATACAAGCCATATTAGCATGCGAGATAACCTTTAAGCTTAAATACTTGAATATTTCCAAAACAAAATTTCAAATAGTACTTTTAACTATAAAGATTTTAAATTCACAGTTCATACTGTGCTGATTCATTACTGAACAGAAACAGGGAACAGACACAGTGTCATGTGACTTTGATCTGTTGGGAGAACTGGATTCGGGCCTACCTCGACTCTAATCAATAGTGCATGATTTTGAATTTCAGATAGTTACACACACCGTGCATGCATGATTTCTGAGCCAGAAAATACTCATTTACCACTCTCAGAATAATTCCAAATAGCAAACAGAGTCAATAAAATCACAATCTGCTTGTAGACAGATCCCAAAGAGAAGTACAGGCAAAACTGGTGAAATAAATTTTTAGTTACAAATTATTCTGTCTCTTCTAGTTCTCACCCTCCACTACCCACAAAACAAAATACAAAAGCAAAAAACCAAACAATTCCTCTACCTCCCTGGTATATACCACTATGGAGTTTAAACGAAGAGCAAAAGGGGAGGGTAAAAAGAGGGTAGATATGAGCATTCAGAACAAAATCGAGATATTGAGAACAAAATTAATCAAAGAACCAAAACACATGAAAAGAAGAAATTTCTGAATTGCATATACACTAATGTTAGGAGCCTGGGTAACAAATAAGAGGAATTGGAATTGCTCATTTATGAGCATAAATTTGAGAAAGTTGGTATTACTATAACTGGTGGAATGATTTGCACAATTGGAATGTTAAAATCAATGGTTATAAACTGTTTAGGAAGGATCAAGTGGGCAAAAGGGGATGGAGAGTGATACTGTATATCAGAAATAGTATTACCTTTTTCCAAGTTATGGATAACTCAGAAGAAATGATCTTGAATGCTTATGGATCAATGTCCTAACAGCTAAAACCGAAGATGGGTATTACTTGGTGTCTTCTATAGATACCAAATCACACTAGGGAACAGGGTGACAAGCTCCTTATGTACCTACCTACAGTGTGTAGGGAAACAAGATGTGTGATCATGGGTGACTTCAATTTGAGTGACACATGCTGGACGTCTCATGCTGCCAGTAGTAAAACATCCTTGGAATTTCTAAACCTTATAGGTGACAATTTCCTAATTCAAAAACTGTTGCAGCCAACATGGGGGAATTTTGTAACAGACCTTGTCCTAATAGAAAAAGAGGAACTGGTCACAGAATTAAAAGTTAACTGTAGCTTGGATACAAGTGATCATGACTGTGCAAGCAGAATAAAGTCCAGAACAGTAATAAATATACTTGGTGCTTCAATAGGATGAAGTTCACAAAGCTGAAAACAATTATGATCAATGCAGCTGAAAGGAAGAATTTAATCAGAAAAACGTGAATGATAATTGGGAATCATTTAAGAACACGTTACTAGATGCCCCAAAAGCCACACTTCCGAAATTAAGGAAGAAAGCTGTGCTGTTAAAAATACAATTTGGTTTAAAAGGAAAGTGAAGGCAAGTGTAAAAATTAAAAAATCATATATAACATGAAAGGGGAAGTTGATAGTAATGAATATAAATCAGAAGTTAGGAATTGTCGAAAATTTATAAGAGATGCCAAAGGACACAATGAGAATTCTATGCCATCAGAGTTAAGAACAATACAAAGGAGTTTTTAAAATATATTAGGAACAAAAAGAATCCTGACAATAGTATTGGTCAAATACTAGATGGAAATGGTAGATGGAAATGGTAGAATTATCAATAATAATACAGAAAAAGAAGAGGTGTTCAATAATTATTTCTGTTCTGTATTTGGGAAAAAACCAGATTATGTAGGCTCATCATATGGCCATGATGACACTCTTTCCATTCCACTTGTATCGCTGCAGGATGTTACACAGAAGCTACTAAAATTAGACATTTTAAACTCAGCATGTAGAAATAACTTGCATTCAAGAGTTTTAAAGGAGCTGGCTGAGGAGCTCGCTGGACAATTAATGCTGATTTTCAATAAGTCTTGGAGTACAGGGAAAGTTCCAGAAGACTGGAAGAAAGCTAATATTGTGCCAGTGTTTTTAAAAAGGTAAAGAGGATGACCTGTGTAATTATAGGCCTGTCAGCCTGAGATTGATCCTGGGCAAGATAATGGAACAGCTGATACGGTAATCAATTAGTAGTGAACTAAAGAAGGGTAATGTAATTAATACCAATCAATATGAGTTTATGGAAAATAGATCATTTCAAACTAACCTTATAGCTTTTTTGATGAGCTGACAAAGTGTTGATGACAAAGGTCATAGTGTTGATGTAGTATACTTAGACTTCTGTAAGGCGCCTGACTTGGTGCCACATGACATTTTGATTAAAAAATTAGAATAATATAAAATGAACATGTCACACATTACATGGAGTAAAAACTAACTGATAGGTCTCAACATGTGACTATAGATGGGAATCCTCATCAAGCAGATCTGTTTCCATGGAGTCCCACAGGGATGGGTTTTTGGCCTATGCTATTTGGCATCTTTATCAATGACCTGAAAGAAAACATAAAACCACCAGGGATACAGTTTACAGTTGACACAAGAATTGGGGGCATGGTAAAATAATGAAGAGGACAGGTCACTGATACAGTGCAATCTAGATTGCTTGGTGAACTTGGCGCCAGCAAACAATGCATGATTTAATACAGGTAAATGTAAACGTATACCTCTGGGAACAAAGAATGTGGGCCATACTTACAGGATGTGGGACTCTGTCACGGGAAGCAGTGACTCTGAAAAAGATTTGGAAGTGGGACTGGATAGTCAGTTGATCATGAACTCCCAGTGTGCCCAAAAGGGGTTAATGTGATTCTTGGATGCATACATAGAAATCTCAAGTAGGAGTACAGAAGTTATTTTACCTCTGTATTTGGCACTAGTGTGGCCACTCCTGGAATACTGTGTTCTGTCCTGGTGCCAACAATTGAAGGAGAACATTGATAAATTGGAGAGGATTCAGAGAAGAGCCATGAGAATGATTAAAGGAATAGAAAACCTGCCGTATAGTGATAGACTTAAGGAGCTCAATCTACTTAGCTTAACAAAGAGAAGGTTAAGGGGTGACTTGATCACAGTCTGTAAGTACCTACATGGGGAACAAATATTCAATAACGGGCTCTTCAGTCTAGTGGAGAAAGGCGTAACACAACGCAATGACTGGAAGTTTAAGCTAGACAAATTCAGACTGGAAATAGCGTGTCAGTATTTAACAGTGAGAGTAATTCACCATTGGAACACTTTACCAAGGACTGTGGTGGATTCTCCATCACTAGCAATTTTTAAATCAAGACTGGATGTTTTTCTAAAAGATCTGCTCTAGGGATTATTTTGGGGAACTCCTGTGGCCTTTGCTATAGATGATCACAATGGTCCCTTCTGACCTTAGAATCTATGAAGTTATGGCTTGTGTAGACTGAAAACATTGTACCTATTGTTCTGCTAAGCTAACCCTACAGTGCTTTTAATGACATGCTCACAATATGTACTTGTTACAGCAATCAGGGCTGACTCTACCATTTTTGCTGCCCCAAACAAAAAATAAAAAAATCCACCCAGACTATGCCGCGCCAAGAATGGACAGAATGCCGCCCCTTAGCATGTGCCGCCCCAGGCACGTGCTTCCTTTGCTGGTGCCTGGAGCCGGCCCTGACAGCAATATAAAGCAGCTTGAATCCAAACTAGCTTTTAATAAACAATTGATTTTCATGCATGCAGCAGAGAATCTGGACCATAATTTTCTGTCCCTCCATTATCCCATGTTATTTCCAGAATTTTACTTTCTAGGGCTGTGTGGTTGTTCAAATCTGAGCCTCCGTTACACAGATATGGCCAGTTTTCTATGTAAATAGGAAAATTTTTAACAACCGATGTGACAGAAAAGAAGGCTAGGTTTCTTTTCCTGTTGCAGAGAGACATACCATGGTGTAAAGAAACCCAGGGGATGATGGGTGGGGGGTAGGTGTGACAGTGCTGTGAATGGGCCCTGTTCTGAATAATACCCCACCGAGATACAGTGTTTCCTTAATGTGTTAATTCCTGCTCCAGAGCAGCGGCATGGTGGGGTCACTGCACAATGTACATGTTTAAAGTATTGCAGGAACAAAATGCTAATAAATAACTTTTATATTCTTCATTTCTTCAGTTGTGACATATATAAAGGAGATGAAACAAGCCCCAGAAGAATCCGGCCTTACTGCTTATCTTCTGTTTGAACCATTAAATGCCAGCTTAGTTATTACTCATACTCTTGACCATTGAAGTTTTTCCTTGGGCAGTAATTCTTGTGTTGAAGCTAAAGTGAGTAATCTCTGGGATTTAGGCAGCTGCTTGCTAAGGCAGATGCTCACCAGTACGGCTGATCCCAACGGATTGCTTCTCTCCTTTCTCTCTGCCTACAACCTAGTAAAGTCAGTTTCTATGACCCTTCTACAGAATCCTTCCCATCACCTGTTCTCTATGATGGGGAGCACCAATGCAATAAACTAGGATTACAGGGGGCGCTCAGAGGACAGAGCCTGTCTATTAGAGGCTGTAGGTGAGGTGACGGAGAGGGGGGCGCCAGACAGAAGGGCAGCACCCTGAGAATGTGCGTAGGCACCTTGAGATGGGGCAGTGGCTGGACTCCATTCAGGCTCCAGGGGCTTGAATACCCCCTGGGAATGCACAGCACAGAGGCTTGGATTTCCCTCACAGAAATGCTATGGGTGGCCAGGAAGGGGCACTCGCCCAGACCTGTGACAGCTGGTATTTATGCCCCTGCCCACCACAGGGGGCCATACAGAGCTGCCCGGACGAGGGGGAGCACTGGGGACAGTCAGGCAGGCAGATTCCTGGGCCCGGGGGAGTGTGCACCATCTGCTTTATTGACTAGGGCAGTTTACTATCCTTGCTTCATGAGCTAGTGTGGCGGGGAGGGCAGAAGAGGCCCCCCTTCTCTTCCCAGCCTTATGTCCCACTTAACTGTAACAGCAGCTTGGCCTGAAATAGTGGAGTCAGAGATGGCTTTGTTGTACCCACCAAGGCAGGGAGGGCTCCATGTTCTCTGATGCTCTCTCACTCCAGCCATCCCTGAGACTGCAGTGACTAAAACCAGCAGGGCTGCTGGAACTATTTGTATAATGGGGGTGCTGAGAGCCATTGAACCAAACTGTAAACCCTGTATATAATGCAAACTTCAAGACATGGGGTGCGGCAGCACTCCGCGCATCCCTATTTCCAGCACCTATGAAAACCAAGTGAGAATCCAAGTGGAGAGATACAAGATGGTGGCCATGAAATGGGAGGGATTCTGACCACTCGCCAGGACTAGGCACAAGCCCTGTACATGCTAGGGTGGATGGGAGCGGGCATTCAGTCCTAGTCCCAGGCCCCAAGGTGTCACCCCTGCAAACTGGCCACTGGGCCCTCTGGCCAAAAGAGCTGTCACGGCACTAGTAAAGCAGCCAGTGACAGATCAGGGACTGGAGCCATTCTCATGCCCTGCATTCACTGAGACAGCACTTTGCTCCCTGGATGCAAGAGTCAGTTTGGCCCTCAGGAACCTCCCACCTACTCCTGGACAGATTCTCCTTCGTACACCACTGGCTTCACATTCCCTTGCACCCCACTGGCAAAGTTCCCAGCTTCAGAGGGGAGAATGCACAGAAGTTACCTGTTTGCACTGGCTGCAATGTCTTTGGGGAAGCCTGATGCAGTTTGCAGGCCCAACAGGGTGAGCTATGGAGGAATTTTGGCTTGATCCTGGAATTCCCTGATGTCTCCAGGTTGAAGTCAGACATGCAGTGTTTAATGTTACTCAATCCAAGGAGTTTGTGATTTATTATAGATGTTCCAGAGCGATGAACAGCAGAAATCTCTCCTGCTGTCTTTTTTTCTAATAAGATTGCTAGCCAATAAAACTGGGGGGAGGAAGGATAAGACCCCCCTCGATTGCTATAAACCTTTCTCAGGATATACATAAAAATCAGGGCCTGCTCATGCTTGTCCGAGCCAGCTAAGCTATTCTTATCACAGGAAACCAAATGTCAGCTGCCATTTTCACACTTGGCTCTGTGACAGCCCCCCTTGAGAGATCACACCTGTGACAATTACTCTCAACCCTAAACAACCTGCTTCAGCCTTTGGAGGGTATGTTGCTGTTCCTCCCAAGTTTGAAATGCTGGTGTCCTGACACAGGGCCTCATTCTGCTCCCACGGACATGGAGAAACTCTGCTGACTTTACACCAGATTTGCACCCACCCCCAGGAAAACAGAACTTGGCCACTAGTTTAGGGGACTTTTCAAATCATCTCACTTTCTAGCCTCAGGGCTTCTGCATCCCCCAGGTAACTGGCAAGTGGGTAACATTCATAGAATGGCTCAAGTACCATTGAACTGCCTGGAGATGGAGGAGCAAGAGCTCTGAAATGCAAAGCCCTCTCCTAACGGGGAACTGAGCAGACTCAAGGCTTATTCTCAGGTCACACTTTGTGCTGCAGCTCTTCCTCTCACTTTCTCTGCTGCTCTGGACAGAGGTCTAGAATATACATAGCAATTGGTCTCTCGCATTTCACATGTGAAAAAGAAAGCCAAGCTGAAAAAGGCAAGTTCCTCCATGAAACTACGGGAGCGCTACAGATATGGACATATTGGAAAGAGACGAGCCTTTTACTCCATCAGGATACACCAGGCTCATCTGAGGAGCTCTGAGCTGCAGGAAAAGCATCAGATTAGATCTCCCTGCACCCGGCTTACCCTGCCCATCTGGATGACCAACCCATCCAGGCATGGCAGAACCACACTCCTTCTGTTAGGATTGTCATTTAGGCTCTTGGTGGTATTGTCCAGGTCTTTGAATATCCGGGGTCCACAGTCCAGACGTGAGGCTCTTTCCAGTCCTGCCTCTCCAGATATTGCTTTCCACTTCCCTCCCACTGGTGCTCTTTATGCTCAATGCCTACACCCTTCTCCTCCACCCCAACCAACCTAGCTTCCAGCCTCTCGACTGTGCTGAAACTGCTCTAACCAAGGTCCCTCTGACTCTTCCTGACTAAGTCACAGGGGACTTTAGCCAAGAGGAGAGCCTGATTTAATAAATACATAAGAATCTGTGGCATCAAGCACTTTGGAGAGCTCCAGCACTATGTCCTTACCCAGGGACAAGACAGGACTGTTCCTCAGTACGCAGTGTGGCCAGTGTCTGTGTCCAGGCCTGCAGTGGGTTGCTGCTTCTAGAACTGAATAGAGACATTCTGGGATGATGAAGCAATTCATGGTCTGGAACAGACTGGCCAGGTGTAACTGTGTGGCCTCTGGGGCAGAAGAGGAGGCAGCCTCTTGGCATCTCCCCCACCTGTGCATAGCTCTGTGCTGCAATCTAGCTGGGCCGGGCCCTGTTTCCACCACCAACGCTCAAGTTCTCTTCCTTCCAAGTTCTCCTGCTGCAGGATGTCCCAGCACCATGTGGAGTGTGGGGGAAGAGATTTGGTGCCAGAGGTCCCTGAGTGGGCCTAGTGTCTCCCTAGGTCTTCTGTCCCCTTCCTCCTTGCTAGTACAGAGCTATCTTTAATGAAGCACTGGGAGGTCACTGGCCCATGAGCATCACATGGTTGCTTTTGGAGATGGGAGCAATCGTGGTCTCTGCGTACTAGGTGAACCAGCAAATGAGGATGTTCCCTGACTCTTTCCAGCAAGACAAGCACTCCCCTGGACCTGGCAGGCCCTCTGTCGTGTCTGTATAGCACACTAGACCTGTAGCGTGTGTGAGTTAGACAGTTGGATTCCTCTCCCTAAGCTGTCTAGGCTAGGAGCGTCTGTCTGAACCATTTCCGAGTCAGGGCTTTGTTTCTCCAGTGAGTAAAGTATAACATGACAAATCTCTGTGCTAAAGAACTGCCCTAACATTGATCCCTTACCCAGCCCAACAGAGAGCTCTGCTCTCTCCCTTCCTTAGTGCCTGGTGGGATGCCGGGAGTCCTACTGACCTCATGCTTCATGTACAGAGCAAACGGCTTCTCCAGCAGCTCTCTGCTGGCAAGGCTCCCTCCTGGAGCCTAACTGAGCCTCCTCTGTACTGTTACACTGGTCCTCGAAGACCCCATAAGAACTGTCCACAACAAAATGAACTGCCTTCTCTTTAGACTTTTCACCCTGCCATTGTAAATCCACTGGCCTCACGCCAAGGACTACGCTAGACACAACCATAATACAGTCATTTGTCTTCTGTGCTGCATAGGAGGAAACAGCCGAAACGCTCAGCTTTCAAATACTGTAACAAAATGCAGAGCCCAGCCTGAGGTAACTCTGTAACCTCTGCAGTAAGAGCCTTCATTCCAGCCTGGACTCCACTGCGCCAGCCGGGCAAATGCTAGCTGGCCATCGCCGAGCCTATGGGTGCAGGAGGGAAAGGTGCTTGGAGATGGCATTAGAAGTCACAGCCATTTACATCTGTGTTATCAGAGAGCAGCCATGACAAACATATTGAGCTGCAGTGGTCCTCTGGGGGGGATCCATTCAATTATAGGCCAATGAATGGCCTGGGAAAAGTTGCCATCTGAGCCGAAAGCAAAACACCTATAAATACATAGCAGCAGATGAAAAGCTGGGACTGTAGATCCTTGAGCTGCTCAGTCCTGCCCCGGAGCAATGTACTTGATGGACCCAACACACTAGTTCCTCGACAGGTCCCACACACATCCTCAGACGCTCACTCATTCCCCATGCACTGTGTATACTCACATGCACAACCCAGCAGGACGCATGAGACCTCAGAGTGCTCCCTGACCTGTAAGGGAAACCATTGGAGCCCTTGGGCACATATAGTCCAGCTGCAGGCTTCCTGAACATGTTACAAGCAAATAGAAAAGTGACCCATTTACTGAATGAAGAAACCAAGCAAAAGACTAGAAAGAGTCACAAAAAGCCTGGAATTCACTCCTGCTTCCTGTCTGGACCCCCATCTCTCGGAGCGGCTGGCAGAAGCCTACCAGGCCCTGCAGGCCTGGGGACACGGCGTGGCTAGAACTAGGCCTTAGGGAAAAGCTCATTAAGAGACATGCAGATAGGTCAGGACACTGGCCAAGAGAGAAAACAACAGAGCACAGAGAATACAGACACACAGAGTGAAAGGGGCGGCAGCATTTTCTGCCATGGCTCTCTGTAGTCAGCCATGTGCCACCATCTTTTTGTTTGTTGCATGCCTTGCTCCTAAATAGCTGCAACATGTTGTGTTACATGCTCGTTCACTGGGATTGTCCAGCTGGAACGAGTGCCCATTGGCACAGAATTGCTTACACAGACAGGGCATGTTGGTTGAAGAGTAATTCCAAGCAGTGCTTCAGCCAGATGTGCAGCTACAGATTTGTAAAGATCAAAGGACAGAATAGGGTGTATAACTACTTACACAGAGAGAAGATACTCAGACGCTCAGAGACTATGCCAATGAGGGCCATTTAAGTACCTCAGCAAAGATACTAGTGGGCTCTTTTAACTAATGAAAGTAGAACAAGATCCAATGGTTGGCAGTTGAAATCAGTAAAGTTCAAACCAGAAATCAGATTGTGAAGAGAATCAAACCCTGGAACAATGTAGCTAGGGACAGGATGGATTCTCCATTACTTGGAGCCTTTAAATAAAGACTGAATGTCTCTTCTGTAAGATTTTTCCTGATTCAGCCCCAAGTTATTAGGCTGGATGCAGGAATCACTGGGTAAGATTCTCTGGCCTGGGCCATGCAGGACTGGATACTCATAATGGTCTCTTCTGGCCTTAAAGTCTCAGAATGTGTTAGTCTCTGAAGGCCACTCATCTCCAACTGCCACAGATCACCAAATGTTTGTGTGAGGCCTTTGGCTTGCAGTAAGTTTAGAGTCAGGCCTCAAACCTGTAACTTATTGAGGGAAATGGGACAGGATAACGCCTGAATGTTCCTTCCCATCTCAAATCTGTCCTTATCCCAGCGGCATCCTATTCTCCATCATGCCATCCCATCAGTGTCAGAGTTCTTATCAGAATACACTGAGTGCTAATGAGCTCCAAATGGCTTCTCTACTTGCTATGAAGTGCACATTATCATTTCATTTACTGCCATCTTCTCTTTCTTTCCAATGAGGCAAATGGTGCAGATACACTTCAATTACACGTCACTAATCACTAACTGAAATGTATCAGCATCTCCACAGAAATGACAATTAGATCACCAGAGAGCCTGGGAGACCTCTCGTAGTCCCAGGAAATATCATATAGCCCGGGCTTCTAGTTCTGCATGCTAGGAAAGAAAAGCTCCAGATACACTATATCAGAGCCAATCTCACTGCAATGGATGGGCCAGTGTTTCTATCCCCTTAAGTCACAAAGTGCCTTAGGATCTAGGGAAGCCCCAACAGACAGTGTGGCCAGACCTGTTAACTGCTAGTTCATGCCTTAAACTCTCCCCGAGGGAACAGGTGTCTCGTCTGACCATGCAGCTTGGTAGATTCTGCCACCCGGTCCCTTCAGAGATAAGCAAGGGCACTTTACTCTTTTCTCGGTGGGCTATTAACAAAGGGCCTGCCTGCAGGGAGGCAAACAGACAGATACTCCCACCTGCGCAGATCGACACGGGCCAAGTTATCAATGTCAGTGAGTCAGAAAACTCCAGCACCTTGTTCGCATGCTCTCAATCGGGTGTAGCAGTACCTCAAAGTCCAATAATTCACCCTGTCTGCGGCAGTCATGTGTCAATGCTGCATGCTGCAAATGGCTGTTTAATTAATGCTTTCATCAGGTGCTGCACGAGCACTGAACACCACATGCTGCCAGTGCCTGACCTGACAGAAGAGTAATAGCTCCAGCAAACTGGCCTCCCTGACTCAGTTATATAAAGCAGGCAAAGTGTCAGCCTGATTAGTAGGTGGCTCTTCTAGTTCCAGAGGGATAGTTACTCATATCCAGCTCACAGCTGTATAACACTCTTAAGAAACCAAGAGTTTGCCTCTACTGACGTGGATATATAGATGCAAAGTACAAGAGCCGTGTACACAGCCATAAGTACAAGACTGTACACAGCCCAGAGATCCGGTCTGGGCCCTGCAGACAGAAAGGGCTTTTCCAGGGAATAATACGACAGGAAAGACCAAGTAATCCCCTGAAAGAAACACCAGCACATTCCTCAAGGCAGTTAAGTGACAAACGGCTGAACGGTCTCCCCAAAGCCTGCCGAGAACACGGCGATGAGCACCATGTGTGGAAATGGCAGCTGCCTTTCTGTATTGCAGACCACGATAATGCCAGGAATGCCGGGCTCTGCTCTAAAATGATGCGTGCGCTGTGATCATCTCAATAACCAGTGCAGCAAATCTGCCAGAGTAGCTGTGTCTGGGCGTGGGCCTGCTCTCCCAGGGCATACCACAGCCGTTAGCACAGTGCTATTGGCTACACTGGGTCTTTTGTATGATTGGCCCTTTTACTCCACTGATGAGTCACATCAAGAGCCACAGCTAGAGAGATGGATTTAGGGATGAGTGCTCAGAGCAGGTCTTACATTTGTCCTAGGAATGGATGGTGTGACATAAAGAAACAGGTATTGTTCAAGCAGGGACTTCCTGTCCACACAGCCAATGGATAGAGGTGAGCGAGGGGCTCCATTAGCTGCTTCTGTGAAACAGCCAGTGGTAACTAGTCTCAGGAACACATCTGTGCCAGTCAGCATCTCACAGGGGACACTGCCATTGGCCTTCATCTCACATCTTCCCTCTCAAGCAGTCTCCACGGAGTGGCTGTGGCAGAATGACTGCAAGCCTGTCTGTATCCTTGTGGCCACTTGGGATGCCTTCGAGGCTCTGAGTATTTGGGCAAGGGTCAGACCTCAGCTGGCCAAGGGGATATGCCACTCCGGAGCCCAGTCATTAAGAAATCAGCTACTCCACTCCTGTTACTGAGTGTCCATGAGAGCTCCACAGAATGCGGCACAGAAATAGGAGGCTCTGAGAGGCCATGTCAGCAGTGGGATGCAATTGTGAGGAAGGCTAATATCATTCTGGGTGTATTCTCAAGACTGTCATATGTAAGACATGGGGGGTCATTGCCAGGGCCTACTTGGCACTGGTGAGGCCTCAGCTGAAGTAGTTCTGGTCCTGGGCTCCACACTTGAAGAAAGATGCAGACAAAGAGGAGAGAATCCAGAGGACAGCAACAAAAATCATAAAAGGTTTAGAAAACCTGACCTCTGAGGAAAGATTAAAAAAACCTGAGCATGTTTGGAGTTCAGAAAAGAAGCAGAGGGGGATGTGATAACATGCTTCAGACCAGTTAAAGGCTGTAATAAAAAAGGATAGTGATCAATTGTCCTCCACGTCCACTGAAGATAGACTCAGACTTTAAGGTCAGGAGGGACCATCGTGATAATCTAGTCTGACCTCCTACACATCGCGGGCCACAGAGCCTCATCCACCCACTCCTATAATAGACCCCTGACCTCTGGCTGAGTTACTGAAGTCCTCAAATCATGACGTAAAGACTTCAAGTTACAGAGAATACTCCATTCACTCTAGTTCAAACCAGAAAATGACCTCTGTGCTGCAGACGAAGGCAAAAAAACCCAGGGTCTCTGCCAATCTGATTTAGGAGAAAATTCCTTCCCGACCCCAAATGTGATGATCAGTTAGACGCTGAGCATGTGGGCAAGACTCACCAGCCAGACACCTGGGAAGGAATTCTCTATAATAACTCAGAGCCCTCCCCGTCTAGTGTCCCATCTCTGACCGTTAGAGATATTTGCTAATATTGGCCACATGCCATTGTAGGCAATCTCATCATACCATCCCCTCTGTAAATTTATCAAGCTCCGTCTTAAAACAAGTTAGGTTTCTTGCCCCCACTACTCCCTTTGGAAGGCTGTTCCAGAACTTCATTCCTCTGATGGTTAGAAACCTTCCTCTAATTTCAGGACTAAATTTATTGATGGCCAGTTTATATCCATTTGTTCTTGTGCCAACATTAGCCCTTAAATAACTCGCTTCCTTTCCTGGTGTTTATCCCTCTGATGTATGTATAAAGAGTTATCATATCTCCCCCCAGCCTTGTTTTGATTAGGCTAAACAAGCCAAGCCCCTTAGTTCTCCTCTCATAAGGTAAGAACGGACATACAGGCTCAGATCAATGGTCCATTCAGTCAAGTATCCTGTCTTCTGACAGTGGCCAATGCCAGGTGCTTCAGAGAGAATAAACAGAACAGGACAATCATCAAGTTGCCCAGTCCCAGCATTTGGCCGGGAGAGGCTTAGGGACACCCAGAGCATGGGGTTGCATCCCTGACCATCTTGGCTAATAGCCATTGATGGACCTTTCCTCCCTGAGTTTATCTATTTCTTTTTTGAATCCAGTTATACTTTTGGCCTTCCCAACATCCCTTGGAAATGAGTTCCCACAACTGACTGTGTTGTGTCAGGAGTACTTTCGGTTTAAATCTGCTGCCTATTAATTTAATTGGGTTACTCTGATTCTTGTGTTATGTGAAGAGGTAAAGAACACTTCCTTTATCATTTCCCCCACACTATTCATGTTTTTATAGACCTCTATGATATAGCCCCTTAGCCAAAGCTTTTCTAAAATGATTCATCCCAGTCTTTTTAATCTCTCCTCATATGGAAGATGTACCATCCCTTAGTCATTTTTTACCCTTCTCTGTATCTTCTCCATTTTTAATATATTGTTGGGGTGACCAGAACTACATGCAGAATTCTAGGCTTGGATGCACCATGAATTTATATAGTGGTATGATGATATTTACTGTCTTATTATCTATCCCCTTCCTAATAGTTCTTAACATTCTGTTAGCCTTTTTGGCTGATGCTGCTCATTGTGCAGATGTTTTCAGAGAACTATCCACAATGTCTCCAAGATCTTTCTTGAGTGGTAACAGCTAATTTAGACCCCGTCATTTTGTATGCATAGTTGAGATTATGTTTTTCAATGTGCACTACTTTGCATTTATCAACATTGAATTTCATCTGTCATTTTGTTGCCCAGTCACCCAGGTTTATGAGATCCCTTTGCAACTCTTAGCAGTCTGCTTTGAACTTAACTATCTTGAGTAATTTTGTATCATCTGCAAACCTCACTGTTTGCCCTTTTTCCAGATCATTTATGAATATGTGGAATAACACTTGTCCCAGTACAGTTCCCTGGGGAACACCACTATTGACCTCTCTCCATTCTGAAAACTGACCATTTATTCCTACTCTTTGTTTCTTGTCTTTTAATCAGTTATTGATCCACCAGAGGACCTTCCTTCTTATCCCATGACTGCTTAATTTGCTTAAGATAGGTTTTCCATTAAGGTAGGTTCTCCATTCCTCTGATCATCCTAGGAACCTTTCTCTTCACCTGTTATAGTTTGAATTCATCTTTCTTAAACATGGGAGATCAGAATTGCACACAGTATTCCAGATGCCTTGAATAATGGCAATAACACTTCCCTGTCTCTACTGGAAATACCTCGTCTGATGCGTCCTAGGATTGTATTAGCCTTTTTCATAGGCACATCACATTGGTGACTCATAGTTATCTTGTGATTTCTCCTCTTCTGTCACTTCCAACTATGTCCCCACTTTATAGCAAAAAATCTTGGTTTTAGTCCCAAGGGCATGACTGTGCACTTTGCATTATTAAATTTCATCCCATTTCTGTTACTCCAGTTTTCAAGATCATCCAGATCTTCCTGTATGATATTCTGGTCCTCCTCCGTATTGGCAATAACTTTGTGTTATCTGCAAAAGTTATTAGCACACTCCCATTTTTTGTGCCAAGGTGATTAATGAAAATGTCAAATAAGATTGGACCTATGTCCAGTCCTTGAGGAACTCCACTAGTAACCTCCCTCAAACCTGACAGTTCACATTTCAGCATGACCTGTTCTAGTCTCCCCTTTAACCACTTCCTTACCCACCTTTCAAGTCTCATATTAATCCCCAATTTCTCTAATTTAAGCAATAATTCCCAATGTGGAACTGTATCAAACGCCCTAATAAAATCCAAGCAGACTAGATCTACTGTATTTAATTTGTCTAGAAATGGATTATCTTCAAAAAACAAGAGATCAGGTTGGCCTCGCATGATTTACCTTCTGTAAAGTGATGGTTTTTTTTAATCCAAGTTACCATTTGCCTCTATGTCTTAAATTACTTTCTCTTTCAAAATTTGTTCTAAGACCTTGCATACACTTGAGGTCAAACTAACAGGTTTGATCACTTTTTTGCCTTTCTTAAATGTAAGTACTATATTTGCAATACTCCAGTCATAGGGTATGACTCCGAATTTACGGATTAATTAAAAACCTTTGTTACTGAGTGTACAGCTTTATGTGCCAGTTCCTTTGATGTTCATGGATGGAAATTATCTGGGCCCCCTGATTGGGTCCCCTTAAGGTGATTGAGTTTGGCTCCTACCTCGGATGTGGTAAATTCTACTTCCATATCCTCACTTGAAACCCCCCTGGGAATGCACAGTGCAGAAGCTTGGATTCCGCTCACAGAAATGCTAGGGGTGACCAGGAAGGGGCACTCGTCCAGACCTGTGACAACTGGTATTTATGTCCCTGCCCACCACAGGGGACCATACAGAGCTGCCCGGACGAGGGGGAGCACTGGGGACAGTCAGGCAGGTGGATTCATGGGGCCTGGGGGAGTGTGCACCATCTGCTTCCTTGACTAGGGCAGTTTACCATCCTTGGTCCATGAGCCAGCCTATCTACTCTATCCTTACTTCCATTAGCCACCCTGTCACTATCCCTAAGCTCCTCCTTACCCTTATTAAAACTGGAGGCAAAATATTCATAGGCAAAAACTGGGCCACACCTAGATTATCTTTAATCTTCACCCCATCCCCAGTATTTAGCAGTCTCACTTCTTTCCTTGCTTTCTTCTATGCTTGGTTTCAATTTTTTTTTTCAAAGTCCAACTCTGCTTGGCTTTTCTTAGTTCTCACTTTGTTCCTAATCTTTTTGACCTCCAGGAAGTAGCTTTCCTTGCTGATCCATCTCATCTTCCATTCCATGTAGGCTTTCTGCTTTCTCTTAATCATCTGTTTGAGATGTTTGTTCATCCAGCTTGATCTGCAACCCTTCCCTATGATTTTCCCCCCTTGCTTGTGATGCCAGCTTCAGATAGTTTCTGCAGGTTTGATTTCCAAGCCTCCTCCACTTCCCTAAGTCCTCTTCCCTACCTAATGCCCTTAATGTTTTTAAAGTTTGCCCTTTTGAAATCAAGGTCCCTAGTTGCAGACCTATTTTTGTTTATCCTTCCATTTAGTTTAAACTAGGTAGGACAAGAAGGAATTGGCTTAATCTGAAGCAAGGGAGATTTTTATGAAATATCAGGAAAAACTTTCTAACTATAAGGATAATTATCATCTGAAACAGGCTTCGAAGGGAGGTTCTGGAACCCCAGTGTAGCAGAGTAGACCCCTGCTCCTGCCCTGAAGGGATAAAAACAGCCCTGGGAGGTGGCTGTGGCTGGAGAAAGCAGCTTTTAGGCTGGGCTGATTGGGGGAAGTGGCTGCAGCTGGGGCCTCGCCCTAAACACTCAGTTGGCCCTATAAAGGCAGAGAAGCCAGGAGCAAGCAGTAGAGTGAGATGGGCCTGGCTACAGGGAGCTGGACATAGGGTACCTGAGTGAAGCAGGGCTGTGGAGTGGAATAGGAGCTAGGGAGCTCTAGCCTAGAAAGACTCAGGCTGTGGCCTAGCATTGGACTAAAAGATACTGGGGGATGCAGAAGGCAACCCAGGGGTAGGCCAAGGTAGCAGGTCCAAACCCAACCTTGCCAGTGATGAGTAAGCTGATACTACAGTCTGCCCCTGGGTGTGGGGCTAGATAATGACTGGCAGTAGCCATATACTGAGGTGAGGTGGGGATAGTGGGTGAGGGTTCCCTGGGGATGGGAGACCCTAAGACTGAGGGGTTACTGCCAGGGGCAGCACCCCAGAAAAAAGGTCACTGGGTCCAGGGAGGGATATGGGGGCAGAGGATAGGTGAATCACTGGCCTGCAGAGGGTGCGCCAGAGCTGAATTGAGCTAATTCCTGGAAGACACCAGCAGGAGGCGCTGCAGGGGTGAGTCCACTCATCTACACCCAGTCATTCTAAGTTTTTAAGAAAAAGTTAGACAAACACCAGCCAGGGGAGGTCAAGATATACTTAATGCTGCTTCAGCATGGAGGGATTGACAAGATGACCTCTTGAGGCCCTTCTAGCCCTCCATTTCTATGATTCTAAATGCATGATCCTATGCTGTTTCCAATAACCACTGGGGGTAAAGATCAGTAATCAAAAGAAGCATTAAGAGACTCTCTCCACACTGGATCCAGAAAACAAAGCAGAGCTGTACAATATCTAGACTCGGGGATCACAACCTGGAAGAAGAACATGGGATTTGCAAAGCCTGTTGGGGACCCAGAGAGGAATGATTCTTAGAGTAGTTTTCCCTTTAAGTAAAGAACCACTGGAAAGGCAAGTTTATTTCATGTGGCACCCAAGTACCGTGGGCCTTAAGAAATCCTGGGTTAGAAAAACCAGGCAGTTTCCCCAGCAGAGACAGTGCATATAAGCAACAGGCATGGTTAATCAATTTTCAATAAGAGATGGAGGAGGGATGAAGAAAACAAATCAAGCATGTATGAGCAAAATTGCTAATGGAAGTTTGTTTGGGCACTGCACTCACTTCTGGTGGGTGGGGGGAGATGAACAGATGCCCATTTTTATACACAGAGGCAAGAGAAAACTATGTTTTGCCCCACTGCCTGAGCATGGGACATGTTCCAATGCCCAGGGTCACTGCAGCTCATGTGGAAGGAGTTGTTTTGATAACACTCTCGAGAGGATCCCTTACAAAGTACAGCCTTAAAAACAGCAAGTAAAATCTTGGCCCCACTGAAGTCAATGGGAGTCCAGCTTCCAGTGCAATACTGTGACTAAGAACTAGCGTGATTCTCAGCTGTAGAAACAGGGGAGTATCGAGTAGGAGTACGGTGCTGGATACTCTGTCAGTGACACCAGCATTGGAGCCTGTGCCCAGCTTGAGAATCCACACTTCCAAAAGGTTGTTGGGAAAAACTGGGAAGGGTTCTGTTACAGGAGTGCTCTGTCTGTCCTATGCACAACAAACAGCACTCACAGAGCACTACGATTGCACAGCCAAGTCCTATGCAGCTAGGAAATGCCAGAATCCAGACATCTGTAAAACCAGAACCTTCAATGACAAGCGATTCCCCTTCTCAGGAGGGCTGACTGCCCCATGGGGATTGCAGAACAGACCTGCAGGAACCTGACTTCACCAGGGGGAGTGACACTCTCTCCAGGGAATCATAGAATATCAGGGTTGGAAGGGATCTCAGGGGTCATCTAGTCCAACCCCCTGCTCAAAGCAGGACTAATCCCCAACTATTTTTTTTAGCCCCAGATCCCTTAATGCCCCCCCAGGATTGAACTCACAACCCTGGTTTTAGCAGGCCACCTTCCCACCTCCTCTCCTACGTGAAAGAGGAGGCCTGCTCACTCTTCGCCTGGCAGCTCATGCCACTTGCCGTCTCTCACTGGCGAGAAGAAGTGCCAGCAGGACTTACCAACCAGGTGGGTTGTGCTGGTGACAGGCCAGGTCCTCTGGGAGGGCATTGGGGTGCTCAGGTATGAGGGCCATATGTGTTCCTGGATTTCACCTCCGTTTCCCTCCCCAATTGTGTGCACTGCTCCCTCCCTTAAGGCCCCAGCCCGCCTGTCCATCCAGACCTGTCAGCTGCTCAGCAGCTAGAGAGGCACTGAGTGGCCCTGAAGAGGGTTGTAGTGACCCTGCTGGCGGAGGTGGCCAGGGAGCCAGGCAGCACTGGAGGAAACCTCCTCTGCTGGTCTCTCCTTCCCCTCCAGCTATGTGGCAGGAGGAGGGGATGGCGTGAGCTGAGGTTGCCTGGCCTGTTCTACACCCTGGGCTTCAAATGCTGGAGCCCCATCCTGCACTCAGAGAGACATCTGAGTCTGTGCATGAGCTCAGCCTCCCATCCCCCACCATCAAGGTACCCTGACCTGGCACATGCTTCCGTGCCCGTGGATCCTCTACAGTCTTTGTTATGTCTCTGAGGGTCTTGGGGAGCTTTCTCAGACACCTACAACCTCTGGTGCTCCCATAATCTTCTCTCCTTCATGATGGCACCTGGGTGAGATCAGAGGACTAGGCACTTTGCAATGTTTGCAGCCTCCATCCACACCTGGCCAGGCAGACCCAGGGAACCATGAGGTGGGCCTGGAATTTCAGACTGCCCAGGAAGACTCTGACATTGGTTGAAGGCCACGGACACCTGGAGGAACCCTGCCTTTCCTGCACCATCCAGCAGTCAGGGTTCCAGGCCTGCAGCACTGCGGTTAGGTAAATGTTCCCAGCTGCCTGGGAACCCCTTCCTGCTCCACCAGGCCAGACTAAGCCAAGGGACCAGTTCAGCGGGGACTTCACACTGCCTCAGTGGGACTGGATTTTATCCCACTCCAGTCAGTCCTTCCCCACTCGTCTGATTTGCACACACTTGTGCTATGAGAGAACACGGGATGTGAGGCATTCAAGGCAGCTCAGAGTTACTGAGTCCAATCAGAATTGGGTTTGGGTTGGCTTCAGCTTATACTATTTTCACTCTCTCAGTTGGAATTTCAGTGGAATCATTCCACCAAGTGATCCTAGAGTCCTGATCTTTCTTAGGGTCCATACCTGGCCTCGCCCAGGGATACATCTGACAGCTTTATGAGTGGAGAAGATTACTCCTTTCAGGCTGGAAGGGTCCCTCATTTAATTCCTGTTTCATGGTAGAAAAGACCCATTGTCCCATTTGGCTGGGAGGTGCAGGGGGCAGCAGAAAACCCAGACTTGGTCAGTTCCCCAGCGCAACCTGACTCTCACCCCTACACCTTCCCCTGCTCCTCCTGGACCAAGTCCTCCCAGCAAAACTCCCAGACAAGCACAGAGTCCCTCCTCTCTGATGCAGCCCCTGCAAGGCAAACTCTCTTGACCCTGCTAGCCCCATGATGCCCTTTGAAACTGAGCAGCTGCAGCACTTGGACAGTTCCTTGACAATCCCTTATGAGCTTTTTGGTCTGGCCTCCCGGCGCAATTAGAGAAAAATCCCAGAACTACCACTGCCTTCACCAGACAACCCTAGGAATCCACGAAAGTCCCAGCACCATCTCCCCCACTCTTAGCCATGTGACAAATCCTCAGAACCCTGTGGATTGAGGGATTGCCATGAGCTTGTTCCCCTGTTTGCACCCCAGCCTGGACACACCCATGCACCTACACCCACTAACATTCCCCCTGCCACATCCTTGTTCGTCAGACAAAGAACTTATCTTTTCCCAGGGACTTCTCAGGGTTCGGCTTCTCCTCCTCCCATGATGCCTGTTAAATTTCTTCTTTCAAGTGTTCAGTTCCCTTTGCTGCTCTCCTTGCTCTGCCAAACCCCATGGTGTCTTTCTGGCCTTGAGGCTGTGCCATGAGACAGTCCCTTTGGGAGGAAAATCTTTTCTGATGGACAGTGTGAGGAGTCACTGCTGCAATCCCAGCTGCCTTGAATGGGGAGCGGAAAACCTCTCCTGTTTCCAATCTCACGTCTCTCACCCAGCTGCACTACCTGCTTTTTTCTACCCCAGGGGTTCTTAAGACCATAGTACTTGGGTGCCACATGAAATAAACCTGCCTTTAAAGGGGGTCTTTACTTAAAGGGGAAACTGATCTAAAAATCATTCCTCTCTGGGTTCCTACTGGGGTTTGTGAACCAATATTCTTCTTCCAGATTGTGATCCCCCGGTCTAGACGTTGTACTGCTCTGTTTTGTTTTCTAGCTCCCATGTGGAGAGACTCTCCTAGTGCGTCTTGTGATAATTGAGCTTTTCCCTGTGGTTACTGGAGACATAGCATAGCACTAGCTCAGTCTGTGGGCAAAGCTTCATCAGACGCCCTGCAATTCCAGAGCCCCAGGATCCACCATGACAGCTCTCAGTTATCCCAGTCCCACCAAAAACTGCCTTCAGGCTCCCCAAAAGATTAGATGGGTTCACATTCAATTTCCGGCCAACTTCTGGCTGCTGCTACCCAGAAGGAGCCTACAGGGCCACAAGCCTCCCCCCTGACAGTCCAGGGAGCAGCCCTTCCTCTTTGGGGATGGGTCTGTGAACTAGCCAACTTTATCCTCCAAATGGATTTTGATTTGAAATCTTTGTGGTCTTTATTTACTTGCCTGTGTAATTGTAACTGCATGTCATTATAGAATAATGTAATAACAATGACTATAGCACCAGGCTCTTCTCAGACTCAGCCAGCATTTCTCAGGCTTTGGATGCATGTTACTTTCCTGTCCTGGGTCTCCCTGCCATCATGTGTTTTTTCATGGATTCACTGATCCTGGGTCTCCCTGCCATCATGTGTTTTTTCATGGATTCACTGATCCTGGCTCTCTCCTGCCCCACATGTGTGTGTCACCTACTCCAGTGTGTGCTGAGTGTAAACACGCACCAGAGCAGGCAGCAGTATTTACAGCCACTTGGCACAGCTGGCACTGGAGACACAATGTGCAGGACTCAGAGAGCTGGGCTTTGAGATTGAAAGGCTGGAAGGGATGATGAGGCAGCTTAATGACATCCTGCGCAGCTCAGGCCAGAAAACCACCCCAGGTTGCAATGGGTCTGTGAAGTGCCATATGGAGTCCCCTGCATTTGTCCTTCCACTGTGGGGCAGGGCTTGATCCTCATTGAAGAAAGTGAGTGTGTGGCCTCAGCCTCACAGATACCCCAAGATTTGTGGGGCCTCAAGGGGCCCCAGACCATCCAGGAAGAAGCACTGTGCATCTGTGGTAGTGCTGGGCCTCTCCCTAGTGCAGAGCGGTACTAGAGCTATGCTTCGCCCTACTCCCCTGACTGCGGCTGCCCTCAGAGTGGGAAAGGGTTGGGGGTTTTAGGAGTTTTACTGTTTCCTTTTGCTGTGTAGGTTTCTGGAAGTAGGGTGTTTTTTAAATGGCACATGCACGAGCTTTTCATGATTTCTCTGGATTTTTCTCATAAGCAGCAGTACCAGTTAACCTGCATGCAAGACTTCTAAAAGAACTGGCCCAGGGGCTCTCTGCATAATAGATGCTGATTTTTAACAAACCTTGGAACACTGGGGACGTTCCAAAGGACTGCAGAAAGCTATTGCTCAGCCAATATTTATCGAATGCAAACAGTAAAACTAGAGTAAACGATAGGTCTGTTAATATAATCTGTTAACCTGGAAAGGCTGATCTAGGGCTAATTTAATAGAGCACTGAAGAATGGTGCCATAGTTAATACCAGTCAGCATGGATTTATGGACAACAGGTCTTGTTAGATTAATTTGACAAAATTTTTGGATGAGATTACACGTTTGGTTGACAAAGGTAACGTGACATAATATACTTGACTTCTGAAATGTGTTTGGCTTAGTCTCAGATGACACACTCATTAAAAATAGCATGATACAAAGGCAATGTAGCCCCTATTAAATAGATGAAAAGCTGGCCAGCTGCAAGCTCTCAGATGTAATTAATGTGGGATGAGCATCCAACATGGGTGTGTTTAGTGGGACCCCCTGCACTGTTTTGGTCCCAGCTTGATGCTATTCAATCTCTTTAGCAATGCTCTGGGGGAAAATACCAAAGTTTTTTGCTGGTAAAATTTGCAGCTGACAGAAAAACTGGTGGACTAAAAATGAATGATAGCTCAGTTATACAGGACAATCTGAATTGCTCAGTAAGCTGGGCTCATTTGAACAACAGCATTTTAATACAGCCAAATGCAACGTCATATATCTAGGAACCAAGAATTCAAGTCATGCTGACAGAATGGGGGACTATCTTAGAAAGCAGTGACTTTACAATGCACTTAGAGGTCATAGCAGAGAACCATCTAAGCATCAATTATCAGTGTGATGCTGTGGATGAGAAGTGGTATTTGTTTATGGCACGGAAGAGACCATTACTGGGATACCGTATCTCTTTCTGGTGTCCATGCGTCAAAACAGATGTTAATAAGTTGTAAAGGGTTCAGAACAGAGCCACAAGAATATGAGGTCTGGAAAACCTGCCTGAGTGAGAGATTTCTGCTCAGCCTATTTAGCATAACCAAGAGAAGGTGAAGAGGTGGCTTGATTGTGGTTTGTAAGTACCTTCATGAGAAGATTTCTGATAGAGGGCAGAACAAGATCTGAGGGCTGAAAGCTGAAGCGAGACGGATTCAAACTACAAACCAGGAGCTCATTTTTAATGGTGAGGGTAATTAACCATTGGAAGAATTTACCTAGGAACTGGCTGGATTCTCTTGGATCACTTGGAGTCTTAAAATCAAGAGTGGTTGCCTCTTTCTGCTCTAGCTCAGCCGGGAGTGCTGGGTCTGTTGCAGGAATTGCTGGGGAAGGCTCTCCGGCCTGTGTGATGTCAGAATTCAGACGAGATGATCAGAGTGGTCCCTTCTGACCTTAAACTCTCTGAATCTGGTGCACAGGCTGCTAGAAGCTATTGTTGTCACCCTGCATTCTTGAACTAGCAAAGACCATGGATTGAGCTGTGACCCTGGGAGATTTTTGCAGGCCTTTTAACCCTGATGGTTCAGCAGAAATCAGTGGCACCTACAGCCTTTGCAGAGCATATATGGGAAAGGATTGATCTTGTAAGCTACTGTGGCCAGTGAGTGCGATGAGTCTCATACAGTGTGTTTCGTTGTGATAGTACATTCAGAAGCCATCTGAACTCAGCTAACATTGCAGAGAATTGCCCATCTGCAGCAAAATGCAGCACTGGTGCTCTACACATCTGTTTCATTACCAAAGAGCGAAACGGGATGCAGGTTAGGTTGAACAAGTGGCATTTTATTAAACCCTAAGCCTTGCTCTGTCCATGTGGCCCGGTTGCTTCTAGCCTAATACCTCCATGTTGCTTTTTTCCCTGGTGTCCCCTCAGAAACAGCCCCTACAGGGAACATGGACCTGTGGCTCCAGTTGGGCGATGCTGAAATGAACCCACAACAATGTGCAGATTGCTTCAATCCTGAAACCCAGATGTCCATGGTAACGGTGGCCATGTTTGTTCCCATACCCTTGCCCCTCCCTGTGGTGGGATTGTCTCCCTGGAAGTCCTGTCAGCAATGCACAGCTATTACTGTAGAACAGTCACTGCTCATGGGGCTTTGCTGTAGTCTGAGTCTGACGATAAAGAGCTTGAAAAACATCTGAGCAAGTTGGATCAAAGACACAGGAGGAGTCTGATCAGCTGTTCAGTCTCTTGGGGAAGACATGGCTGTGTGAGGGGGTAGAGAGAGCTCCTGCTCCCTCGCTCTCCTCAGTCTTTGGATTTGTGCACCTGCAGCTTGGGAGTCACAATCCAGTGTCACTCTCAACTGGCAAAGAATGAGCTCTCTCCCGCCTGCAGGTACAAGCCAGCAGGGTTTGACTCTCCTCTCAAAGGCGTATTTGTGCAGGATCTTTGCTTTTCACACTCTGGGTCCTCACTCACCATTCACATCATTGGTGCAACCTTGACTTCAGAGGAGTTACTCCTCATTCACACCAGTGTCTGTGGAAGGTGGATGAGGCCTGTACATGCCCTAATCTAGGCAACTGCCTGATGCCTCGAGGTCTGTCAGGAAAAGATGTGATGTGGGCCTACTTCAAGAACATGAGCATCACTCTTTCTGCAGGTCATTTCCATCAGGAAATGCTGTTATTATTCATTCAGTTCCTATCCTTTAGTGACTGGAGTTGAGATCTATACATTTCTTTGCATGAACTAGTGTGTTTATGCAAAGAGCAGTCTCCAAATCAGTGGCAAGAAGTTTAACTGATGCTATCGGCTGCTGCTTTATGGTTTTTTTGGCATTCTGGAGAATGTTTTGGCGAGCTTTTCCTCTCCATTGTCTACTCATGCCCTTGGACACAGCTCTGTTATCCTCAGCTGACTCACTTAAGCTCCTAATCCCTAGAGCTGAGGCGAGTGAACAGAAAATAAGATTCCAAATGCACATACCTCATGTATCAGCAGCTAACAGATTCTTACCGCCTGCTTTGGCCCCCAAGCAAAGAGAATGAGCTTAGTCAGTATCCTGTCGTTTGCTGCAGTCCTACAGTAGAAGCAGCTAAAACTGTACCCGGTTCTGCCCATTGACAATGTGGTATAGGGATCCGTGTGAGTGTAGGAGAGGGGCAGCGCAGTAAGGCATGTCAAGCTGAATGTCAGAGTAAGTCACACATACTGTGCTCTCCCATGGACATGTTATATGTGTGCTTGCTTTCTTTGCTGTTAATCTCAAGTCACCTGGACTGGAGATTCCTGCATTGCACATTGTGCCTAGAGAAGACAGGAAAGACAGAGCTATTGTTTTAGGACACTGTGGAGCTGATGAGAGAGGAGGCGGTAGGGTGAGAAGGTGGATCTAAGCCACCTTTCTGTTTCCTTGGGTCAGCCAGAGACCATAAGCATCCCCATTGATATGCTCTATGAGGAAGGGTTCTCAAATTTAATTGCACCGTGACTCCCTTCTGACAACAAAAAAATTACTACATGACCTCAGGAGGGGGGACCAAAGCCTGAGCCCGCCCAAGCCCCGCTGTCCCAAGCAGGAGAGCCAAAGCCAAAACCCCAGGACTTCAGCCCCAGGCGGGGGAAGGGGGCTGTAATCTGAGCCCTTCCACCTACGTCTGAAGCCCTCGGGCTTTGGCCCCAGGCCCCAGCAAGTTTAACAGCAAGTTTGGCCCCAGGCCCCAGCAAGTTTAAAACGGGGTCACGACCGGCTTTGGGGTCCCAATCCTCAGTTTGAGAACCGCTGCTCTGTGATATGCCAGCTGTCACAGTGCTACCGGAATCCAGATGGGGAGACCCAGCTGTTTTTCAGGGTGGAAAGGGGCCAAGTTACAGAAGAGGTTCTGTTCCCATGTTATTTTTTGACACTGTCACATGACCCAGCATTTCCTGTGCCCCAGGCTCAGGTAACAGCTGCCAACACCAAGCTTCACACTTCATGTCACCCCTCCCTCTGCTCCCTTAATCCAAAGACCCTGTCCTCAGGAGCAGGAGCTCACTGATAGTATGGTTGGTGCTCTTTGGAGGCCGGGGAAACCAGTCATCAGAGCTCATCTCAGGCTCAGTTAATGAACTCACTTTATTACTTACAAGTAAACCCTTGTATGAACTTATTCTGAGTCCCTTCCTGGCAGCTTCCAAGAACAAGCCCTCTCCAGCCCACCAGCCTCAACTCCCCCCTCCAGCCATCTCCTCCCAGTGCAGGAATTTGAACAAACATTGAAGGGTGGCTCCTAGCAACCAAAAGGGCCCTTACAGAGTCCTTATCACTGTCTCATGTCCAGCCACTGGCTTTACTTCTCCTAGAATCCATTACCTATCAAATCACTTGAACTGAACGCATGATCTAACATTCTCCACACCACATAACCGTTTTATTTACATGCTTGGGCACCACCTGTAGGCAACTGCTTGCATTTTTTTTATTTTAAATGCTTATTGTTAGTTGTAGTGCAATTATTTTTATCAGCTGCACATCTATATTACCAGTTAAGTCTGTTAACTGCCTTTAGCTCTCTGCCTGAAATCATCTTGGTGTTGGAACTACTGCCTGCAGGTTATAACTACATAAACCCCACAAACATTACAGCATCCCAAGAGCTCTGTCTCCCCAAATGGGCTTTGTATTCTGAATTCCTATTTACAGGCACTTCAGCTTTCTCCAAAAATCACATTTTTTGGCTGACTGGCTCATGATTGACCCCAGTCCAGAAGTATGTGCTTTTAAAGTTTCATAACAATCCATTGGGGCATTTCCCAGTTATCTTAATGTGATTAGAAAAGAAAGAGAGAAAGAAAACTCACCTAGGGGGTTTTCAGGGTCTGCTTTTAGCTGGGATAATCCCAAATCAATCTTGTTTAATACCTCAGCCTTGGTCTAGGCAGAATTTTGAGTGAGGCCTGGTGCCTCTGCTGTGGCTGGAATACATTTGTTTTGAAAAACAAAGTTATGGACATTTAAAAATAGAGCCTGAGCATGCAGAGCATGGTATGTTCCTGCAGCATGGAACATGCCCCGGGCTGCCACGCTGCTCCAGAGAACCTCACCTACGTGCCTGTGGTGGGATGAAGAGCTGACCGTGAGTCTATGTGACTTAAGAAACAAGAAGCATAGAGAGGGTTGAGGGTCAAAGATTGTTTTAAAAGATCCTTCAGCAGGTCTTTTGCCTCTTGAATGGTTTGGATCATTGCTTTGGGGGAGCCCTGCCCAAGTCTCCCAGCAGCAACAGCCCTACTCAGTGTTTCAAACTGTCACTTGGAAAATGATAATGCTAATGCGATAGATGTGGGGTGTGACACGATGGCACTGTCAGGACTTAGTTTTCTCTATATTGCATCTTTACATTGGTGGGGTTCAGCTCTCTACAGGGGTAACGGACATTTTGTGACATAGGGTCAATGCAGGATGTCAAAGGAGTCACACACACTGAGACTTTTTTCCCTTAAAAAAACCTACCATTCAGCTTGTAGAGAAGTAACTGAACTTATGTGCATAGAAAAACATAATAACTAATGAATATCAGAGTATTCATGGAGGCTGAAATTCACTTCTAGGCAGAAGGCCAGCCCAAGACGGAAGGCACCAGCCGGTTATGTGGGACTCAGGTTCTGCTTAGGCTGCAAGTTGTCCCTTTGAAAAGGGGAGGGGAAGATAATTTGTAACTCATAACCATGGAGATTAGCACTGATGGCTTGATTCCATCCCTCCAATCAGGGGTCCCACACAGCACCATGTGAACCACAGAACTCAACTTCTGAATCCCTGAACCAAACAATCTAGGGTCAATCCCAATTATTTGTCAAGTCAACTGAAAAAACAAATAACTTTATGAAAATTAGATGCTGCCACAGACACTTCATGAACAAAAAAAGACAGTTATCGTTACCGTTATTTGCTCTAATTCCCTCAGCTCTATCCCAGAGCAAATAACCACAAATCCCCCCACCCAGCAGCCAGCTTTTTTTGGACTGTGAGCCTGCCAACCTCACAAGTTTGGACTTGTTAATTCAAGGCTGGGAAACCTCTGAAGAGAAACAGAGTCTCTGGGAATTACTAGAGTGTAGCCCTTCTGCCACACAACCAGAGAGAACAGAACATCTGTCTGAAATGGGCCAGAGTCAAACCCCAGGGCCAAACCACTCCAAATTTTGAATACTCAAATGATCAAGTCAAATGCACCCTAGTCTGGAATACCGATGTTAAGTTTCTGTATAACCTAAAGTCTGCTCCTTGTGGATCTTGAGTCTGGTCTCCCACTGGTGTAAATAGAGAGTAATTTGACAGAAATCAGCAGTTCCCCCAATAAATAATTGGTGCATGTGAGAGGAGAATCAAGCCCATCGGGTGCAATAGAACTGTGGCTCACAATCTTTACAGAATACGGTACCCCTGTCAGGAGTCTAATTTGTCTTGCGTACCCCAAGTCTCACCTCAATTAAAAATGACTTGCTTACAAAATCAGACAGAAAAATACAAAAATGTCACAGCACACTAGTACTGAGCCATTTCTTACTTTCTCATTTTTACCATATAATTATAAAATAAATCAATTGGAATATAAATATTGTACTTACATTTCAGTGTATGGTATACAGAGCAGTATAAACACGTCATTGTCTGTATGAAATTTTAGTTTGTACTGACTTCGCTAGTGCTTTCCATGTAACCTGTTGTGAACCGAGGCAAATATCTAGATGAGTTGATGTACCCCCGGAAGACCTCTGCGTACCTCCAGGGGTAGGTGTACCCTGGTTGAGAACCACAGCAATAGAACACTCACACCCCATTTCCATAGGACGCCTTCCTCCGCGGGGTGAAAAGTCCCTCTGTGAAGGCCAGCACGATGCCTAGCACCAGTTCAGTACCACCAAGCACTAATTTGCTCAGGGAGAATTTCATTGTGCATGAGGCAGCTGATCTGTATCTGTTTGTATCCACTCTGTCAGTGAGCAGCCCCTGACACAGGCACTGCACCCTGCCCAGCCTGTGTTGTCAGTGAGGCAGGAGTCTGCAGCCCAGATCCTCAGCTGATGACATTACAATGTCTCCTGCCCCTGCAACCCTCAACCCCCCTGTCGCAGCACAACATTCTGCATCTGAGCTGAGCTTTCCAGGGAGAACATATTACTATGAAACCCCACGTGTCACTCGCAGTGTCCCCCTGCTCACAGCTGGCCTTGCTGCCCAGGATGCTGAGTCACTCTTAGTACCAGACCCAAGCAGGTTTGAATTAGCCAGGAGGCAAACACACGTGTTCTGGAGAGGCAGAAGTGAAAGCAGATGTGCAAGAAGAGCAGGACACAGGGCTGGAACTGAGTTCAGCTCACTGTTATCTAACTAGGGGCTAGTGACTTTCACACCACAGTTCCTGAAGGAAATGAGTGAGTTAGAGCCCCAGGGACCCCAAAGGATGCTCAAGCCACTGTTTGGGCCCAGGATGGGATGGTGTTTACTGTGCATTGGATCTGAACATCGCTGGAGAAGGAAAATTTCGGAATCCAAGAGAACAGCTAGTCTGAGAACACAGCTTGGGGGAAGGGAAGGATTTGATTGTTATCACTGCTGACTATGAACTCCTCATGGAAAATAGGTAACAAAGTGGTAGCTGAATATTGCAGGGAGGCATCCCTTGCACCTGCCCCTCCAAGCATCGCAGCTTATTTAAGGAGACAGTGAAGCCCAGATATATCATCCAGCTTGTTTTACTGCTCTCTAGCTGATGGCCGACCGCCATGGTGTCTCAAAGACTGTTGGAATTGAAAGCTTTCACCTTAAGAATGTGTGTGTATGGGAGGGGACTTGCTGGTCCTGCCTGCAGGCTTGGGGGGCTCTGTAGGGAAGCATGCCATCAAAGTCAGTTTGGAAAGACACAGCCTAGAACAAGATAGAATGAGTTAACATAAGAACGGCCATACGGGGCCAGATCAATGGTTCATCTAGCTCAGTGTCCTGTTATCCGACAGTGGCCAGTGCTAAATGCTTCTGAGGGAATGAACAAAACAGGGCAATTTAGAGAGACAGTTCCTCAAATTTGTGCCTTTCTGCCTTAGGGAGCAGCCTGCTTTGTCCCTTTCTGTTATTGGTTACTGTGTATCATTATGGATTCTAATAACAGGAGTAGTGTTATGTTCCAATCTTCCAGCAAGCGCATTTGATGTTTTCTTCTAACTTCTCCCATGTGTATGCCATGAACATAACACTGCAGAAGGCAGCATCCACTTCCCCAGCACTGTATGTGAATGGGATCACATCGCTCCAACCCACACTACAGAATCACTCCCCTCCTGTTCAAGGTCAAGGACCCCATCTCTGCCTGCAGTCCCAAATCTGGCCTCCACAGTCCCCCTCTCTCATTCCTCTGCTGCTTCACTGCCACTGCACAGACTCTGGGCAGTAACCTTGCTGCCCTTGTGTTACAGTAAGTCCTCTAGGAAGTGTAGAGATGCCACATTTTCTGTGCACTGCAGTTGCAATCTTTGGTTTCCTGGGACACTTTCTGCTGGGGCAGGTGCAAAGAAACCCAGGGTAGGGCAGTTGCAGGCTGCAGTTACACAGGGCAGTAGGATGTTTGTGACCTCATTGCTGTACATAGTTCCTGTTCATAATTAAAGGTTTATCTTGACACCAGTCATGTCAGTAAGATACTACATGGTACCAGCAGTGGAAGGCACAGCATGCTGGATGACCCAGTCAGAGGTAACAGTACAATGGCTGCTGCTAATCATTATCATCAATCATCGTCATCATCATGGCAAATCCCAAAGGGATGTGGTCTCCTTGCAGACTGATTTCTGGCTAGGGCCTTACAGTGGTCTAATTATATATTCAGTTTATGTCCATCCCTGGCAATCTTGCTGCCCCCCTGAAGCTTTCGGCATCCACATGATCACTGGCCATATAGTGACATTCCTTGATACACAGGCTTTAGACTTTGTTGTTCTTCCTTTCTAATAATAGGTCCATACCAAGAAAGCTGCCAAAATTGAGCTAGTGCTAATGGCAGTGGTTGCTGGGTTTGGCTTTGAATATCCTCATTTCTGATCTTAGAATCATAGAATATCAGGGTTGGAAGGGACCTCAGTAGGTCATCTAGTCCAACCTCCTGCTCAAAGCAGGACCAATCCCCAGACAATCCCCAGTCTAGTCCTGCCCTGAGGTATAGAGCAGCTGATGAAGATGATGAGAATCGAAAATGGCTGCTACAGAGTGACTCCCCCACCAGCCCTAAGAATAAGGGGTAATGCTGAAGATCCCACAAAAGGTTCAAAGAGCAATTTGAGCTGTATATGAAAGCCACAGGGGCAAGTAAACTGGAGGATGAGCAAAAGATTGCTCTGCTCTTAACAGGGGCGGGCACAGAAGCCCTAGAGGCATACAATGCATTCCTTACAGATAGTGGTGGGGAGAGAGACGAAAGCATTGTGAAAATAATGAAAACCCTTTGAGGATCATAGTGTCCCTAGAAAAACTGTTCTTTAGGAGAGGTTTATTTTCAGGGTGAGAACACAGAATGAAAGGGAAACTATAGAGAAGTTGGTCACAGATTTAAAACTAAAAAGTCAGTCCTGTGAATATTGAATATCAAAAGGCTCTCAGATAAGACCAGATTGTCCATGTATATAATAATAAAAGAGTCCATGATGGTTACTAAGGAAGATGGATCTGATGTTACAAATGGCAAATGTATACGCCAAGCAGCAGAACAACCAGAAACACAGCTAAATAACTTAGCGAAGGTAGAGAGCATGACAGTGTGAGTACCACAGCAAAACCAGCAAGGGAAAGGGTCAGAGAAATTAAGTTGGCCAGGGAAGAAACATGGAAAGCAGGAAACAAAGCTATGATGTGGCAATCAGCATGAAATGCCCAGTGTTTAGACAAATATGTAGAAACTAGCCAAACCATTATGCTAAAATGGGCAGGGGAAGCAGGAAAATGCACGTATTAAGTGCAAAAATGGATTCCTCAAGTGAAAAGAAAGAGCGGCTTTTAAGCACAATAACAGAAGAGGCTGGAAACACAAAAGATTGGCTAATTAAAATGTGCACAGATAGCACTTATATGACATACAAGATACCCACCGGGGCACAAATCAACGTACTAACCGAAATAGGAAGATGTGAGGAGCACATAAAAGTGGACAAGTCAAAAGTATCTGTGAAATATTGTAACAGAGGAACATTTCCGGGGTTGGGAGAGTGCACACTGACACTGAAAAACAAAGGGAAAATGATAAAACAAGAGTTTGTGGTGGGACCCAGAGGGTTACACGTGTGAGGTCTTGTTAAGAGGATATACACTACAGAGAGACAGAAAAGCAACATGGAGTCATAGAGTGTAGGGCCAGAATGGATCATCAGATCATCTAGTCTGACCTCCTATGTATCACAGGCACCAACACCACCCAGCACCTGCATACTAAACCCAGTAATGAAAATGAGACCACAGTATTACAGCCCACAGGAGACTAGGCTAGTATGTGCAGAGAATAGGAGGGACCGAGGTGCAGCAGTGCCCAAGGTCCTCACACTGGCGGGAAATGATTACGTGAGATACACCCAGACAGTCCTGGCAACCAGATACGAAAGATGAAGATGCATTCACAGGCAATGGGTGCCTCCCAGTAAGAAACAAGGTATGGTTAGGAGAAGATGTGAGACCGGTGGCACATGGTATACAAGAGTGTCACATGTTTAAGAAAGGGGCTAGAAGAGCTACAAAGCATGCCAGCAAATGGTATCATTCAAAGAACAGAAGAACTAACAGATTGGGTTCACTCCTTAGGAATTATAGAGCCCAAAGGAAGGGGACTATAGCTGCCTGTGGATCCTATGGAGCTGAACAAAAACATAAAAAGAGAACACTTCCACTTGTCCACAAAAAGTGAACTGTTTCTGAGATGGCAGGAGCCAACTTCTTCAGCAAATTGGATGTATCAGCTTGATTTTGGCAGATTCCCTTGGATACTGGGAGCTCCAGTACCTGCACATGCAACACATCATTTGGCAGATACTGCTTCCTAAAGCTCCTTTTAGAAGAGGTTTGGCTCGAGAACTATCTCACCATACAGTGAGCCAGATGCTAGAGGGTCTAGCAAGTGTGAAAGTGTACAATGAAGACATCATAATTTGGTGCAGCTCTGCCATTGGACATCAGAAACAACTGAGAAGAGTTCTGGAAATTGTGAGAGCTAATAACCTTAAACTAAATAAGGCCAAATGTCAATTTAAAGCAATCAAAGTAACATACTTAGGAGAGAGACTGATCTCAAGGGAAATCTTGTCTGGTGAATCAGTAATTCAGGCAAACATGCCAAAATCTGAAGATAAAAAGGGAATTCAGAGTTTTCTAGGCACGCTGAATTATGCCAGCTAGTTCCTACCTAACTATACGGCTTGCACAACTCACCTAAAGACACCACCTCCACAAGGGCACCAAATGGCATGGATGCCAGAGCATGAAAGAGAGTTCAATGATCTAACGCACATTCTGACCTCATCTCCAGTGCTAACATTTTCCCACCCACTGAAAGACATCATACTCTCTACAGATGCCTTGAAAGGAAGGCTGGGAGTGGAGAGCAGTACTACTATATAGTCATGGAACTAACTGGTCGTCAGTTTCCTATGCATCTAGGGCTATGACAGCCATAGAGAAAATGATAAAGAGTAACTAGGTCTGAAATAGGCATGTACAAGATTTCACAACTTTCTCTGTGGGTGTAGTTTCAAAGCAGAAATGTCTCACAAACTACTGATTGCAATACACAAAAAGGGGCTTGGAGAAGAACCACCATGGATACAATGACTATTTTTGGAAATACAAAACCATGATGTGACCCTACAGTTCCAACCTGGACACCACTTAGTAATGGCACATACACACTCTCAAGAGGACATGCTCCATCTGACAATATGGAGCCTGATGATCTGGAACAAGCAGTAAACATACATGTGAACATGATTAAAATGTCACATATGGTATGTCCAGGCATACAGGATGAACTGGAGAAAGAAACAACTAATGATGAAATGCTGCAAGCAGTGATATAAGCAAAGGAGGGGAAAAAATCAACACTTCCCACCTGTCTATTTCCACTATAAAAATAAGCTTTCAGTGATCTCAGGAGTGCTCTTGAAGGACACAGATTGGTTCCAACAGTGATGAGAAGCAGCATATTAGAACAATACATGAAGGGCACCTAGGATTGATCAAATCAAACAGCAGAACTTGAAAAGTTGCATTCTGCCCAGGGGTTAATAGTGACAGTGAATAAATGATGAGCAAGTAGGGAATGTGTCAGAAGTGCAGAAATTCCCAGAAGAAAGAACCAATGATACCCCAAGAACAACACATAATTTCTTGAGACAAAGTCAAAACTGACATGTTCAACCTGGGAAGACATGATCACCTGGTTATAGTGGACTACTTTGCCAATTTCCCAAATATAGTCACATTTGAAGAAACCACAGCTCAACAGTTGTCTGGAACTTAAATCTGTATTTTCACATCATGGAATTCCAAGAACAGTAATAGCTGACAATGGACCACAGTTCAAGAATAGGGAATTCCTGAACTTTGCTAAAATGTATGACTTTCATCATGAGACATCTAGTCCCAGACATCCTCAAACCATTGGATTATCTGAATGTAAAATAAAGAACATAATTATCAGACATATAGATAAACATGATTTGTTGGGGAAGAGCCAACCTGGCTTTTTTAAAGAGAAGGCATGCCTCACCAATCTATTAGTATTCTTTAAGGATCTCAACAAACATGTCAACATAGGTGATCCAGTGGATAATAGTGTATTTGGACTTTCAGAAAGCCTTTGACAAGGTCCCTCACCAAAAGCTCTGAAGCATAATAAGCTATCATGGGATGAGAAGGAAGGTCCTCTCATGGATCAGTAACATTAAAAGATAGGTAACAAAGGGCAGAAATAAATAGTTTTCACTAGGGAGAGAGATAAATAGTGGGATCCCCTAAGGATCTGTACTGGGACCAGTGCTGTTCAACATATCCGTAAATTATCTGGAGAAAGGGGTGAATAGTGAAATAGCAAAATTTGCAGATGAGACAAAAGTTACTCAAGATAGTGAAATCCAAAGTCCAGCAGCAGTCAAAAAGAATGTGAAGAATTATTAGGTCTGTTCAGATTAGAAAAGAGACAGTTAAGCAGGGAGATATAATAGAGGTCTATAAAATACCGAATGGTGTAGGAAAAGTGAAAAGAAAAGCTAGGTATCATCCAATGAAATTAGTCAGCATCAGGTTTAATACAAACAAGAAGAAGTACTTTTTCACACAATGCACAGTTAATTGGTGGAACTCATTGCCATGGAATATTGTGAAGGCCAAAACTATAAATGGGTTAAAAAAAGAACTACATAAGTCCATGAGGGATATGTCTATTAGCTATTAGCCGAGATGGTCAGGGATGCAACCTTATGGTCGGGGCGACCCTCAACCTCTAACTGCCAGAACCCTGGAGGGGAAAATAGAAGTGGATCTCTCCAAAATTGCCCTCTTCTGAACACACCCTTTGAAGCTTTGGTACTGGCCACTGTCGGATACAGGATATTGGGCTAAATGAACCATTGATTTTACCTAGTATGGCAGTTCATATGTTCTTAATGTGGAGTATGTATAGTAAAGAACTTGCTCAAAAAGTAATGGATGGAGGAGAAAATTGGTATGCAGCACTACTCAACTACAGAGCACCACTGCAATGTGGAAAGTCACCTGCTGAACTTGTTTACAACAGATATGTAAATACTCGATTACTAGATATAGGACAAAACAAAGAATGACTAAGGAGTCTGCGATAGTGAGGAAAAGACTTCACAAGTACAATCAGAAAATAAAAAAAATATTATAATGAATGAGCAAGACCTTTCCCACAGCTACAAACACAGACTCATGAGAATCTGGCAGGAAGGGCACTGGCAAGTCAACATGCCAGTGATCATTTAGTGGTGGTTCAGTTCAGTGAAGAAATTTAGAAAGGGATCTAAAGAAGGGGAGATGTTTCATAGAGTAAGTCCTCTGGGAAGTGTAGTGATGTCATGCTTCCTGTACACTGTAGGTGCAGCGTTTGGTTTCCTGGGACACTTCCTGTAGGGGCAGAAACAATGAAACCCAGGACAAGACAGTTGCAGCTACACAGAGCAGTGGGATATTTGTTCTTTCTATAGACAGTTCCTGCTCATAATAAAGAGTTTATCCTGACACTGCTCTGCTTGTCATAAAGATACTACAGCCACACTTTCCAAGACTCACCTTAACTCCCACTCTTTCCCTTCTGGCACAGCATTCTAACCTGCCTTTCCTGCCTCTCCTGTGCATTGTCCCCACCTCCTCTCATATCCCTACATAACTTTTTCTTTGCTGTGAAGAGGACTGGTCAAAACTTTCCATGTAAACTGTTTTTTCCACAGAAAATTGAGTTTTCAACTAAACACTATTTTCCCAGAGTGTCAGCTTTCTGTGGAAAATTACAACTTTTCATAGAAAAACAGAACCCTGAAAACTTTGATTTGGCAATACCAGTGCACTGCCTCATGGGAGTTGTAGTTCAGGTGCCTCATGTCCCCATTCTCCTCTATGGCCTAGATTCCCCACCTGCACTACACATCCCAGGATGCAGCATAGCAAAAGACTCCCAGAATGCACTGCAGTGACTGTGTGAGATGGGGAGACCATGTTCCATTGTGGGAGATTTAGTCCAGTTAGGGAGCCCAACCCTTAGAGAACAATAGGGGCATGAATACCAAAACTACAGCTCCACTGAGGCACTGCAATGGCATTTCTCAATCAAAATTTTCAATTTTTACCTAGAAAGGTTTTTGATCAAAATTTTGGAGTTTTTGATTTTTCACCAAAAAGTCAAATTTTTCCAGGGAAAACCCCCACATTTCCTGCCCAGCTGTAGCTGTGATTCCTGTGCATTGCCGTTTGCTCAGCAGTTCCATCTCTGACTGCCAGATCCATACCAGCACTTAGGGAGCCCCTGTATGATGATGACATTACATAGCACAGGCTGTTTAGATAGCATAGGAGCTGGTGAGCCAGGGAGAAACATGGTGTTCACCTGTGTCCAGCAGCCTCAGCAGAGACTCTGCTTTCTCTGTATTATTTGCTTTCTCAGGTTTACATGTCTAAGCTCTGGCTCCCTCCGGGGTGGCTCTTCTCCTGGGAGCAACCACAGGCTCAGAGTACAGGTGCATGCAGAATTCCTTCTAGCCCCCACAGGTGCAAGTTTCCTTCTAAGTTCCCGTCACCACTCAGCACCCCTGCTTTGTAAAGGCACAATACATCATTTATCTGGTCTCTTACCAGGGAATGCTATTTGCTGGCACTATTTCCCATTCATAAGTGTGTAGCTTGGTGGAAAATAAGAAAACCTGTCACATGGAGTGTTAATTCCTTTGCTGATAAAGTTCTGGATCTGCCATATCAGCCCTAAACTGTCCTGTGCCAGGAAGCCTTTATTTAGCTTCAACATTTATCATTGCTAGGCGTATAAAGAATACATTAGCCACTCTGAGCAGGGATAAAATTAGTAGTATAAACAACAAAAGTAAATGACCTTAGTGGAGAACCATTGCTGATTCTGACCCAACACCTACCAGAATGATTAGTCACAGCCGATCATTACAGGGCGAAAAGGGCTGCCGGGGCTTGTTTAGAAATGAGAGACTCATACTGTTTATTTTAGGGAACAGATCTAATTCCCACTGTGAGTTTCTCTATTAGCACCAGGTCAGAGTCCCACCTCCACTTCTCCAGATTCCACAAGTCCCTGAGGTCTAATCTTGTGGAGGAGTGACAGAGCTGCAGGGCACATGTGAGTGGTTCTTCTGGAAGCTGGACTGATTCCTTTTTCAAACTGAATGGAAAAGAAAGCCCTTTATTGTGGGTCAGCCCGAGATGAGCATGGAGCAGGGGGTGGGCACTGACTCATAGAGTCAGACTCAGAGACACAGAGACTTTAAGGTCAGAAGAGACCATCACAACCATCTAGTCTGACGTCCTGCACATTGCAGACCACCAAACCTCACCCACTCACTCCTGTAATAGACCCCTACCATTGGCACTAGGGTCTGGTTTTCAACCAGAATGCCTGGTCAAAAAGGGACCCTGGCAGCTACAGTGGGGCTAAGGCAGGCTCCCTAGGGCTCCTGGAAGCAGTGGCATGTCCCTGTGACCTGTAGATGCAGAGGCAGCCAGGGAGGCTCCCCTTGCTGCTCCCGACCTGAGCTCTAGCTCCGCAGCTCCCATTGTTCAGTAAGTTGAGGGAGGCATTAGCTGTGAGCTTTCTGTTTGCAAAGGTTAGGGACACCTGGTAAGAATGACAGCATGGTTAACACAAATACTCCCTACAAAAAGGCTGCATTTGGGGCTCCACAGCAACACCCCAAAATCAGGAACTTCTAGAGTTAAGGATTCACAGATAATGGTCACTCTGACCTCTCAAGCGTTCATATCACAGGCTGTTTCTCCAATAACACAGTATCATCCCATTTCTCCCCATGCCCCTGAGGCTTTATCATACATGGAGGGGGAAATCCTCCCCCATGGCAGTTAGTGGGAGTTTTGTGATTGACTTCAGTGGAGCCAGAATTTACTCACATTATCTCAGAGTGCTGGTATTGCTCTGGGTGAAGCGTTTAGGCCTTTGTATAAAAACTGACCCCCAAAACTGAGATGTATGTTTCAGCCAAAGAGCTGATACTGGGAAAGTCAAATTGCTCCCTGACTGAAGCTAACTGGACACTACAGCTCTGACGCCAGTTCAGCAGCCTGCCCAAATCACGGGTGGCTAGGTAACAGCTTGTCTCTTCCCCACCGCACAGGGCTACTAGAACCTTTCCAATACCAGTCAACATAGATTCATAGACTCTAGGACTGGAAGGGATGTCGAGGGGTTCAGTCCCCTGCCCTCATGGCAGGACCAAATACTGTCTAGACCATCCCTGATAGACATTTATCTAACCTACTCTTAAATATCTCCAGAGATGGAGATTCCACAACCTCCCTAGGCAATTTATTCCAGTGTTTAACTACCCTGACAGTTAGGAACTTTTTCCTAATGTCCAACCTAAATCTCCCTTGCTGCAGTTTAAGCCCATTGCTTCTTGTTCTATCATTAGAAGCTAACGTGAACAAGTTTTCTCCCTCCTCCTGATGACACCCTTTTAGATACCTGAAAACTGCTATCATGTCCCCTCTCAATCTTCTCTTTTCCAAACTAAATAAACCCAATTCTTTCAGCCTTCCTTCATAGGTCATGTTCTCAAGACCTTTAATCATTCTTGTTGCTCTTCTCTGGACCCTGTCCAATTTCTCCACATCTTTCTTGAAATGCGGTGCCCAGAACTGGACACAATACTCCAGTTGAGGCCTAACCAGCTCAGAGTAGAGCAGAAGAATGACTTCTCGTGTCTTGTTTACAACACACCTGTTAATGCATCCCAGAATCATGTTTGCTTTTTTTGCAACAGTATCACACTGTTGACTCATATTTAGCTTGTGGTCCACTATGACCCCTAGATTTCTTTCTGCCATACTCCTTCCTAGACAGTCTTTTCCCATTCTGTATGTGTGAAACTGATTATTCCTTCCTAAGTGCAGCACTTTGCATTTGTCTTTATTGAACATCATCCGGTTTACCTCAGACCATTTCTCCAATTTGTCCAGACCATTTTGAATTTTGACCCTGTCTTCCAGAGCAGTTGCAATCCCTCCCAGTTTGGTATCATCTGCAAACTTAATAAGCGTACTTTCTATGCCAACATCTAAGTCGTTGATGAAGATATTGAACAGAACCAGTCCCAAAACAGACCCCTGCGGAACCCCACTTGTTATACCTTTCCAGCAGGATTGGGAGCCATTAATAACTACTCTCTGAGTACGGTTATCCAGCCAGTTATGCACCCACCTTATAGTAGCCCATCTAAATTGTATTTACCTAGTTTATCGATAAGGATATCATGCAAGACCGTATCAAATGCGTTACTAAAGTCTAGGTATACCACATCCACCGCTTCTCCCTTATCCTCAAGACTCGTTATCCTATCAAAGAAAGCTATCAGATTGGTTTGACACGATTTGTTCTTTACAAATCCATGCTGGCTATTCCCTACCACCTTACCACCTTCCAAGTGTTTGCAGATGATTTCTTTAATTAGTTGCTCCATTATCTTCCCTGGCACAGAAGTTAAACTAACTGGTCTGTAGTTTCCTGGGTTGTTTTTATTTCCCTTTTTATAGATGGGCACTATATTTGCCCTTTTCCAGTCTTCTGGAATCTCTCCCATCTCCCATGACTTTCCAAAGATAATAGCTAGAGGCTCAGATACCTCCTCTATTAACTCCTTGAGTATTCTAGGATGCATTTCATCAGGCCCTGGTGACTTGCAGGCATCTAACTTTTCTAAGTGATTTTTAACTTGCTCTTTTTTTATTTTATCTTCTAAACCTACCCCCTTCCCGTAAGCATTCACTATATTAGACATTCCTTCAGATTTCTCAGTGAAGACCGAAACAAAGAAGTCATTAAGCATCTCTGCCATTTCCAAGTTCCCTGTTACTGGTTCTCCCTCCTCACTGAGCAGTGGGCCTACCCTGTCCTTGGTCTTCCTCTTGCTTCTAATGTATTGATAAAAAGTCTTCTTGTTTCCCTTTATTCCCATAGCTAGTTTGAGCTCATTTTGTGCCTTTGCCTTTCTAATCTTGCCCCTGCATTCCTGTGTTGTTTGCCTATATTCATCCTTTGTAATCTGACCTAGTTTCCATTTTTTATATGACTCCTTTTTATTTTGTAGGTCACGCAAGATCTCGTGGTTAAGCCAGGGTGGTCTTTTGCCACATTTTCTATCTTTCCTACCCATCGTAATAGCTTGCTTTTGGGCCCTTAATAGCATCCCTTTGAAAAACTGCCAACTCTCCTTAGTTGTTTTTCCCCTCAGTCTTGATTCCCATGGGACTTACCTATCAGCTCTCTGAGCTTACCAAAGTCCGCCTTCCTGAAATCCATTGTCTCTATTTTTCTGTACTCCCTTCTACCCTTCCTTAGAATTGCAAACTCTATGATTTCATGATCACTTTCACCCAAGCTTCCTTCTACTTTCAAATTCTTCCTTTCCTCCAGTTTTTGAAGACAGAGACTAGCCTGATGCTTTGCTATCAACCCCCTTTCTTGTCACAGCTGCCGTAGCCATGCACGAGGGCAGGCTGCAGCCATCCTCCATCTCACACTATCCCAGCTTCATCTGCTGTGTGTGCACTGTAGGGCACTTCCAAAGGCCAGGCTCACCTTGCACCAGCCCAGTAGTGAGGGGTATGTTCAGGACCCTACATGCTCCCTCCTTCTCTCACCTATGAATTCACCACCAATCTGCTCCTTGCCACAAAGTTGTGCTCCAGAAACCAAACTGCTGCTTCTTTTCTTTAATGATGCTTCTAGGCCTTATGATAGCAGAGAAAATGTTCCAAATGGGAACTGAGTGTAACCGATGTAGTGACGTCTGTCTGAGTCTGCAGACAGTCTGAAACAATGTGATGTTGACTCTGAAACCTAATGACCCCATGTGCATGTCAGTATTGTTAACTATTTCACTGTTGATTATTTTAAAATCCAGCTAATGTGCTGAGGCCATAAACTCAAACCCAAATTACCTCCAAGACCCAGCATTAATTCTTGTTCCTCTTTCCTCCTCCTTGGGGCCTTTGTACTATCTGCTCCTCCTCATCGTTCAACTCCTCATGTGATAGCTGTCTTCTTCTTGCTGCCTTCTCCATCACCTGTCTGCCGCCAGCTGCTGGCACTGGCTTTTCAAAGAGCTTGCCCTGCCGCTGTGCTCTCCATGGCTTTGGCTTCCCATTGCTGGTCTTCCCTTGCACGTCTCTGAACCAGCCCTAGAGGGGAATTTACTGCTATGCCATGGAGGACAATAGATGACTCGCATCACCAGGAGATTTCCAGAGTCCTTAGAGTGACCAACCAGCAGAAACTGACCCCTAAATTAACCCAGGGGGCTCGCCTACCAGCATACTGCTCAACCTAGTGCACACAAGGACTGGCCTTGTGTCAGCTACTTACCTTTATCCTCCTGCAACTGATTGCAAAGGGGAGTTGGTGAAGATATGTGGCTTAATTGACAGCACATGCTGCTGAACCCTGCATAGCCTGATGGTCAGAACTGTCTCAGGCAATGTAAGCAAACTCTGATGCATGTGTGTGCCACATTAGCTTTCCTGTTGTGCTGCTGATTGGCATGTTTGATACAAACTAAACAGTAGCTCGCTGTGGAATCCAGAGTGCTTTCCTTCCTGTAATGTCCAGGTGCAGGCAAGTGCAAGAAACAAGCAGGTTGCAGTGCTTTAATACAGCCTGGAGTTCACAGCAGTAGCAGCGTGGGACAAGCTAACAATTTCCTCCACTCTGGCCTGCACCATCTCCTGCTTGCCCTGTGCCTCAGCCCCCATCACCGTAGGGTCCTCGGCCCTAGGTACTGCTTGTCAATCCTGGCTCAGGGGATGCTGGGCCACCATCCTCAATGGAAAGCTCTATTTAGGGCCTTTCCAGCTTCTTCTGAAGCCATATGCAATGGTCTGCGGCTCGAGATTCAGTTCCACGGAAGAGTGCTCTTTCTTCTCCTTTTCCCTGCCTTACGTGGAAGTAAGAAGCAGGAGTCACCTCAGGGTCAGAAATCAGGTGGAGAGACAGGTCATACTGGGGGCCAGGATGGGAAGCTGCAAGGGGCAAAGGGGTTGAGGGAGCAGCGGGGTATCAGTGCTCCCTTGGCTTTATGATGAGTCACACCGTGTTTAGTGGGTTTTGAAGTCCCTCGCAATACCATGATTTCTGGCATCAAGTTGGTGACTTCTGCCCTTATCTCAACGCTGTCACCTCTTGTTCTTCACAATGGGCTGAGGAGACAAGCTGACTTGTCATGGTAGCAACTCTTTCCTGACAGCCAGTGCATGGGAAATAAGGGCTGCCAGAGGACTGAAGCTGCTGCTAGGGACTGTGAGGCTGCAGGGGAATGTGAGCCAACAGCAGGCTGAGTGGTTGTGAGGATAGCAGAGGAGAACATGAGGGAGGGATGGGAGACTGGAGGGGCAGGGAGAAGTAGGCCAAATGAGGGGGCATAGGAGGCTGTGTGGATATGGCGGGAGGGTACAAGTAGGGTAGGGAGTTAGGACAGTGCTTGGAGGGGGTGGACTAGCAGTGCCCATCCCAGGATGTAGGAAAGGCAAGTGAAGTCTCCTTGTGCAGACTGCATTTGTATGCATGTCTTTAGAGCTCATTTGCCCCGAGTTGCTCCCACCCAGACCAGGGGTGGGGAACAGGAAAGCAGGGTGTGGGCGGATCACGTTCGGCAGGGGCAGGGGCAGAGAAGCTTCCCTTCACTCCAGACCAGGCTCGGCTCACAGAAAACCAGCATGTTGAAACCTTGTGATTCTGAAGCCAATCTCACATGGCTCGGGCCTGATTCATGTTGCTGGATGTGTGGGGCTGACGACCATGTGCCGTGGGGGCCCTGGTGGAGAGACAGCCTCAGAGTTCCCTGCCCCTGCCACTCAGAGCAGCCGGGGCAGTAGCCCTAAGGGTTGAGAGAATAAGCAGGAGCCAGCACCTTTCCTCAGCCACAGGGTAAGAGCAGTCCCAGCCCCAGCCCTGGGGTAGAGAGGCTCCCCCTGGACAGGGCTGCGAGCGGCTGGTGGCAGAGCTGGTGCTGAATGCCCTGCCCTGTTGCCTGCCCTCTCTAGTGTGAGCTCAGGGCTCCTCCGCATCACCTTGCAGCCAGTCCCATCAGAGTGGGTGGCAGCAACCTCTCCTCTGGCCTCCAGTATGGGGACAGCAGAGACAGCCCCATGTGCTGGAGCCCAGGGAGGAGACCCAGCTGTTCAGGGCTCCCCTTTCTGGGCCTTCAAGCAGAGAATGCCAGGAGCCACAGGGGGAGGGAGGAGGTTCTGGAGGCCGGGGAGGCACATGCTGGCCCTGGGACACTTCGTCTGCTGTCACACCCCCTCCTTGCCCTGGCAGGTTGGGGTGCCGGAGACGCAACTGGGACAGACACCTGGACTGTCTCTCTTATGCTCTCTGTGTCCCTTTGCTGGAGCCCAGGCTATGAGGAGCAAGAGGGGCAAGCAGCCTGATGGGAGTGCAGAGGGGTAATTGCAAGGGGAAAATACAGACTCCTGCACCTCATCCTTCCCAGGGTAAATCACCATAGCTCTGGCGAGGCGATGACAGTTTACCTGGCCTGAGTCTGGCCAGAGAGCTGACATCTAGAAAGCTCCATTCTGAGCATCCAGTCTGACCCACTGCATAGTGCTGGCCAGAGAGCCTCCCCCGGCACCTCTGGCTTGCGACAAGCTCACAGTTGGCCGGCCTGCTGACAGCCGTTTCCCGTAAGATTGTTTTCCCAGTGCAAGCTCCTGATCAGCTCCAATGCTGCAGTTTACATTGATTTTGCTGATAAAATAGTTTTTAAATTGCTTTGAAGCCATCAGCCTGTGAGTACGGCCCGCGTTTGCGGGCCGCTGCAGTCCAGCTACTTGGGACACTGTCAGGAGAAGAAGAAAAACATTTACTCTCTGCAAATGGGAAGGGCTGGAGTTCAGCTAATCTGTGGGACTCTGGGGCCCCACAACACTCTGAGCCCAGGTGGCTGATCCTTGTTCATTCTGTTTGCTGAAACATTGAAACGACTTTCTCTTATCTGGCCTCTTGTGGAAGCAAGACCAGTGAATGTGGGGTAGTGGCTGGGGTCTCGGGGTGAGCTCAGATAAGCCTTACAGACAGAGGTGAAAGTAAGCTGGTGCTCCCTGGTACAGCATACCAGCAAGAGCTGGTGCGCCATATCAGGAAGACCCAGCTTACCCAGGTGGCAATTTAAAGGGCCTGAGGCTCCCAGCAGCAGCTGGAGCCCCAGGCCCTTTAAATTGCTGCCAGAGCCCCGCTGCTGGAGCCCTGGGGTAGCAGCAGCAGGGCTCTGGGGATTATTTAAAGGGCTGGGGTTCCCACTGCCTCTACTGCCCCGAGCCCTTTAAATAGCTGCCAGAGCCCCACCACCGCTACCCCAGGGCTCCAGGGGCTATTTAAAGGGCCGGGCAGGTAGAAGCAGGGGAGTCCTGGGCCCTTTAAAGAGCCCCCAGAGCCCTGGAGTAGCAGCGGCAGCTGGGGGCTCTGGCAGTGGTTTAAAGGACCCGGGGCGGTAGCAGTGGCCAAGCCCTGGGCCCTTTAAACTGCTGCCGAAGCCCCGGCTGCTGCTGCTTTCCCGGCAGGGGAGGGGGTGGGCACTTACTGGTACAGGGCAGGCTGGGGCTGGTTCTGACCCCTCATCCCCGCCCCTTCCGTCTGAAACCCCGCCCTTTCCGGGGGCCAGAGCCAGCCCCAACCCAGCCCCGTACTGGTAAGTCCCTGTTTCTACTTTCAGCCCTGCCTACAGACTTATCCCAACCCCCTAGACTCTCAGTCTCCCCTCTCCACGATCCACCCCTCTCTGCCTTTTCTTAAGCTGATTCTTCTCATCCCAAGCCCATCTCCTCTTTCCCCTAACTGTCCTTATCCGTGACCCTATTTCTCTATCCCTCATTCCCAGTCCACCAGCTGCCTGGTTAATTTCTGTCCCAACAGCCCAGTGACGACTGTGCTGGCCTCACCTCACTGTGCTTCTCTTTCCCCTCTCTCTCTCCTCAGCCAAGGTCTGCCTTGACTGTCCTATCTCGGGGCTCTCCTGACCTTCCTGCTGACCCCACCACCGCTGTCACTAGGCTCAGACAGTTGGGAGGTCTCTGTTGGGAGTAGATTAGATGGTCTAGTCTTCTCATGCCCAAGGATTCAGCACTGGTCCGAGATATCCTAGAATGTCACCCTAGCCTTAAAAGAGGACTTTTGAAGACAATAGGCTTTCCCAGAAAGGATTGCTGTCAGAAGGTATCAATAAATGTTGCAAAGCCATGGGGAAGAACAGACATGGACTTGGTATGGGGCAAGCTGCTACTATTCTCAGTTACTCTAGCAGATCAAGTGTCAGAGGTCTGTGCAGCGAATCAAAAGATTCCAGATGGGCTGGTGAAACTTGGGGCAGTCAGTATGGTTCCACATGTTGGAATTTCTGGGGGTTTTCCATTTGTTTTTTCAAACACCTAGAAAATTACATACAAAAATCTCTGTTAAAAGAACTTTAAAGTTGCAAATCAAGCATTCAAAAGCTAGCAAATGCCTGTGCAACCTCAGTTCATCCCATGGTGGGTGTGTATTATGATACAGTCTTTAATTACATGATCACAGACTACTTTTTCCACAGGACCCTGCCTCATTCAGAGCACAGGATAGATAGTACTTATCAGAGTCATGATGTTTTCTGTAAACAGGGTCCTGTGGAAGAAAGAATATGTGATTGTGTAATTACAGACTGTCTCATAAAGCATACATACCAGGAGGCGGGATCAAGACTTCACGGCAACCTTAATTCTGAAATTACCTAACTTTTATGTGCTTGACTTTGCAATCTTCATGTTCTTTTAATATAGGGTTTTTGTATGTAATTAATAACTACATTAAACAACACTGGACCTAGTAAGGAAACCAGAGGTTCCACTGTTAATCTTTCACTATGAAGAAGACAGACATTTCATTCCTACTTGCTTTCCCTATCCCTTAGCTAATTTTTGATCCATGACAATTCTGATGGGTTGGATCCAGAAACCCCACTTGGGATTGCCAACTGATGTGTTGAGACTACTTCTGCCCCTGCTTTCCTGCCCTAGCAGCTTGGGACTTCAGTGCTCTGCCTGGTTTGAGCCAGACCCACTAGACTGCTGCAAACCCAGACCCAGGTCTGAACCTCATCCCCTAACAGCTGTAAGCTTAATTGAAAGCATCTTAAGAAAGTGTTCCTGTCTCTAACACTCCAACTCCCAATGGGGTCCAAACCCCAAATAAATCAGTTTTACCTTGTATAAAGCTTATACAGGATAAACTCATAAATTGTTCACCCTCTATAACACCGATAGAGAGATGTGCACAGCTGTTTGCCCCTCCACCCGGTATTAATACATACTCTGGGTTAATTAATAAGGAAAAAGTGATTTTAAGTAAAAAGTTATTATTAAATACAAAAAGTAGGATTTAAGTGGTTCCAAGTAATAGCAGACAGAACAAAGTGAATTACCAAGCAAAATAAAATAAAACATGCAAGCCTATGCCTAATCCTGTAAGAAAACTGAATATAGATAAAATCTTACCCTCAGACGTGTTTCAATAAGCTTCTATCACAGACTGGATGCCTTCCTAGTCTGGGCACAATCCTTTCCCCTGGTACAGCCCTTGTTCCAGCTCATGTGGTAGCTAGGGGATTTCTCATGATTGCAGTCCCCTTTGTTCTGTTCCACCCCCTTATATAGCTTTCGCACAAGGGGGGGAATCTTTTGTCTCTCTGGGTCCTCCCCCTAAATGGAAAAGCCCCAGGTTAAAGATGGATTCCAGTTCAGGTGACATGATCACATGTCACTGTAAGACTTCATTACCCACATGCCAGCACACAGGTATACAGGAAGACTTACAAGTAAAACAGAGCCATCTACAGACAATTGTCCTGGTTAATGGGAGCCGTCAAGATTCCAAACCACCATTAATGGCCCACACTTTGCATAATTACAATAGGCCCTCAGCATTATATTTCATATGTCTAGTTTCAGATACAAGAGTGATACATTTATACAAATAGGATGACCACACTCAGTATATTGTAAGCTTTGTAATGGTACCCTACAAGACACCTTTTGCATGAAGCATATTTTAGTTACATTATAGTCATACTCATCAGCATACTTTCATAAAATCATATAGAGTGCAATGTCACAACAATACTTTCCTCTCATCCCATGACTACTTAGCTTCTTTATGAAGCTTGTCAAAGGCTATTTGGAATACTGTATACATTATATCAACCCATTCTCTTTTATCCACGACTTTACTGACAAATTCAAAGAATTCTAATAAAGCAGCAAAGTATGATTTTCCTTTGCAGAAATTATGCTGGTTAAGCCCGATCATAACACAATATATTAATCAACAAACAACATGACTTTGATTTAAGAACATGAGAACAGCCATACTGAGTCAGACCAATCTAGCCCAGTATCCTGACTTCTGACAGTGGTCAGTGCCAGATGCTTCAGAGGGAATGAACAGAACAAGGCAATTTCAAATGATCCATCCCCTGTCATCCAGTCCCAGTTTCTGGCAGTCAGAGGTTTAGGGATACCCAGAGCATGGCGTTGCTCCCTGACCATCTTGGCTAATAGCCATTGATGGATCTATCCGCCATGAACTTAGCTAATTCTTTTTTATGCCAGTTGTGCTCTTGACCTTCACAATATTCCCTGTGATGAATTTCCCCGATTGACTGTGCATTGTGTGAAGAAGTACTTCCTTCTGTTTGTTTTAAACCTGCTGCCTATTAATTTTGTCATGTGATCCCTAGTTCTTACGTTATGTGAAGGGGTAAATAATGCTAGTCTCTTTCTGCACACCAGTCATGATTTTATTGACCTCTATCATGATTTTATAGACCCCACTTCGTCATCTCTTTTCTAAGCTGAACAGCTTCACTCTTTTTAATCTTTCCTTGTATGAATGCTGTTCCATACTCCTATCATTTTTATTGCCCTCTGTACCTTTTCTAATTCTAGTATACCTCTTTTGAAATGAGGTGACCAGAATTGCACAGAGTATTCAAGCTGTGAGTGTACCATGGATTTATATAGTGGCATTATGATATTTTCTGTCTTATTGTCCATCCCTTTCCTAATGGTTGCTAGCGTTAAGTTAGCTTTTTTGATTGCCACTGCACAATCATAGAATCATAGACTATTAGGGTTGGAAGGGACCTCAGGAGGTCATCTAGTCCAACCCCCTGCTCAGAGCAGGACCAATCCCCAGATTTTTACCCCAGTTCCCTTAATGGCCCCCTCAGGGATTGAACTCACAACCCTGGGTTTAGTAGGCCAATGCTCAAACCCCTGAGCTATCCCTCCCCCCAATGAGTGGATGTTTTCAGGGAACAGATGCATCCTGAGGTGAATGCCTGAGGTGAATGCATCAGAGACAGATTCATCCTGGAGGTGAATGCCTGGCTGAGAGCATAGTGTCACCAGGAGAGCTTCAGCTTCCTTTACCACGGGATGCTGTTCTGGGAAGAAGGACTGCTAAGCAGATATGGGGTCCACCTACTGAGGAAGGGGTAGAGCATATTTGGATACAGACTGGATAACCTAGTGAGGAGGGCTTTAAACTAGGTTGGATGGGGGCAGGTGACAAAAGCCCATAGGTAAGTCAAAAACATGGAGACCTCGGAGAAGGGTCGGAATCTGTGGGGAGCATGGGCCATTATAGCAGGGACAAGGGAGAGACAAAAGGCAACATAGTGGGGAAATCAATTCAGTATCTTAGATATCTGTACACTAATGTGAGAAGTATGAGGAATAAGCAGGAATAATTTGAAATGCTAGTTAACAAACACAATTATGACATAGTTGACATCATAGAGACTTAGTGGGATAATATGAATGACTGGAATATTGGTATAGAAGGGTACAGTTTGCTCAGGAAGGACCAGCATGGAAGAAAGGGAGGAGATGTTGTCTTATATATAAAAATGTGTATACACTTGAACTGAGGTTAAGATGGAATTAGGAGATGGACTTGTCGAAAGTCTCTGGTAAGGATAAAAGGGTAAAAAACAAGGGTGATGTCATGATAGGGATCTAATACAGACCACCTAACCAGGAAGAAGAGGGTGGAGCCCCCCTTCAGAGAGGCTAGCCACTGGCTCCTCCCCTGCCCTCCCTGTGACTGGAGCCACAAGCCCCCACATGCCCAGAGGTGCCCCGACCCTGCCCTCACCTGCCTGGAGGAGACCTGGGTCAACCACAGCCACGCCGTGCCTCCCCTCCCCAGACCCCAAGTCTCCCCAGGGAAATGCGTCTGTTCCCGGAGAAGCTTTTGATATGCCCCATGCAGGTTCCAGGGTGGCTGAGGTGGTGGTATTTTCTACTCAGCTTCTTCAGTTCATCAGTAATCTCTCTGGAGTCCAGGGAGATTACTGATGAACCTCAGAAGCTGAATAGTACATTCCACCACCTCAGCCACCCCAGAACCTGCACAGGGCACAATAAAGCAAAATCTTCCCTACAAAACCCCTGAACTGGGGGTCCAATGGCAGCGGCAACAACAGGGGAGGCTGAGCCTTTTATACCTGCTGCCCATGACAAAATCACCCAACGCACAGGACTTGGTGGTGAGGGGACACTTCAACTACCCCAACGTCTGTTGGGAAAATAACACAGCAGGGCACAGATTATCCAACAAGTTATTGGAATCTATTGGAGACATTTTTTATTTCAGAAGGGGGAGAAAGCTACTAGAGGGAGAGGCTGTTCTACATGTGATTTTGATAATAGGGAGGAATTGGTTGAGAATTTCAGAGTGGAAGGCAGCTTGGGAGAAAGTGATCATGAAATGGTAGAGTTCATGATTCTAAGGAATGGGAGGAGGGAAACAGCACAATAAAGAGAGTGGATTTCAAGAAGGCAGATTTTAGCAAATTCAGGGAGTTGGTGGGTAAGATCTCATGGGAAGCAAGGCTTGGGGAGAAAGCCGTTCAAGAGAGTTGGCAGTTTTTCAGAGAGATATTATTAAGGGTACAAGAGCAAACTATCCAATGGTGTAGAAAAGATAGAAAGTATGGCAAGAGACCAACCTGGTTTAACCAGGAGATCTTCAATGATCTGAAACTCAAAAAAAGCCCTACAAAAAGTGGAAACTACATTAAATTACAAAGAATGAATATAAACAAATAACACAAGTATGTAGGGACAAAATAGAAAGGCCAAGGCACAAAATTAGATTAAACTAGCTAGAGACATAAAGGATAACAAGAAAACATTCTACAAATACATGAGAAACAAGAGGAAGACCAAGGACAGAATGTCCTGTAACTCAATGGGGGGTGGGGGGAGAATGACAAAAACAGAAAATGTGGAAATGACAGAAGCGCTAAATGACTTTTTTGTTCATAGAATTATAGAATATCAGGGTTGGAAGAGACCTCAGGAGGTCATCTAGTCCAACCCCCTGCTCAAAGCAGGACCAACTCCAACTAAATCATCCCAGCCAGGGCTTTCTCAAGCAGGCCTTAAAAACTTCTAAGGATGGAGATTCCACCACCTCTCTAGCTAACCCATTCCAGTGCTTTACCACCCTCCTATTAAAATAGTTTTTCCTAATATCCAATCTAGACCTCCCCCACTGCAGCTTGATTCATTGCTCCTTGTTCTGTCATCTGCCACCACTAAGAACAGCCGAGCGCCATTCTCTTTGGAACCCCCCACTTCAGGAAGTTGAAGGCTGCTATCAAATCCCTCCCTTCCTCTTCTCAGTGTTCACCAAAAAGTTTAGTAGGAATTGTACATCTAACTTAATGAATGCCAGGGCAAATGAGGTAGGATCAGAGGCTAAAATAGGGAAAGAACAAATTAAAAATGACTAAGACAAGGTGGATGTCTTCAAGTCACCAAGGGCTGATGAAATATATCATAAAATACTCAAGGAGCTGACTGAGGAGATATCTTAGTCATTAGCAATTGTCTTTGAAAAGTCAATGGAAGATGGGTGTGTGACGAACTGGGAATGTTCTTAACGTTTTCTCTGAATACTGTGTTGGTGCCTCAGTGTCCCCTAGGCAGTTCTTAAGTATCTGGCAGAGCAAAGGGCCAGTGCACCTAAATGCCTGGCACTCTGTCTCCCAGCAACTGATGGCCTGGGCCCCTCCTCTGCAAAGGTGCCAGCTGAAGGTGTTGGAGACAAAGGGATCAGGTGACCTCCTGGCCCGGGAAAGGAGCTGAGCAGAGAGGAGGGGCTGGAAGGGGTTGTTAGTCTGGAGCTGGCTGAGGGCAGATGTGGGGGTCTGGCTCACTGCCCCCCAGAATGGACCCGGCCGAGGGGTCCGGTTTGCTGTATCTACAAGCTCTGTTTTAGACCCTGTTCCTGTCATCGAATAAACCTCTGTTTTACTGACTGGCTGAGAGTCACGTCTGACTGCGAAGTGGGGGTGCAGGACCCTGTGGCTTCCCCAGAACCCCGCCTGGGTGGGCTCACTGTGGGAAGCGCATGGAGGGGCAGAGGATGCTGAATGCTCCAAGGAGAGACCCAGGAGGTGAAGACGTGTGAGCTTCTTGCCCTGAACAAGTCTGCCCCAAGGGAGAGGAGGCTCCCCAAAGTCCTGCCTGGCTTTGTGGGGAGCTGTTCCAGAGCATTGCCTGGGGACTCCGTGACAGGGTGAGATTCCAGAAGACTGGAAAAGGGCAAATATAGTGTCAATCTATGAAAAGGGAAATAAGGACAACCCAGGGAATTACAGACTAGTCAGCTTAACTTCAGTACCTGGGAAAGTAATGGAGTAAACAATTAAGCAATCAGTTTGCAGACACCTAGAAGATAATAAGGTGATAAGTAACAGCATGGGTTTGTCAAGAACAATTCTCATCAAACCAACCTGATAGCTTTCTTTGACAGGGTAACCAGCCTTGTGGATAGGTCGGAAGTAAGTAAGGCTTTTGATACTGTCTCGCATGACCTTCTCATAAACAGCTAGGGAAATACAACCTAGATGGAGCTACTATAAGGTGGGTGGATAACTAGTTGGAAAATGGTTGACAGAGAGTAGTTATCAGTAGTTCATAATCAAGCTGGAAAGCTATATTGAATGGGGTCCTGCAGGGATCAGTTCTGGATCCAGTTCTGTTCAATATCTTCATCGATGATTTAGACAATGGCATAGAGAGTACACTTATAAAGTGTGCAAGTGATACCAGCTGGGAGGGGTTGCAAGTGCTTTAGAGAATAGGATTAAAATTCAAAATCTTCTGGAGGAACTGGAGAAATGGTCTGAAGTAAATAGGATGAAATTCAATAAGGACAAATGCAAAGTACTCCACTTAGGAAGCAACAATGAGCTGCACACATACAAAATGGGAAATTGCAGCAATGGCAGTTTAGGTTAGACATTAGGAAAAACTTCCTGTCAGGATAGTTAAGCACTGTAATAAATTGCCTAGGGAGGTTGTGGAATTTCTGTCATTGGAGGTTTTTAAGAGTAAATTAGACAAACACCTCTCAGGAAAGGTTTAGATAAGTGGTTTTCAAACTGCACATCGCAATCCAGCCCTGGGTCGTGGAATGTAAGGCACTGGGTCGCGGCGGCTCTGGTCAGCACTGCCGACTGGGCCACTAAATGACCTGTCAGCAGTGCTGCCTGCTTAGGCAGGCTAGTCCCTACCTGTTCAGACACCGCACTCCACTCTGGAAATGGCCAGCAGGAGTCCGGCTCCTAGGCAGGGGGTGTGGCCACGAGGCTCCACACACTGCCTCTGCCCCAAGCACTGGCTCCCCAATCCCATTGGCTGGGAACCCCTTTTTGAAGTTAGATGCTCCTGTGATGAGTTTCTTTGGCATTTCCCCCCTACAAGGATTTTAAATTTAACTACATTATGGTTGCTATTACTGGGTGCATCAGCTATATTTACCTCTTGGACCAAATCCTGGGCACCACTTTAGACTAAATCAAGACTTGCCTCTCCCCTTGTGGGTTCCCAGACAAGCAGCTCCAAGAAGCAGCTCCAAGAAGCAGCCATTTAATGTGTGTAGAAGCAGTTGTTTAATTTCTTGCTCTATGTGGCATGGTACTATTTGGTATTCACAAATATTAATGCACAAGTATTTTCCAATTTGGGGCTTCTTGAGTTGATACCATAAAAGCACTAGTCATTTTTTTCTTACTCACTATTTGCCATTCATCATTTTCCACTTAAAAAGTTACAGTCAGCCAGTCAGGAAGCAGAAACAATACCATATGGCTAATTACATGCCAGAAATAGTACCAATCGTAGTGGAGAGTTTGTGACCATCTGTAGTCTGAAAACTGTCTCCTCTGTTCCTATTAGGAACCAGGAAGTGGGTGGGCAGAGCCTGCCCACTGCTAAAGGACCCTCCCCCCCAGCCTAAGGGGAGGATCCACAGGGCCTGGAAACCAAATAATTCCAGGGGACAACTAATGAGATAACAGGGACAGGAGTGAGGTCAAAGGGTCAAACAAAGGGAATCTGACGAGGACACCAAGCAGAGAAACCCAGACAGTGCCCACTGTTCCTCAAAGGCGTCAAGGAAGCCAGCAGACGCCGCCCAGAGGAACTCTGCCTAGATGCGTGAACAGACAGAGGATAGGAAATAAGCCCCACAGTCACAGGAGACCCATCAGCCAACCTCCTCTCCCTGGTTTTATAGATGGCTGTTTTAGCCAGGGCCAGGAGGAGGTTGATCAGGAGGTCCCGTGACTTTGTGGGGTCATGGATAGGGAGTGTCTCCTCTGCTGGGTGAATGTTACAGAAATGTACAGAAATCAGAAGTCCCTCATGAAAAGACGTGAATTCCTTGATTTTTGTGTTTGGATGAATGCTCTTTGCCCAGCTCTCTACACTGTCAAGTCAAATTTAAACACAACTGCAGAACAGTGGTAACAAATCATTTGTGTATCCCTGATCTGTCTTTGTGTTACCAGATGGATCTTGTCCCCGGCTTAGTAACCCATAGGTAAATGTGACCATGAGTTTATGATCAAGCCCAGTCTCTTTCCATGCCAGACTCGAGCCTCTGTGCTGTACACTGCCTTGTTCTTTCACCCATCACCTCCTTCTTACAATTCCTTGAGAACCAGAGACCAAACGATGTCCCCCTTTAAAATAACATTGCACAGCCCACACCTAAAGAATGATATTATTTCCTATTGGGATTCTGAAAAGTGAATATTTTACACTGAATAAAATGATCACAGCCATTTCCAAGGACAGCCAAGGAGCTCAGAATGATCCAGTCATGTTTCCAGCCCGGAGACCTTTGGATGGAACCCCAGGGAGAGGGGGAAACACACTAATGTTATGTTATTATATTCAACAAACAGAGCAGACTCTGCAAAGCAGCAATGTCCAGCCCAAAGTGTCAAGACGTTTATTTTTGTTCCAACCTGCAATGGGGCTTAGTTTGGGATGCGTTTGGCTTTTCAGCCTGTAGTTACCCTGTGTAAACAGTTTATTCAACATGGCTTTTGGCACTTCTTCAATAAACCCACCCTAATAACCCTACTGGCAGACCAAACAGATCACAGATTAGCAGACAGAGCTGCTGTAAAACACCCCATTACCCACCCCCTGCTTTCCTGTTTGTGTGAGATGTAAAGTCCTGTACTTAACCATGTTTATGCCTTGTTTCATAGCCACATCTGTGGGTCATGGAGCCGTTCCTATTAATACACTGCTTTAGTCTTCAATGGAATTGCTACGTTAGGGGCAGGGGAAGCATTTTTCAGGCCTTTTAGAAGAAGTTTCAATACATTTTAATTAAACTTATGAAACGTGCTGAGGTGCTGGCATGAGGGTTAACAGGGAAGGTCCGCTAGCTTGATCAGGAATGGAAGAGTCTTCGGACTAATGCTAAAGTCACCTATTGCTTACATTTCATTTTAATGTGCTTGAGTTCAATAAAAGTTTATCATCTCCATTAAAATGGTGCCTATTGAAACTGATTTAATCTTGTTAGCACAGAAACCACATGAAAGAAATCAAGTACACAGACAAGATTGAGCACAGTTACTTTCGGAGCATAAATTACATAAAAGCAATGGAGGCTCAGCCAGAGCCACAGTGCCTGTCACCTGCATTGCTAGCATATTTATACCAGTGCACTTTGCTGTGGAAGGGCTTGGTTGTGAGCCATATCACAGCAGGCCTGAGCGCCTGCCAAGCACAGGAGTAATCGGCTGCTTAATGTCACAGCATCAACACTCTCCTGCAGAGCCTATGAATTGTGTTACATTCGAACAAACAAATGTCATGTGTAGGGGTGCTGGTCAGATGTCTACTGGCAGCAATACAATGCAGACATCAATTTTGCCTTCAGCATCACCCAGCTCTCAGCACAGGGATGCTCTGCCTTTCTTAAGGAAAAGTGTCAGCTGAGCCATTGGTTTAGCTGGCTGTTCCTTGCAGCAAACAGCCTTCTCCCAGGGCCTTGCAGGAGACGCACTCTCTTTACTACAGCAGATGAGCAGGCACAGGAGAAAGTGCCATTGCCTGGATCAGACCCAGGGCTCAGTGTGCAGCGTGGGGAGGGATAGCTCAGTAGTTTGAGTATTAGTCTGCTAAACCCAGGTTTGTGAGTTCAGTCCTTGGAGGGGCAATTTAGGGATCCAGGGCAAAACAGACTGGGACTTCATCCTGCTTTGAGTAGGTGGCTGGAGAAGATGACCTTCCAACCCTGATATTCTCTGAAACACAGAGAAGGAAAATATTTGGGGGGGAGGGATAGCTCAGTGGTTTAAGCATTGGCCTCCTAAATCTAAATCCAGGGTTGTGAGCTCAATCCTTGAGGCCATTTGGGGAACTGGGGTAAAAATCTGTCTGGCGATTGGTCCTGCTTTGAGCAGGGGGTTGGACTAGATAACCTCCAGAGGTCCCTTCCAGCCCTGATATTCTATGATTTCTGAGCCAGTGGCAGCCACTGCTCTGTTGCCTTGTCTAATCTCCTGTGCCCTGGGAATTGCTGCAGCTGTGACTCTGTGAGGGAGTGAGATGGGCGGGCCAGGTTCTCACACTGTTACTGCACCAGCTGGGAGCACAGGAGTGGCCAGCTGAGTGGTACTATCCCCAGCAGCTTCACATACAGGAAGGCCTTTGAGGTGCAGTGGCTGTATGTCCTCTTGTGATGGGAAACCATGAGGCTGGGATCTCATGATTCCTGCGCTCACAAACCCTCCCATCATATTTTGATGTCCCTATGTCCCTCCAGGCTTTTAACAATGCCATGTGCAGGGTGGAGGTACAAACCGCCCTGGCCATACAAAAGGATAAAATAATGCCTGGGACTGATGCAACAAATTGTGATACTTTCCCTCCCTCTCCCATGCTCCAGCTCATCTGGACCCTTGAGCACTGGTACATTGGGCCAAAATTCTCTTTGGTGTAGCCTTTGCAAATTGCTGGCCTTTACTGAGGAGCCTTGCTGTGAGCAGGGGCACTAGTGGGCACTCTTGCCCAGTTATGTAAACACCCAACACACAGGTCTGCACTGTGGGACCGTTGCCTATCGCTGTTTGTAGCTCCCTAGTTCTTGCATCAAAGGCTGTGAAAAGAGCAAGAAATCCCTCAACAAGGATCTCTTTCTCAGCAGATGCCTGCATGAGCCCCTCCTGCTGCCTGGCTGTGTGTGTGGTGAGAGACGGGTTTCTTTAGTCTCTTTTCATAGGTGCACATGTGCAAATCACATCTCCAGCCCAGTGGATGGCAACATTTTAACAGGCATATTCTCCCTGTCAATATGTCTACACTGCCTGCTGAGAGAAGGACTCAACAGCATTGTTCCCACTAAAGATCAAAAAGGACTTAATAGAGAAAACCTGGTAAGCAGTGTAGTTGTAGCTGTGTTGGTCCCAGGGTATTAGACTAGATGGGGATGGTGATATCTTTTATTGGACCAACTTCTGTTGGTGAGAGAGACAAGCTTTTGAGCCACACAGAGCTCTTCTTCAGGTCTTTTGTGTAGCTTGCAAGCTTGTCTCCAGCAGAAGATATCACCTCACCTACCTGGTCTCTCCTAAAGAAAACCTTGGCCTTTATCTCCTGGCCTCAGGCCAGAGGACATTGTAGACAACTGCATTGCCCAAGCACTAGTGTCACCATGCTGGAGTGGAGATATGTAGTAGCCACTTGGTTTCTTATTCTAATGAACAGACTTCCTCTGCTCTTTCTGCAGAAGCTCCCTGCATACAGGGGCATGGGCAGCTCCAATGTGTGGTGTGGGTGTTGCTCTGGAAATCTGCTGTGACAGGTGAAGCATCAGATGAGCAGTGGGGGTAGAACAAGGGAAGATGAGGAGATAAAATACTGATCAAATATGAAACCTATCTTCATCCATACTCTACAAGGGCTTGTCAGAATGAGCCAGGAGACTATGCCTGCCCTTCGGCAGTGAACTGGGCTCACCGACTGGATACACTTCTGTTGGGATTCAAGTTTTCCCCATCCCAGTCACAACCTCCTCTTTGGCTGGAACTTTCAGGAAGATCCTAGTCCAGTATAGGGCATGCCGGCTGTTCTCACTGATGTGCATATCAAAGTGGCCTCAGCACTGCCAATAAATCTCTCCCTACAGCAGATCTGGGGTGCAGAGCTATGATCTGCTTTGCCCACACAAATGCCTTCATTGTGAAAATCTAATTTCTTAGACCTGGGGCCTGCAGGACTTCTTACCACAAGCACAATGCAGAGGCTGCCTTGGGGACCACTGCCAGAGATGCACGCCTCTAATGTAGCACTGATCCTTAGCCCAAGCCCAGACTCAAACACCCCATGTATATTCAGAAGGAGTTTTATAGATCTGACCCCAGCTCGGTCTCTGAATTTAGTGGCTCTTTAGTGGCCAAAAGACTTGAACTCCAAGGAGATTTGGACTTTTGATCAAAGTCACCCAATAGCCCAGAAGCCAAAATAGTTCTGGTCTTTTCCCCCACCTTGAGCACCCACAGGCAGCCTAGGCAGCTGTTCCCCTGCCTCCAAAGCTTCACTCCTCTCCCCTGTGTTAGTCATCATCTGTGTGTGCCCATTGAGAAAGTGAGTGAGACCTCCCAGTGCTGTGCACATGGCACCCAGCCCTGCATCTCCTGAACAGTACCAGCTCCCCAAGAGAGCACTGACAGCACCATCTCCTGGCTCCCCCCATGCCTGGCAGAGATACCACCAAGCAGCACTGCCCCCCCTTCCTCGGTATCTAGGCAGAGGGAAGCACTACAGAATTCTCCATCTCTCAGCATCTTGCATAGTCGAGGGATCTGCCCTCCAGTTGCTGAGCTGACCAGCCTTGGGTTCCTCCAGGACTTCTCACAGCCACTGGATGCCCAAACATGCTGGGGGCAAAGAATGCCCACTTCCTTCCACCAAAGTCCAGGTGATTGAATCTCATCTAATCAGCACAGTGCAGGCCATGATGACCCACACACAGAGCAACTTATTACATCCAGGAAGGAAGCCACACCCCTGGGAAAGCTCCAGCTGGTACAAACTGCAGCATGCTGAGTACCCAGGTGCCAGGAGCACCTCGGCCATGCCTCGCCCTCGGCACTGGCTTCACATTAAATACAGAGTTCAGTTCAAGATACCTGTCCTGATCTGCCAAGTCTCTCATAGGACAGGCCCAAGTTCCCTGACAGAGCAGCTCTTTCCATGGCCATGGCCTGCCATGACAGCTACGTTGCAACAAAACAGTGAGACAGTCAGGGAGGCACATGAGCGCAGGAGACAGAACCTGGGCAGGAGCTGGACTCAGATGATGGCACTCGCTCCGGCCTCTGGCTTCACCCTGTTCAGAACTTACAGCAAGACTCACTCCTTGGTCTTAGTGTCTCCTAAATCATTGCTTCACAAACACACTTGCATGTGGGTGCTCTCACTCCCATACACCATCAGGCACACACAGTACTCAGGATTTCACATGCACACACTCATTTGCAGGAACACACTCATCTGCCTTGCACACACATATGGACATAGAGGCACACACACACACTATATAGACACCCACGCACACACACATTTGAACACACACACACGGACACATGCACACACAGGCAAGCAAACAAACAAAAAGCTCTATGAGCTAACATGCTTCTTCCTCTTCTGCAGGCTGCGGGAGCGAGAGAGTTACTGCAATCAGCTACATGGCAGCATGGGGTAGAATGTGAAGATGGGCTGTAAAGGCCAGTGCCCTTGCTTAAACCCCAATAAAATGAGGGAGGGGGAGGAGGAGTGGGTTTATGCAGAAACAGAAAGTATTTGAAAATTCCTCTTGTGTGAAAAATTCTCCAAGGGAAGTTACAGTTCTGACCTATGGCTGGGAGCTTTGCCATCGACGTCCCTGTGTGCGGGATGGGCTCCTGAGGATCCAAAGTGAAGCTCATCCACCTGTGTGTTCACACAGTGACTGGCACAGTGGGGCACTCATCCAGACCAGGACCTTTTGGGCCCTACAATGCTCATCTTCTGGACACCATCATTGTCATGCCCTGGCAGGCAGGGGATTTAAATGGAAAAGCCAGAAGTGTGCTCTGTCCTGGTGCTCCACAGAGCAAAGCTGAGAGCACACGTGGACCTGACATTCTGTACTGCAACGGAAAAGTGGAGCAGTGAGAGCTCCTGAGCTGCCCCAGAAAGGCCATTGTCTGAAATAATAAACAGTTTCCAGCGTATGTTATAGCCAGCAATGGAGCCCCAGACCTTGCCATTCACCATGTGGTACATCCACACAGCATTCTGGTTGTCATGTATTGTACCAGTTGCCAAACTAATTCATCTGTGACTGGACCAGGCAAACATGCCTATCTGTAAGAAAGGCCAGGGCAATTCTGCACTGCGAATGTAAAGGTATCATGTCATAGAGAAGAGAGGGCTCTATGAAATTGCACCGGGGATCTCTGGTGTAATTGCACTGGGCATCACTGCGTTCAGTTCTGGCACCACTTTACTAGGAATATTGACAAATTGGAGGGAATTCAGAAGAGAGAGAGGGACAGACATATGAGGAAAGATTCAAAGAAGTAAATATTTACAGCTTGGCTAAGTGACGACTAAGGGGCACACGAGAACAGCTCACAAACGTTAGCAGGATGTAAGCACCAATGAGGAAGATGAATGATTTAGTGATACATGGAGGAGAAGCTGGGTGACATAGGCTGGAACTAAAAAAAGGAACATTTAAGAAAAACTTGCTGGTAGTGAAATGTAGTGGATGTAGGATGGGCCCACTAGGGCTGGGCCTGATATTCTTCCACTGGAGCACGTAGAGCTAGTGGACAAAACACTAGACAATCTCCAGGGGAGAACAGTTCAGCACTGGCTCCAGGTATAGACTGCATTGTCTAATAGCTATTTTCTGACTATGGACCGTCGCAAAACACTTGCCTTCTACTTGGGCTTCATCACATGCCCACGTTTTGCAAAATCCAGTAAGTAAAGCTGGCTGGGAATGTTCGAGCACAACATTTTTTGTCAGAAAATGCCAGTTCATCAAAACCAAAACTGCACAATGGAAACGGACGGGTTCAATCAAATTTTCAATAAAAAAAGATTTTTCTTTTAAATTGCTGAAACATTTTGTTGGACAGGTGTGAAACAAGAAATTCGGGTTTTCCAGTTTGAAGGGCTTTTTTGTTTTGAAATTTAAGCTAGTTGTACTTTAAAACAAACAAATAAATGGTGGAAATCAAAATGAAATGTTTTAAAATTTTTCAAGTAAAACATTTTGATTGATTTGAACTGAAAAACAATGCAGATTTCAACTTTTTGTCCCAATTCAGGATGGGAAAATTTTGTAAATAACTAAAAAGTTTTGCCAGGTCAGAAAACCGTTTATCAGCCAGCCTTCACCACAAACCCATCCAAATAATCTCTAGAAACAATAGTGCCCCAGTGCAAACCAGCATCACACACCTCCACACAAGAGAACAGGAGACACAGGGAGAGGTGAACAGATTTGTTACACTTTTAGAAGCCAGTTTTATCTCTGGCTCTTCTCGGGTTTCCTGGAGTCACCCTCTGTGAGGTCCTTTGCCACTCACCTTTCATAGGGGTTGAATCCTGTGATTTCTCCACTCGTAGACTGAGAACAAGGGACCGTGCCAAGTGCACACAACTGATCTCTTGCAGGCCGGGTAAATCCTCCCATACCAGTCAGCAGGTCATTCTTAAAAACAACTTTTATATTGTGATTTAAAAGCATAGAGAAAATAGAAAACAAAGAATAAAGCACAGCTCAGCTCACCCAAGGTTTGCATGGCCCCACGTCAGGCCTGCCTCAGCTACAATAATCATATGTTCTTTTGTAAGCAAGGGACCTTCTGTGATCTACCCTTATCACAGCTGACAGCTTGTCCTGAGGTCTCCCTAACCTCCTGAGCAAGCATGAGTGTTGTTCTGAAGTAGAAGAGGCAGCCTGCTCTCCCAGTGGAACTCCATTATCATTTCACCCATTACTGCCCATGGCACCCTGCTCAGCTAAACCTCTCCTTTATCCAAAGCAGGTGAGCCAACACCTGCGGACCCCAGCCCAGGAGATGGGGCTGGATGGACTATTAGTCTCCGTGGCTATGTTCACCAACTCTGACTAGTTTCTCTCCTGAGCTGGTGGGAGTGTCTGTACTAGTCAGGATAGGTTTGCCTTCAGAAAATAGCTTCAGCTCCTCTCCTTTTTTCATGAATCCTTGACTATAATTTTAGAAATTGAACACACAAGTCATATGGTGTCACACATTTTAAGCATATAAATCCTAGTTTCTCTCAAGGCTCAAACTCAGCCAGCCCCACTCTTCACCCTTCCCTCAACCTTTGTCCACAACTCAAACCTCCACATTTCCCAAGACTCACAAAGCTTCAGTAACTTCCCAGGTGTACAGATCTGTGCCCTTCAGCAAATGGATCCACAAATGCTGCAATGCCATAGAAAAGCTGTTCCCAACAGGTTTCTAGCAGATTCAGGCACCTGGGACAGATGGGAGGAATATATGTACTTGGTGCTTCTCCAAACCCCACCGCTAATTGCTTTGCCCTATCACTAAGGAGACACCTCACAGGTCTGTTGTACTTCATCTATTCTATCACAAAGCAAGTATGGCATTAACTCTTCTCCTCATGTTCATCATACAGATCTAGTCTACGGATCATCTCCGGGAGTGTCCATGACCTGTTCTTTGTCTGCACATGTTCGCTGTTAGAGATCCCTATGAAATGGATGAAATGGCCTCTCATGCAGTTGGCCACCATTGCCAGATAAGCCGACATTTCCTAGTAGTCTCCAAGTAAAGTGATTAAGTAGTGCACCATTTAATTTAATTGATAAACTAAACAGTAATAAGTCATGAGGACCAGATGGGATTCACCCAAGGGTTCTGAAGGAACTCAAATGTGAAATTGCAGAACAACTAACTGTGGTCTGTAACCTATCATTTAAATCAGCTTCTGAGCCAAATGACTGGAGGATAGCTAATCTGATGCCAATTTTTTAAAAAGGGCTCCAGAGGTGACCCCGGCAATTACAGGCCAGTAAGCCTGACTTCAGTACCATGCAAACTGGTTGAAACTACAGTACAGAATAGAATTGTCAGACACAAAGATGAACACAATTTGTTGGGGAAGAGTCAACATGGTTTTAGTAAAGGGAAATCCTGCCTTGCCAATCTACTAGAATTCTTTGAGGGGGGTCAACAAGCATGTGGACAAGGATGATCCAGTGGATATAGTGTACCTGGACTTTCAGAAAGCCTTTGACAAGGTTCATAGATTCATAGACTTTAAGGTCAGAAGGGACCATTATGATCATCTAGTCTGACCTCCCACACAATGCAGGTCACAGAATCTCACCCATCCACTTCTATAACAAACCCCTAACCTACGTCTGAGTTATTGAAGTCCTCAAATTGTGGTTTGAAGACCTCAAGCTGCAGAGAATCCTCCAGCAAGTGACCAGTGCCCCATGTACCTCACCAAAGGCTCTTAAGCAAAGTAAGTTGTCATGGAATAAGAGGGAAGGTTGTCTCATGGATCAGTAACTGGTTAAAAGACAGAAAATAAAGGTTAGGAATAAATGGTCAATTTTCAGAATGGAGAGAGGTAAATAGTGGTGTCCCCAAGGCATCTGTACTGGAACCAATGCTGTTCAACAGATTCATAAACGATCTAGGAAAAGGCATAAACAGTGAGGTAGCAAAAGTTGCAGAGGATACTAAATTACTCAAGATAATTAAGTCCAAAGCAGACTGCGAAGAGTTACAAAGAGATGTCACCAAACTGAGTGACCGGACAACAAAATGGGAGATGAACTTCAATGTTGATTAATGAAAAGTAATGCACATTAGAAAACATAATCCTAACTATACCTACAAAATGATGGGGTCTAAATTAATTGTTACCACTCAAAAAGACTTCTTGGAGTCATTGTGGATAGTTCTCTGAAAAAATCCACTCAAGGTGCAGCGACAGTCAAAAAAACTAACAAAATGTTGGGAATCATTAAGAAAGGGATAGATAGTAAGTCAGAAGATAACATAATGCCTCTATATAAATCCTTGGTATGTCCACATCTTGAATATTGTGGGCAGATCTAGTTGCTCCATCTAAAAAAAAAGATATATTAGAATTGGAAAAGGTACAGCAAAGGGCAACAAAAATGATTAGGGGTATGGAACAGCTTCCATATGAGGAGAGATTAAAAAGAGTGGGACTTTTCAGTTTGGAAAAAAGATGACTAAAATGGGATATGATAGAGTTCTATAAAATCCTGACTGGTGTGGAGAAAGTAAATAAGGAAGTGTTATTTACTCCTTTCCATAACACAAGAACTAGGGGTCACCCAATGAAATTAGCAGGCAGCAGGTTTAAAACAAACAAAAGGAAGTATTTCTTCATACAACACACAGTCAACCTGTGGAACTCCTTGCCAGAGGATGTTGTGAAGGCTAAAACTATAACAGAGTTCAAAAATAACTAGATAATTTCATGGAGGATAGGTGTATTAATGGCTATTAGCCAGGACAGACCTCTGTTTCCCAGAAACTGGGAATGGGCAACCAGGGATGGATCACTTGATGGTTACCTGTTCTGTTCATTCCCGCTGAAGCACCTGGCATTGGCCACTGTCAGAAGACAGGATACTGGCCTGAAAGGACCATTGGTCTGTCCCAATATGGCCAGTCTGATGTTCTTATGTACCAATCACATCTCTGGTTGCCATCCATCCAGTTTTGAAGATAATCAAGGTTGATGTATAAAATTACCTAAATCCCTAATAGAAATAATCGGAAGCAAATGTGGAGCAGTGACTCTGGAGCTGCAGTCTGTTTGGTACCATTTGGTTAGTACATTCCACTAGTCTAAATCTCATTATGCAATTAGAACAACCTTGCAGCACTGAGCCCCACCTGGTTGCTGCTGCTGTCATTAAAGCACGGGTTTGGGGGTGTCATCAGAAAAGGGTGAGTGCCAAAAGGAAGGGAATGTTCAAACCAGCAGGACTCCAGCGGTGGATCAGCTGGTCTGGCCTTTTGGAACTGATTGTACATGGGAGGTGAAATCCTGGTCCTGAGCAGATCCCATCTCATTGTTCAGCTCTGTGATTACAATGATCCCACTTTGATCACAAATAATTGTAATACATTGCACTTACACGAAGCCTTTTATCTGAAGACATCAAAGCATGTTACAAAGGCCACTATGGCAGGGAGACTGGCTTATGGTTTTTGCTCTATTGCCTACGCAGTGACAGTACAGGCTGCAATTAATGTGCACATGTGCAACACTTCTTGACACGTGCAAAACATTTCAGGGTCATTTGGGCATAAAAGAACTTCACAGAGCCCTTGTTCCAAGAGAGATTTCTGTATAATACCCTCTTTCCCATCAACCTCCCCTGCAGCAGTCCTGTTAGCAACCGGCACAGCCAATTATTAAACTCTGCTGAATTCAGGAAAGTTCACAGAGGGCCTGAGCAGCACTTTTTCCCCTTTCAAATGACTGCCTGTGTTCACCACTTCAGAGGGAAAGAATGAGCATGAAATTCAATTATACAGGCACCCACTTAAACACTTGAACTGTAACTGCTTCCCTTAAGCTTTATTTTGAGGACAGGGTGAGACTGTGAATCCACTCTAGTTATGACAGCACTTTATTCCATCTGCAGCTCATGAAAGATACACAAGTCTCTTAAGAGAAGAGGCAGGATTTTGAGTTCTGAGTTTCCAACTCTCTTCCTAATGAAAGTGGGATAGCTCTCTGCCTCGGGGGGTTACAAAGCCACCCCTCACTGTAGAAGCTGTGTGCCTTCCTTGTAAACCCCACCAGTAGCAGAGAACATGAGCAAGAGAAAGGAACATGCAATGTTTCTGTACACAGGACATGGGGTAACATACAATCATACTGAATCTGGACAAAGGTAGCATGCAAAGCTACTAATGTTCCTATGGATAAGCACATGGAAAAAATAGAGGCTTTCTCTTTCCCTGAATTGGAACGTTCTGCCACATGCATTTTCCCCAAAGATATTTTCTCTTCTACTCATCTCACATGGGCGTCTCGGACTGGTTCAAACTGCTTGCCGCCTGACTAACGACTTTTACTGTCACTGGCCGGAAAAGTCAGCTGTGCGGCAGAAAGCAAAAATCTGTCAGCCCAGTATCATCCAAGGCTGCAGACTGCTGTCAAAGAACCAGGCTGGTGCAGCAGTAGAGCAAGTGACTGATTCTTTTTAGCAGGGCTGACCATTTGGACTTGGCCTTACGTGCTGCATATTGAAACTATATTCCTTGATATTTTGCAAGGATGCAAATGTAAATTACTCTGCTATGATATTTTGGAAATTAAGAAACTCTCAAGACTGGCACCTATGTTTGAAGCTGTTCAGAATGGGTTTCCTGACATGATTTAATAGTTCACTGCACTTACGGCAGTAAAGTGCCTCCATCACAATGCATTACCCTTCGGGGCACTCTAAGCAGCATTGCCTGGAGCAGTAATTTGATTAAAATAATACTCTTTTCCTGTTAGATCTGCTTCTGAGTGCAAATCATTGAGGCAGGTCCCAAGGCCAGTGCCAGAACCATACAGCGTAGGATGTGGAGCCCCAGCAACCCGCCTGTGCTCCAGCGCTCCCTGCTGGTAGAGAGTATTTTGCTCTTTTATAGCAAGCCGGTCCTGAGTCTCTAGATTGCATTCTGATCTCATTTGCAACAGTGAGGATAACTCTGCTGGAGTCAATGGCATTGCACCAGTGTGAGAGCCATGTGAGATCAGAATCAGCCCAGTATATCTGAACCAGTTATTTACAAACCTGAGAAGACTTACATTGAAAAATCCTTCGCCCCTTCACCTCTGCAAAACCCAAACAAACTTTGATGCAATGCCTTAGCCAAGGCTCCTGGCTGTATCACATGAGCAATGCAGTAACCCTTCCACATGACATAATCAAAGAGCACTGTCGCAAAGGTACAGCACATCTGCCCAGGTGACCGGCTCAGGGGGGCAGAGATGAAAAAGGCAGGCCTCTAATCATTCGTACCATGGCAATTAAAGGGCTCCCCAGTGTCAGCCAGGAGACCTGGGACTTTAGACAATGTGAACAGAAATTAATCTTGATTTCCTTTGTTTACAGAGCCTGAGCTAACTCTGGAGAGCTTTTAAGCTAAGACTTCTTAGCCAGCTATTGATGAAGCAGACAGAACTGTGTGCAAAGGCGTTTGCTGCGGGGTGAACCTCTGCTGAAGCACTCTGCACAGCAATTAGAGTGTGTCCTCAATGCTCGGAAGGGAGCAGATCAAAGCCGGGATTAAAGATGGGGTCCGAGCGCTGAAAGGTTATTAGTGAGGGGAATGCTTCTATTTGACTGACTCAAGGAAACGTCTGCCTCTGTGTGCTGCACAATCCCGCATATCACAGACGCTTTGCTCATGCAGCAAGGTCAGCGGGCCCCATAATGCTCAGCTTCATCTACTGGCGGTCTCATGCACTTTGAAATCAAACTTGCTTTCTTCCCCCAGTTTTCTGTTCTCATCTAACAACAAACTAGCCAGTGTTTGCCTGTCAGAACTACACTTTCCATGGGACACCCTGTCCCGGGCCCCAATCCCATGGCTACCACATGGCTGTGGTAAACTGTCCTTTGCTGTGTGCATGAGTCCGTGCCCAGGCAGGGTTAGACAGCAGAGAATTTGCAGTACTGTTGAACCAATCTAGACTAGGAAGCTGAGGTGTCTTTAGCACCGGTGTTAGCTAATATCTGCTAATTAACACTTCTTGGCACCTGGTGGAGACAAAAATGGTGCAAAAACATGTTAGCTAATGAGTTTTCTGGAGGTGGCCAGCCCGAGGTCCCCTCCAGTCTAGATAGGGCCTGCATGTTGGTGACCAGGAGATAGAGGTGTATCCAGGGCTGTTTTCTGAACAAGCAAATAACAGCAGAGAAGCTCTTTTCCTCACAGAACTTGTTGTTCTCATGACCTAATATTTTGACTGACCTGATATTAGTCCAACAGGCTCTCCGTGAAAGTCCAGCTCATAGAAAAGAGCTGTTTTCTCAGTAGGAATTTTCAGAGATGTTTTCCCAACCAAAGAGCTTAAACTATTCTGAGCCCGGCCTGTGGAGACAGAGGCACTGAGTCGCTCTGGCTTTCTGAACGTGGCTTTGTAACATCAGAATTTTGTAGAAAGGGCAATAAATGTGTTTCCTCTGTTTGAATGAAACACTGTGCAGATTCCTGTCATGAGGAATGAAAACAGGAGTAAGGTCAGCAGATGATAATGAGTCTCCGTGTGCCTTTCAGGGGGTCAATGCCAGATCACCGAGCCAGGCCTGAGCCAAGAATCCGAGGGAGGCTTCCTGGAACGGCTCAGAGCAAGAACAACGGAGACACCCCAGTCGCAAGCCTTCGAACGCATCCCAAATGTATGAGTTATGGGTTGTTTGTCCAGGCTACAAGCACTGGTGGGCACTGGAGCTGCCAGCAGACTGCACTGGTCCCTAGACCTAGGAAAACTTTTTCCATCAAAATGTTTTCTTGATAGAAAATGGCAGTTTCAACAAACTGGAATTTTGCATGACAAAAGTCCATTTTGGTTGAAAATTTGTTTTTGAGGGGGGATTGTCAAAAAACTGAAAACTTGGAACACAAACACTTTTTGATTGCCAAAAACCAAGAGAAGCAAAGTGTGTTTTCTGCGAAACCTCCACAATGTGGAGGAGAAAGAAGAAATGTTTGCTGTCATCAGGAAAGTTAGTGGGCAAATAAAACATTTCTGACTCAGCTCTCCTTGTGCCGCAAGTTACGCCAGTGGCCTTGGCTGGACCTGAGGTGCATGGCATGGACATCAAAGCTCTGCTCCTGCTCCTGCCCAAGCCTCAGCCTCTATACACTTCAGGGGCCAAATGCAGGGCTGAGACTAAGAGAGGATGCAGTGCATTTTGGTGGGAGGAAGTGACCCACTCTCCTGTCTCCCTGCGTGTCTGCACTGCCCCAGATCAGGCTCCCATTGACTCACCTACAGACCCAGTCTGTGATACAGGCAGTGCTGGTTTCACTCAAGTGGATTTTTAAACCGATGCCAAACTGCCTGCATTCCTGGGGCAGGCTGGCTGGTGGGGTGACCTAAGTCAGGCCTTGAGGACCGGGGCTGTCTCTGGGGTGCTGTTGAAGCTAATGCGAGCATCTGGGGGAGAACTGTGAAAGGAGACACTAGGCCATGGGAGTGCCACTGGAGCAAAACACCTGTCCTGGGGATGTAGGAACTGCACAGGGGAGGTACCTTCCCAGCACCATGGCTGCTAGGATCACAGAACAGGGGCCAGCTGGTCAACCTGCCCAGACACCCTCTGGCAGAGCACTTGCCAGGATAAGAGATATATGGACCAGGAAAGGCCATGGGACCCACTGCACCAGCCTGTGTGCCACTAGGGACTGCCTGCCCCTGCCTGGCTAGTCACCAGGCCTGATGGCAGACTCAGGGAAATAGGATTCCAAAGTGACTTGTCCCAGGATGGAGGCAGAGGGAGTAAGAGGGACAGAATAAGGGGCAGGTCTAGGAGATGTGTGCAGGAGGATTTGGGCAGCGAAAGGTGCCTGTTCTTCATTCTGCCTTGGCCCTCTGTAGCCAGGGTGGGTGGAGACACCAGTGCTGTGAGTTACTCAGGGCTTTCAGCTCCTGCTGATGCTCAGAACCTGTTTGGAAGTATATGGCACTTGGCAGGCTAGGCCCCTCCAGAACTCAGGTGTCCAGAGGTGTTGGGATGGGTGCATGCCCTCTGCCCATCCACATGAACCCCAGCCAGTCCCTAGGATGCAGCCTGACCTGTGGTAGAAATGCCTCTGCAAAGCCAGCCCAAAGCCAAGCAGTCCTCATTTGCAGAAAGACAAACCCTTCCTCTTTGTCCCTGGGATTGTGGGGGAAACCTGAGAGGCCATTTCCATCAGCCACAAACTCTGTCTGTCTCCAGGTGACAGAACATCACTGCCCATGAGCACACTCCTCTCCAGTGTCCTCCATGGAGGAGGAGTCTTCCCTGTATTCTTTCAAAAGAGCTGCATTGCCTCCGGGAATTACTCAGGCCTGGTCTACACTTACAAATTAGATTGACCTAGCTATGTCGCTCGAGGCTATGACAAATTTTATGCTCTTAATGGCATAGTTAGATCGACCTAACTGCCAATGTAGATGCAGCTGGGTCAATGGAAGGGTTCTTCTGTCGACTTAGTTACCACCTTACAGAGAGGTGGATTAACTACATTGATGGAAAACTCCTTCTGTCAATGTAGAAAGTGGCTACACTGTGGACCCTAGCTGGCCCTTGAATCTAGACACAATCTCAGAGTAACATTTTCCTGTGGCTCATCCCAGATGGAACTTGAAATGTGCGACTCTTTTTCAGCCAATAGTTTAATAACTCAGATCAAATTCAGTGAATAGTTTTGGCCGAAAAGAAAATGGGGGGGAAAAGACTGAAGAAACTGAAATGATGTTTTGTTTCCAACTGTAGCTACATTCATCTTAAAAGAAAAAAGAAAAAAAGAAAAAAGAAACCCAAAATTAAAAAGTTTAATTTGCCCCAAAACAATTATTTATTTATTTTTGTTTGGTTCCTGAACTCAAAGACCCATTATTCCCTGAGCTCTAGGTGGAAACTGGCTGCTGTGTGTGGTTCCAGCACTACTGGCAGGGGGAGATTTGTCCCCCAAATGGTCTCCAAACTATTGTCAGAAAGGCCAAAATATGTAAAAATTAGCCAATGTTAAGTGGCGGAGCAGCAGCAGATCAGAGAGTCGTCATCCTTTGTATAAATTATAAATCACAGCAAAACCTTGAGTCCATCCCCAAATCTTACTTTTTTAAGCTCTTAAAATCTACTCCTTTGATTCCTGGAAGGTTGTTTGTTTTTTCAATAACAACATCTAGGAGCCTCAAAATACTCATGTGCCCCCCCTAGAACTGGCCCTAGATTGCACCACACCCCAGGTCTATGCAGTCAGGGAGCAGGGTGGGGAATCAAAGGCCCTCGGATCCAGCAAGTGGGGTAGCTTTGATGCTGGTCCTGAGTGCAGACCAGGATATGCAGGGGGTGGGATGCAAAAGCTGCACCGCTTTGTTTTAAGGGATGATTTTAAATTGATTAATTGATTGGGGGAAGCTCCTGTGTGGCTGTATTTATTCTGGTTTATTCCAGGTTTGTTTCAGTTTAGCTTAAACTGGTTCTTGATGAAATTAAGCTAAACCCAAGTAAGGCACTATATGTGTGACATCAAAGCGTCTACACAGTGGGGCCAGTGAATCCATTTAAACACTGATTGAAGTTCTCCCAGTACAATATTTTCAGGAGGAGAAGGCAGCGAGTCTCAGCTGGCCTGTGAGCCAGCGCACTGGGAAGCGAGGGTATTTTTCTGCAGAGACACTGACGGCTAAATGATAAGAGCAGAACTCAGCTCCCAGACCCTCAAAGCCCCAGGATGGTCGGCCCATGGCCCGGAGGTGGGGAAACTCACACTGGCCATTTCATCACCAGGGGTTGGGGTCCTCAGCAGAAAAGTCAAAATCTCAACTCCCTCAGAAATCACATGCTCAACAGTGCGAACAGCGAACACTGTGTTTTGCTCAGGTTCCAGTCTCGGCTCTCTCAGCATGGATGGGGTGGGAAACTCCCTTAACTGCCGCTTTGCTGTCAGTGATGGGTTAAACATCAGAGCCTATCATGGTTTTCCCTGTGCCTGTCAAAGCCCAGTGTGAAGCCCGGTAACAAACTTATAGAGCTACTAGCAGCACACTTGTTCCAGGCAAAAGATCATGATACATGTGTCATAAAAAGGCAGAGACATCTTCCAGATGTTTTTGTGCTTTGGGTCTGCACAGATGTTTTCGATGTCTGCCCATAAATGTTAGAAATGTAAAACATTTGTGTCCCACAGATGTAGAGATTAAATTATGCAAGAGATGTGATAAATCTCCTGTAATGCGAGAAGACCATGAACTATTCACATTCCATGTTTTTAGTCAAATCAGTCCCATTTTCCAGGGTGAGACGATGAAGGAGACTTTTATTGTTATTAAATGTGACTAAACATTACGTAGGATATTGAAAAGCAGCACGCATGGAATTGTATAAAACAATACATTGCAAATAATGCTTGAGAGACCTCCTGCTTTGACTGGCTCTTGCAAAACAGTGAGGCCTGAACACAGAGCAGGTCTTACTGCAAAGCCTGGACAGGAGGAGACCAAATGTCACCTGGCTCCTAAATGCTTCTGGCGGCAACCCAGCAGCCAGGCCTGTGGACTGATTGTAAGGACAGCTTGAGTGTGCAACAAGTGATGGTGCTCTGTGGAGGTCCTAGTGGTTCCATTCTACTTTTCCATATGACCCTGGATTCTCACCTTCAGGCAGTGATGTTGTAGCCGCGTCAGTCCCAGGATGTTAGAAAGAAAAGGTGGGTGAGGTAACTTCGTTTATTGGACCAACTTCTGTTGGTGAGAGAGACAAGCTTTTGAGCTACACAGAGTTCAGAAGAAGTTGGTCCAATACACACTATTACCTCACCCACCTTCTCATCTTCATTTCACTCTTTAAAATACATTTACTTTCCTCCCTTATGCATTATTGTGCATGTTTAACATGGAATTATGTGTGTGCGCGCATGTGTGTTTGGACATGAGTAATATGTACAATTGGGGGGGGGTTGGGGGTGAGTGAGTTATCCTAGGCAGTAGAGTGTGAATGCTCATGTGTTTTGTCTGGGCAGTAGTGGGTGTGTGTGTAGGGAGCAGGTGGGAGCATGTTTCTGGAGGGCAGAAGGTGATACAATACCCAATAACACAGAGTCTTTAAAAAAGGTCACTCTTGTTCTTTTCATTTCAGTACGCTCAAGATGCACAAACTAAATGATCTTGTTAGCACTGCCCCATGCTATTGGAAACCTGCCCTGAGCCCAAAAGCACTGCCCCATGCTATTAGACATCTTCCTGAGCCTGTCGGCGTTGTCCTGTGCTATTGGAAACCTGCCCTGAGCCCGTAAGCACTGCCTCATGCTACTGAATACCTGCCCTGAGCCCATCAGAGCTGCCCTTTGCTATTGGGGGAGGGACAGCTCAGTGGTTTAAGCATTGGCCTGTGAAACCCAGAATTGTGAGTTCAATCCTTGAGGGGGCCATTTAGGGAACTGGGGAAAAATCTGTCCAGGGATTGGTCCTGCTTTGAGCAGGAGGTTGGACTAGATGACCTCCTGAGGTCCCTTCCAACCCTGATATTCTATGATTGGATACCTGCTCTGAGCCCATCAGCACTGTCCTGTGCTATTGGATGCCTGTCAGTGCTCCCCGTGGCATCAGACATTTGCTTGGACCCTGTGTCTTGGTTTGCTAATCTCCCTCAGAAACACTGATACTTTCCCCAGACGTCACTAGTGTGAAAAGCCTCATCTCCGAGCCTGTTACCCCAGAGACGATTCTGCACACACATCTTCCTGCAGCACGTCGCTCTGCCCCAGACCCAGTGGAGGTGTCAGACTGAAGCCTACTACTTTGCTTTTCCCCCTGCAATGCAATCTTCTGGAATCCATGACCTGCAGTCTGTTTTCTCTCCTAGCACATTTCCAGAGCATCACTGACATGACTCAAAAGCCTGAAGTCTGGAACCTCACAGAACTTCTAATGTACCGCACATCAATCCTCAAGGCCACTTTGATCAATCAAGCAGCATTGCATCAGAGTAAGCCCTGTAGGAAAAGTCTGAGCTGGCCCTCTTGCTGCCCTGCCAGATTCCCAAGCTGCTAGTAATTAATAACATGGAAGACAAAAATGTTGGGTCTCATCTCTGTTGTGCACATCTTAATCGGGCATGAAAAGGACAAACTGTGTGTTGGAATCAGAACTTCCAGTCAGCCTCCATGCTATGTGTATGCTCGATGGCTGTGCACAGCCAGAGCGAAAAGAAAGATGGATTTAGGAGCTCTAAATGCTGCACAGGCAAGTGCTGCGAGTCCATGCTTTGTTCTGCACAATGGGAGCTGTCGCCCACACAGAGACTGTGGGATTTCCTGCCAATCCCCCTAGTAGAATAACCCCTATGGAGCCTTTCACGCCACCTTCTGAATTCCCCAGCCATTGCTTCATGCACAAAGGCTGCACAGGCGACGGGCTACCAAAAGGCCAAGTGAAGGATGCCCATTGATTGCTGCCCCTTGTCTCATCTGCTGCTATTCATGCCCAGCTGGACCTGTCCTGTGAAGGCAAGAGTAGTGTATCACATGCTGGATGGTTTATTAGCGTTTCAGGGATCTGCTGTCACATGGCCAAGTGGCTAGTGAGCTCCAGTGGGTCTGCCTTGCTTGTGCTTACTGTGTGTCTGTGCTTCGCTCTCACAGAGTCCGCGTGCCAAGGGGCCCAGAGCAATACGCTGACAGCGCTGTTCCCGGCCTGGCTTGATCTCCCTGCTCACCTCTCTCCTCAGCTTTCCTGGCTATTTTGTTGGTTTGATATAGACAGAGGGGCAGAGACCTTGTCTTCTCATGCACCAGTAGCTCTAGCACAGAGAACAATAAGAGCGGGTGTTGGGGTGGGGACTCCGTAGAGGCAGCTTCAGGCCAGCTGGGCAGATAGTCCTCCAGCCTCTTGTGGGCTCTTTTGTGTCAGGCCTACAGCTGGTGCACAGGGTTCCTGGTGCTTTGCTGTCCACCCAGCCAGGCCCAGAAGGCACAGGCAGAAACGCATCCCAATAATAAAACACCAGCTGGATTTTAAATGCAATGGAACTTTCTCAGGCATCCCAGAGAGCTTAGCCTGTCTCCCCATCAGCCAGCCCTGCAAGTGGAAGCAACTCCTACTGCAGCCACACAGTGTCCAACCGCCTTGGCCTAAAGTTTGCTCACATTTGGATGGACAAGGGCACAGCCCCTCACACTTGGCAATGAAACCTCATGCAGCACTTTCTTCTGGGGGAAACCAGAGAGGAAGGACAGAGCAGCAGAGCAGACAGCTGGGGCACTGGTGGTGCCAGGACATGGTGGTGCCAGGACATGTGGCAGAGATGGGGAAGGAAGCATGACACAGGGAAACTCCCCAATAAAGGCAAAGACTCCTCCAGGCCCATTCTTCAGGGAGTGTTTCCACTAGAGCTGGCTGAGAATTTTCCATCAAAATTATTTTTCACCAAAAGAAGCAAATTCCATAAAACTGAAACTTTCAGCAGGAAAATTCAGATTTTGCTGAATTTTTTTGATTTTCCATCAAGAAAATCAACATTGTTTTGGATCAGTTCAACAATAAATTCATCTGCTCCTGGTGTTGTGGTATCTCATAGGAGTTGTAGTTTGACAACTTCAAACTCCCATTCTCTCTTATAGGCCAGGCTCCTTTGCTGGACTATATCTCCCATGATGCACTGCTGTCTACTCTCTGACTGTAACAGAGTATCATGGGAGTCACATGTTTTGACATTTCTAAATTAATTTTGGGGGAGAACTTTCTGTTCTGCAAAAAAACTTGATATTTCAACTTTTTATCCCGATTTGGGACAAAAACAAACGTCAAAATACTGAATTTCTGATTTTTGCCCAGCTCTCTGAGCAGCCAAAAGAACTTGCCCACTGAAAGATGCCTCATTTCCCAGCTGTGCATTCAACAGTTATAATCCTTCTGTCTTTCCCCCATTTGTGGGGGAGTCAGAGGCAAAGCATGTTTCCTCTTGGCCCTGCCTCTCAGCTAGGCCTCCTGCATGGGCTCAGCAGGCCCTTGGGTATGGAAGAGTCAACTGTAGGATTTGATACCTAGAAAATCCAATTGAGCAGGAATGAGAGAGCATAAGCCAGCCCTCGTTGGGGTTTGGAAAAGCCAATTGTGAAGGATTTCTGTTCCAGATGTCCGCTAAGATCAAACAGCTGGAGGGGCGGAGGGTGAGCACAGAACATGCTGTGGTGCAATAGCTTCTGTTAATTATTCAGAGGGTACCTGATGTTCATAGCACTCAACTCTGCCCTAGTTTTTTGTAAATGAGCTTCTTGCTCATTGAAATCCAGGATTTGCAGGCTTCCCTCCAGTTGCCCTTGCAGTGATGACTTTTGTGACTCTCAGGGCAGCCTAGGATGGAAGACAGCTGCTTCTTCTTGTCCAGACGGAGGTTAATATCCTGAATCTCCCTTCAGCTACACCAGCTGTGAATGGATTTCAGTGCAGTCACTCGTGATTTACACCGCTGTGAGGGAGAGCAGAATCCAGCCCTGAGCCTCACGTGTGTTTCCGACAAACCCACTGGCTGCTGAATGGGGAATGCCAGAGGCACAAAGCCCTACAGCAGTTGGAAGGGGTCCGTGTCTCCTCATGCCCATGAGCTAAATGTTTGCCATAGAGGCAGTTGTTGTCAGAGGCTGATAATCTTCTTGGGAATTCTCTTGTCTAAGAATAACCTGGATTGACGTCATGGCCCCTGTGCTGGCGGCAGGGCGTGCAAAAGCAGGGCAGTGAACTGAATGTACTGGAGAAATGTCTATATTCATTACTGAGAACAGTTTGGTAGACATAATCCCCTCTCCTGCTCTGCCCCTTAACCCACCTGGAGCTATTGCGTTAATAACAGCCTCTGCCCGAACGAACACCCTCCCCCTCCGCCCCTCCTGCCCTTTAGCCAGGAATGTGACTGTAATGCTTCCACTCTCAGTCAGAGCCGGCAGGCCGGGCCTTTGCCTGGCACAGCACGATGGGGGAGGGGGAGCCAGTGTGTGTGTGTGTGTGTGTGCACGTGTGTGTGTTTGTACATGTGTGTGTGTTTATGTGCATGTGCTTGTGTATGAACATACACACACAGGTTGCAGGTTCCCCTGTTCTCTCTTTCAGCCATCTCCCTCCCGCTCAGTAGCTTATCTGGGAAGCTCTTGTGCCTCGGTAGTTCACAGAAGACCTGCCATTTGGCAGGGTAGTTGGGGGCAAGGAGGGGTCTGTTGCTGGCATCATTCTGATTATGGGTTCTATCTTTCTGTTGCCCAGGTACTGCAGCCCTGGACCAACACTCCATGCCAATCCTCTCAGACTTGGCTGAGTTATAATGCACGCAAAGGCCCATGCATGGTACTAAATGTCCCGCTGTTGCTGATGGCCCACAGGGGGTCCATGTGGTCCCCACAAGATGGAATTTTTCAGTTTGCTTTTGTAAAAATGTAGGTAAGTTCACAGACAAAAGGACAATGTTAAAAAAAACAATATTCAGGTTGCAAAGTCTTGCATTCAGAAAATAGGAAATCCCAGTATTTGGGCTGCCCATGAGACCTGAGCCCAGTCCCTGGGGCTTACGCATTCTGAGACAGTCAGCAATTCCATGAGCACAGACTGTGCTGTTTCTGCCTCATTCACTGCACAGGGTGGACAGCGCTCAGGGAATGGGACAGGAGTTCCCTATTTCAATTCAATGGCCCCTCCTTCCTCTACTGCCATCCTCCAAACCCTGCCCTGAATGCAGGAGACTCCATCTCCTCACGGGCTCGTTTCCATGATGCTTAGCACCGAGGGGGCCAAGAGCCTCACAGTTGAATTCTGAATTCTTTCTGAGGAGGGGGAGTATTGTCAACCTCACTTTCCAAGCAAGGAACTGAGAGGGGAAGACAAAAATTTAGATTTTCAGTGAATGAGCTCAGCACCTGGCAGCTCCCACCGAGGCACCAAATCCATCAGGGGTTCTGAGCAGACCGTCGCTCAGCAAGCCAGTGGCAAGGACAGGACAAGAACTCACAGCTACCCAGTGCCTTGCCTTCCCGTCAGCAGTGTTGAGCACAGCTGGAAGTCAGCCCACAGGTGTCTCATGATGGGCACCCAGGAAATAATGAGCACCCATTTCCTGGCCAGCAACACAAATAATGTACACGTAGTTTGTGACTGCATGAGGCTGGCGATGCTGAAATCCTGCTCTGCCTGGCAACCCCTTTGCTCAGTGGGGTTATAGGGGGCTGGGGGAGGGAGAGCAGAACTCGTTCCATGCTGACACAAGGAAAAATGGAATGATTCTGCAGGAAGTTTTCAGAACAGTTATGGTGGGAGCGCAGGCTGCAGAGCACAGGCCTGAAACCTTCTCCTATTATCCAGCACACGGTCCGCAGTCCTGTGCCCAGCTACCAGTAATCCTGGCTCATTATCCTGGGCTCTCAGGCTGCTGCACTGAATGCTCGCATGGCTGTTATGGATCAGTCACTGACAGGAGCTGAGAGCAGGCCATAATTCACTGCATGCGAGTGACTGCACCCCACCAGGGGTCTGGAATTTTGACACTTTTGTTGTCTCAAATTGGGCTGAAAAATCAACATTGAGTTTTTCTTACAGAACAGCCGTTCTGGAAAATTCCAGCTCAGGAATGGCGGAACATTGCATTTTGAGTCACGGGAGTTGTAGTTCGGGTTGCCTCATGCCCTGATCTGCCCTGGGAGCTGGGCTTTCTGGCTAACTGACATCTTTCACTTTATTGCTGGTGGTGATGCATGAACTAGAACAAACTCCACAGAATTTGCCATGGAGGCAGTTTGAAAAACCATCCTTTGATTTCCATTTGAGAAGTTATAAACGTAGGCCCTACAGGCCGTTGTTACAGTCACTTTGCAAAGTAATCGAGAGCCCAAGGAAACCTTTTTACATCCCCTCTCTCTAATACATGCAGGTCCTCTCCCTACATGTAGAGCATAAATCCTCTGGGAGGCAGAGGATGGAGCTGATCACAGATGAATTGATAGAACGTGGCTCTGGGAGCAGAGTGACCTCAGTGACATGTCCTACCCTTTTTTTGTCTTTCCCACACAGTGCAAAAGGACTGAGTATAAAGTGCTGCTATATATATGGCTTGCTGTGCCATTCAGCTGGGCAGCATGAAGTCCATGCTCACACTGATCTGTCTGGCATTAAAGGATTGAGAGGTTATGTTGTTGGTAGATTTCTACAGATCCAAACCATGAGTCATTATTTCCGAGAAGCCAAATACTTATTCACAGGATGCTGGTGCAAATTGTGTATCACAAACTGTACTCCTAATAAACTCACCCAAACTGAACACAGTCAGTCTCTGCTGGCTCACAAAATTAATTAGATTTTGGCACTGAACCTAGACACATAGTTAATGAAAAAGAAATTTTACAGTGAAGGGGTTTCAGCAAAGAAGCAAATCTTACCTGCCTCTGAGCTGGCTCCTATCTGTCAGCATAGCGGATTTACAGCTGAAATTAGGCACATAAATATATTCAGATGGGCTATGGGGTAGACTTCAGCTCAACATATCAACCTTTGTCTATACACAGACATTGCAAACACAAAGTGCTTCAGAACTCATGCTGAGATCTGGATTGCTAATATTTCCTCTTCAAGCAGAATTCTTATTATTAGTTAAATTGCTTGCATATTTTTTTAACTCACAAAAATTTGGAACCTTTCCAAAGGTTTCATCCCACTTATTTTCTTTTATGAGTTTTCTGAAGAATTTTATCCTGAAAATGGCACATGAAGACTGACTAACAACCCAAACCAACAAAAAAACAAAAAAGGTTTTGTCAAAAAGTGGAAAACTTTCATGAAAATCTGTTTTCTAAAATGGCCATATTCCATCAGAAAAACCACCAGGTGTATTATTTCCTCTTTTTACTGCTGTAACTCTGAGTGTGGGTCAGTGCTGCACAGTACCAGGTGCTGTACAGATCCAGAGAGAATCCAGAGGCAGCATTTCCTGTCTGCTCCAGGTAGGTTGATCCAGGACAAGTCCAATGATTTGCAGAGAAAAGATCCCAGTTCCTCTAGCAGAGTTCAGTCACCGACACCATCAGGACTGACCTCAGTGGCCAGAGCACCCCCGCCCCCAGTATGTTTCCTGCTCACTTGGCCCATGTGCCCAGCAGCTGGGTCTGGGTGCAAACCACAGGGGGCAGGAAACCGCTGCCTTACTAGCCGGGCTATCAGGCAACCACTGTGCTGCACAGAGGCAGCGACCTGGAGTAGTCACCATCAGCCAGCGTGAAAAGCGGCTCCATCCCTTTCTCGCCACTCTCCACCTTAGCCAGGCTGCCGGGGAGAGAGGCTGAGTGAGCTGGAAATATGCTGGGGGTTAAGGGGGAGGCACAGCAGGAGAAGAACAGAGTCCCCCCCTACACACAGGTAACTCTGGTAGAGTGGGAAGAACATGGGCAGTGGGTTGCTGGGGAAGACTCCAGGAGCAGGTTCCCTAACCTCTGCTCAGCCAGAGATAGGGGCATTGCTCAAGACCTGTGCTCCACCTCCTGAGGTGTCCACGAGCTCCCGTGATACACTGGTGCTGTGAGTCTCTCTGGGTTGAGGCCAGCCCCTGCCAGGCCCAGATGCACGTGATCCCCGTTCCTGTGGTCCCAACCTCCCAGAAGCTGGCAAGATTGGCTGCCCTGGCCCAGGGAGGTGGGGCTGGAAGTTCCTCCCAGAGGAGACACATGGGGCAGTCATGTGTCCTCCCCTTTACATTGTGCCCCTCCAGTATCAGGAGGCATCAGTCGTCTATGCCTGGCACAAAGACCAGGAGCAATCTGGCTTCTTAGATCAGTTCAGATCAGTATGTAAAAGGGCGGGATCCACATTTTCCAACATGGCTGCTGATTGTGGGTGCCCAGCTTGAGATGCCATAGAGGGCCTCTGAGCTCTAGAGGGGGGTGTTGGACACAGGGGCCTGCCAGGTCATGACTGCCATGCTGGGCACTAGCCATGTCTAATGTAAGGGCAGCTGGCCCTGTGGCAGTGCCTCAAGGACAGGGGACAAGGTTATCAGGAGACACCTGGAAACTCCACCTGGAAACCGTGCCTTACTTCAGGCCCAAGTGACCCTCTGCCCCAGACCAGCAAAGGAAATAAACAGGACTTGTGCCCTTTTCTGGTGCTGTGTAACGGAGAAAGCAGGCCTAGAAAGTGGCTCGTTTGTGCTTTTTCTGAAGGCGATGCCTTTTCCAGCTTGTGTTTTTTCATTAGAAACCCAGGTCTTGTCTGCCCTGTGGTGGGCAGAGCTCCAGGGAAATGAGACCATCCTCAGAGCAGGACACTGGACGCTGCCTGACTGGCAGGGGAAGAGATTTAGAAACAGATGGTAATGCTCTGCTTTTGGTTGCTTGTTATTAACACCTACTGTACTTTACTTCACTGTCTAATATCATTTTGGAAAAAGGTGTCTGTCAAAGATCCAACACTGTGCCCCTTCGCTGAATGTGGCAGATCCCCAACAGCTCCCTGGAGACCTCCGAGGGCGCCTCCAGCAGAGTCAGAGAAGAGGAGACACCCTTGAGGTATCCAAGGGCTGGGGTACACACTGTGGTAACTCTCCTGCCATCACTTACCCCAATGAATGAGTAGGAATAAGCCAGATCAGCCTAAGCACAATTCTCTCCATGCAGCTGCCTCCACAACACAGCTTGTGCCACTTTAGCTGGGTTACTGTAAATTCAGCCCCGGTCCCGAAGTAGCGATGTGAGGACGAGCACTGTGTGGACCAGGCTTAAGGTAAAAACAAGCAGAGTTAAAAACCAACCTCAGCTATTGAAGCCTCCATTAGCCCACACCAGAAGGCAGGAAGGGTACAGCTTGGTCCTTGCAGGCTCCATTGCAGATCCCTCTAGCGATTCCAGACAGGAGCGCTGAGCCATGGCCAGCAGCAACAGGACCCTGGCTACAGGGTGACTGTTGGGAAGTCAGTGTGCAGCTCAGCGTGTGCTCTGAGGACAGGTGGGCAGCGTGCTGTCACATCACTACTGCCTACTCACACGTCAGCCGGGTGTGTGTCATTGAGCCGGGGCCATACTGCCCCCTTCTCCACTTTGTGCTGCTGCTTTGCAGTGTCCTTACTGGCCCTGTCAGGGTGCGCAGGGCAAAGGGGTGCTGCTGTTTGCCTTGGTTTCTGACCATTCTAATGGCTCCCCTCCACTCAGTTGCAGCTGGTATGCAGCATGCTCTGCAGATGGTTTGCACAGCTGTGTGGATCTGGCAAGCAGCTGTTGCACTCTGCACTTGTTACCCAGGCAAGGCACAGAGAAATCCCCCTAGTTGTGGTGCAGAGTGAGAAGACACTACTGTCTCCTGGCTTCTCCAGCCCTCTGGGCACCTAAGCCCAACCCGCCACTCCTAGGAACAGACAGTCAGTGGCCAGGAGTGAGGATGCAAGGGGAGCCTTTCACTACCCCAGTGAGAGCCCAGGTTATTATAGGAGCAAGGGGTGCCCAGGGCCAGGTGAGGCTGGATTTGAGCCTCCCTTACTTTTGGGCAGACCAGCATGCACCCAGCAGCACCAAGGTGCAAGGTCTGTAGGCCAAGCAGCCTCTGCCTGCCCTGATTTCTCAGTCCTAGAGCCAGTGATTGGATCTGTCCCCTGGGCTCTCAGAGCAGCTGCTAACACCACCTCCAACCCATCCTTCTGCTCAGCCCTGTAGCATGGAGGGGTGGGAGAGGGCTGGGGAAGAGCAGCTATTTGGGGGCTTATCCAAAGAGCAGAGACCTCTTGCTTTGTCAGCACCCCATCCGCCCAGCCAGGACACCTGGGGAGGAGGGGGGGAGTGGTGGAGCAAAGCCCACTTGCTAAGGGCAGTGCCTCTGGGGTTGCCAGCTCCTTCCCGTGCCCAGCCTGGGCCCAGCGCAGCCTCACCTCCAGCAGGCGGCTTTACTGGCTGGCATGCAGAACTGCCCGTGCTCTCCTGGATTTGAGGCTGTTTTTATGAACTTGAAGCTGAGAGCAGCTGTTTAGTTTGAAGGGAGCGAGGAATGTATTAATAGCCGGCAAGGCGCACTCCAGCTTCTCCTCTTAGCGAGCTGTTTGCTTTAGGGAAAAAACACTTCACTTTTTCCATTCATTTCTATCCTTTGTTAGTGGCTCAAGCACCCGCCCACAGCACACTTGAGGCTGTGTTAACCCTGCACCTGCCACATCTATAGCCTGCGCTTTCATGCATCAGAGATGGGCACAGGCAGACAAAACGGTTCCCAGCAGGGATTATGCTGGGCCCTTTGGCACCAAAACCTTTTGCTGTCAGAAATACTGACCTGTGTAGTCACTGGGACCAGCGCAGAGGACACAGGGCACATGCACCAGGACAGAGTATTTACAGGTGACTCTGAGAAATGTTGGCGCCACCTTTGCCCTCCACCAGGCTGAGGTCATTGTCTCTTGGCCCACAAATAATTAATGTGCACTGGTGAAAGCTGTTCCAGAACAAGGGCTCCATTCACAGAACCTTTGATCATCTGCAAATGAGTTTCCCAGGCCTTTCAACCCAGCAGCATTGTCACTGGCCCTGTGTTTTATGGTGGGGCTTAGCCTCAGGGACATAAGAACATAAAGATGCAGACAGGATGCAGATCACAGAGGACACTACAGCATTGCACCCAAGCACTAGGGCCCCATGCACACATGCACCCCATCAGGGCACTGCACCCCAGCATTAGGGTCCCATGCATGCACCTCCTGGTCAGGTACTGCAGCATTCCCAATTCCTCGTATATTTATAACTAGTGCAGAAATGGAGTGTGGATTATCCAGAAGGGACCCTTTATTGTGCCTAGAGCCAGGCTTCTGGCAGGAGCCAAGCAACCTGCCTTCTGAGATGTACCTGCCAGGCATCTGAGCCCATGGGGCTACTGGCAAGGCATCTCAGGAGCTGGCATGCTATGAACTGGTTGCTGCCCTGCTCTCTCATTGATGAAAAGCGAGTGACGCATCTTTGCTAAGCCAAAACCATCTGTTTTCCATTACAGAGGTCTCCTTGTGGGCTGGGGTCTGTTCTGCCTGCTGCTCGCCTGGATTCTTCCTGGAACACAGCAATTGCTTTACAACACCATAGACTAGAAGAGGCATCCTGCTGAGTCCCTACCCATCCTGAACTTTCCATAAGCAAGGCTCTATTTTTAAATCACAAGGTCTAGAAGAGGGCTGGTGTCCAGGGAAGTGAGGCAACCAGTGGGGACCCAAGGCACAGCACCCAGCTGTGAAGGACAGAGGAAGATTGGTAATAATTTACGACTACCATATGTGACCTGGCTCTTAGGGTCTGTGGGTTACGGGGATGTGTATGTAAGGCATATGCAAAAGGAAATGCTACAATCTTATTGACACCTGAAGTTTTCACAATCGTTGAACTTTCGGAATATGCTCCCGGCATTCCCATTTGTGGTTTAGTTTAATAGCAGGAGACAGGACAATGGCTCTAGATTAGCAAATGGCAGGGGTCACTAAGGGACAATGCCAGAGTGATTAGCTGGGAAGATGCTGCTACGGTATTGGGCTGACCTGCACCTGAGATCTTCCCCTTGGTCTCTGCGGGCACTTGTTCTGACAAGCCCCAGTTCACCCCATGTCAGCTGGCTCATGAGGCTACTCCACCCAGTTTCACCAACTGTCGGTACGTCAGATGTCCCCCCAGGTGTGGGACGGTGATCAGTGTGAAAAGCAGTGAGTCAGGGGAGCTCCGGCACAAACCAGGGTGAGATGTTGGCTCATAGAAACGTAACGAGCAGAAGGGTTCAAGGTTAAAAACAATAGATGCCTATATGCACCTCCTCTTCCCAGGGTGCTCCTGGGGGCTTGGGCCATCTCTTTGCCCCTCAGCCATTAAGCCCCACGTGTTATATGGCAGCTGTGCTGGTGTAACTGGAGTGCTGCTGTTCACTCTATGCCAAGCCAAGGTGGGCCTGAGACTATGTACGAGGAGGCCAGGCCAGCCCTGCCAGGCACCCACGCTGTGGTCCCCTAGTGCAATAGACAGGGGGGAAGATGGGTCCCACATGTGATGCAGTGGGTGCCTCCCAGGGAAAGGCGTGACACGGAGAGCCCAGTGCTGGCTCCAGGAGAGCGGCCATCCCAGCTCTGTGCTGGGATGTAAGTGAGCATCTGATAGTCCGCTGAATCTAAACCAGCTGGCTGAGCAAAGCCCTGTGTCTCCCATTTTATGGCCATTGCTGTAACACTTGGGCAAGAAGCACTTTGTTTTTGTAGTGGAGGCTAGCACCTCAGTCTCCAGGCCCTGAAGAGAAATCCACTGGTACTCACAGCTCCCTGCAGAAAGCCTACTGCACATTAGAGCCATTGTATGCCCAGGGCACCCTCAACTCTCACAGGCAGGGGGTGCAAGTTACATTTGCCCTCCACATCTGGGGATCTGGGTATGCATGCCAGCCCAGACTCCTCAAAACCTCTCACTCTTCAGCCAAACCAGAGATAGGAGTTACCAGCAGGGATGGAGGCTAGCTGGTTGCATGGCTGACAGCTCAGAGAGGGAAACCTCCTCCGTCCACAGGCCTGTGCTCCACAGCAAACCACCAGGGCTGAAGTGGGACTTACATAGTCCCTGGGGCACTGTGCTAGGCCCCTGCCTGGGGGTGGATTTCACTTCACACAAGCCTGTGGTTTGGTAGCTCTGCTGAGCACATCCAGCCAGGGATGTTTATTGTTATTGTTTTAAAGGGAAGCATGAAGGTTAGTGCAGTTGATTAAAACGTTGTAAATCATGGCAGGGACGGCTAGCTGAGTGCTGCAGAGAGGCTCCCGCACAGCGCAGCCCACACACAACCAGGAGAACGAGGAAGTGAGAGAGCCATCTGCTCTCCCAAGAGATTCAGGGACAGGAGTCACGGATGGGGGCAGGCCCCTGGTAGAGCCAGCCCTCAGGGTCAGTAATGTGAGACCCTCAGCAGAGCAAGAGACACAAAGTGCATCCCCTAATGCTGACTGTTTATGCTGTGTCACAGCGCGTGCCTCTGGGGCTGCCTGGAAGTTAATAAATCAAGACCTGGGTTTAAACTATGTCAACTAGCAGCAATGGCCCCAATATTTCAGTGCTGCAGAGCTCTGTGAGCAGCAAGGTCCTGCGGCTACATATTTCAGCACATATCAAAGCCTTTTGGAATTACACTCCACGATATTCCTCCCTAGTGCAACATCAGTGGGGAACTGGGCCTATTGCAACTAAACGCTCCTGAACTGAAAGGTCTCACTCCTCCTTTTATCTGCTCAAGTGATGTACCAATCCATTCCTGCTCAGCAGACATTTACCTTCCAAGCCTACTGGAAGTCCACACAGACATAGCCCCAGTCCAAGCCTCAGTCTACACCATGTGCCCAATACCCTGTCTCATCCAATTTTACATTTCTCCCACCACAGGGCTTCTGCTATGTCGCCTGGGACATGGCTCCACATGCTCATAGATAGTACAGCCAGGAAAACAGGATTTCCCCAGTATCCAGCTACCTTTTCCTTTGCTGAGCTTCCCCCTATTTCTCCTAACCGTAACACCCCAAGCAGCTCCTGTACCTCCATGGTGCTTACACCCTGCACCTACCTTCAGACAGCTCCTAGGTCCGTTTGCTGTCCTTTAGCAGAATGATACATTTATCTCTTCCTCATAGATCAGTCCTAAATCACTCCAACCATGGGCCATTTTTGTTTCCCTTCTCTGAGTTCCCTCCAGTCTATTGGTGATACGTGAACACAGTGCTCTGGCCAAGTCTTGCCAAGGCTGCACAGTGGGATGCCTCTGTCCAAAACCTCATGAGAATTTTGCCCATATTTTGATTTGCAAATTGGCATTCCGTATGGCCAGGAGTCCCACAACGTGCTGAGCACTGCCTGGGAAATGACGTTTCAGGTGTGTGCAACCATGGATGCAGGGATGTAACCCTCTCATCTACACACACTGGAATTTTCTAGACACATTTTTGAGGCAAATAGGTTGTCATTTAGACAATGAGGACAATCTCACCTTGGTGAGCAAAGGTGAAAAGTGAGTGTTAGTATAGGGTTATCAGAACATGTGAACTGAGAGATTTAATTGTTTACATATGTTATGCTGCATAAACCAATTATAAACTTTTCCTTACACCAATTTGCATATGTGGTTAATGAATTAGACCCTACACATCAAAGTAGCCGTACAAATGGGAAATAGCAATCAATCGGGGCAGCTCATTGAGACCCCGGAGGCAGTTCCCAGGCAGAGCTCTCAGGAATCTTGCAGGAAATTCTTACATTTCAAAATTTGTTTTGTTCCTGAATTGGAACCAAACTATCAAACTTTTGAAATTTACTATGGGATGGAGAATCCAAAAAATTGCACTTAGAAAACCAAACATTTCATTTTGATAGTGCTGAATTGTTACAATATAAAATATTAAATATGATATATATTATACAATAGTATATGTAATATAATAATAAATTAATGTTATAATGTAATACAAGAGTCTAAATGACAAAGTTGATATGAAATATTTGGACATTAAAATGAAATGAGAAAGGTGAAAGAATTCATTACAAGACTTTTCTGTCAAAAATTGTATTGAAAGCAACCCCTTTCCTGTGACATATTTTGAATTTTATGAAAGTGCATATTCAAGGGAAAAACATTGGGTAAAATATTTTGATCAGCGCTGCTCCCGCCCAAAGGTGCACCCTGTTTCCCAGTCTATCATGAGAATGAGCTGAATGGCTGCACAGGACCCTTCTAGCCAATGAGTTGCTCAAAATTTTTCAAATAGAAAAATTTCCTGCCAAAAAGCATTTTTGACAACACTTTTTCAATTTTTGGAAGGGAAATTTCAAAATGAAATTAAAATATTTGTTTTGTTTTAAATTTTCAAATGTATGAAATTTCAGATTTTTATTTTTACCTTTCTCTTCCCTCTTTTCCTCCTGAATGCAGGGGAATGGACCATGCCTAGTGCTGGGTGTAGGGGTTTTCCTCCCCTTTTTCCCCTCTGTCAGTTTCCAAAACTTCCTCAGCTATGGCACAAGGAAAAATGAGACTGTGACAAATATTGCTTGTAACCGTATGCAATATCTTTGGGGACCATATTGTATTAAGATGACAGATTACAGTGGGCCAGGGATTGTATAAACTCCAGCGAGGAGGGTTACCACAGCCCCTCCAGGAGCCAAATATATTGGGGAGTGATTAAAGTGAATCACTTCGGCTTTAAACCCATCCAGACAGGTACCACCCTCTGGGGAGCTTTGCATACATCTATTAAGACTAGGTTTTCCGGAGACCAACTGACAAAGAAAGGGCTTGTGACATAAAAAGGCTGCATTTAAACTGATTCATGGCCTTTTTTCTGATCCAGAAAATGGACAGGAGCGGCTGTCTAAGTGCCCCAACCCTTGTGGAAAGGTTAGAAAGACTTTGGCCTACTAGGGCCCCATCAGACTGGTGGGTGACACCTGGTAAACTTTTAGCATGTGTATAGGAACTTGTATTGTTTTTATGTTTTCTCTGTAAGGCTTTTACATTAAGAATACATGTGCTTGCTCAGAAGATGCTGGGTGGTAACAGTAACTGCTGGCGAGACACTGGTCATAGGCCTCAGTCTGGCCATTAGGCAGACTGGCTTGTGGGGGATATCACAGCGTAGGACAGGAAGCTGTGAAGTTTTAAAACCCCAGTCAGGAAGGAGAGAGACATAGGTCTCCACCCACGGGAGGGGACAGCTGGGAGCTGGAAACCTTAAGTGTGTGACGTTGTGGGACCATGGAAGTGGAATCCAGGTACCAGGGGCGGCTCTAGGTATTTTGCCGCCCCCAGCAAGGCAGGCAGGCTGCCTTCGGCAGCTTGCCTGTGGGAGGTCCCTGGTCCTGCGGATTCGACGGCATGCCTGCATGAGGTCCACCGAAGCCGCGAGACCAGTGGACCCTCTGTAGGCATGCTGCCGAAGGCAACCTGCCTGCCGCCCTCGCAGCGACTGGCAGAGCATCCCCCATGGCTTGCCGCCCCAAGCACGCGCTTGGCGTGCTGGTGCCTGGAGCCACCCCTGCCAGGTGCAGTTACCCTGGAACTGTGACAAATACCATGTCACTTTGCCATTCTGTATTGTTTCCAAAATCAAGGGGAAAAAATTCCCCAGCCAACTATAGTCTACCCCTCCCTAATGTGACTTTTCCATGTCTTCAATTGCTGTCATTGCCATGGAGATATGATAGCGAATGCGGTGGCGGCAAGTTCAGGAATGGGAGAGGAGTAGTTCTCCAGACATCTCTTTAAATAGAAATGGTTCTGCTGAAATCACAGGTAAAACTCCCATTGACAGCAGTGGGGCCAGGATTTCACCCTTGGTTCCCACAATGTAAATCTTTTGCTCTGTATGACTGAGAATGGCCCTTCTGTCCATTAGTGATCCCTTTCCAAGGCACTCATTGCTTTCGTAGATGGACTGGGCTCCAAACGTGTGGATACTCTGTGGACCCTCAAACCGGATCTGAACTTTGTTCAAGGTGGCTTTTAATGATCATTTTCTCCCCCACAAAATCCTCATGCTTTCTGTAGTTCCTCCTTCCTGGAATGCTGAGCTAACGGCTTGGTAGAAGGAACAGCCAAAGAAAGACTGAATGCCTATTCACAAGGGTGAAATTCTCCCTTACGTGGTCTCAGTGCCAAACATTTATCAGGGAATGTGACTGAGATCAGAAGATTTCCCTTTGGCAAATTACATGATACCGCTACTCTGATAGGCCCCCAATCCTCCTCCAGTTCTGAGAACCAAGACACAGATAAATGATCCATTTCCACAATGACCCACGCAAAGACATCCATACCCTGGCAGCCGCGACAAGTTATCAGGAAGAAAAAAAAACAAAGCAAGCAGGGATTTGATTTCCCCACACACAAGGCAGCCATTTCTTCCCACAAAAGGACAGAATCTGTAGGGGACATGATCACTGCCTATCCCAGACTCCCAGACAGTCCGATACAGATCACACATGGCACCATGGCACTTTCATAATAGCTCTTAGCTGGACAATTCACTGTCATCTTGTTTTTAAATAGAAGAGATCAAAGCTATTCTTAGATCCTCTGCATGAAATTAAACCAACAGAAAGAGCTTTACATCTCTGGTTAGCAATAAACTCTTATATAAAGCCGGTCAGCCAGCAGTGGCGTACCATGATATTTTTAGTCAGGCATACAATTCTACACTTGCATGCAAAATTGTATCCTATGTGCAACATGACCTCATGCATACGGCACATGTGTGGTCATGCTGTGCAGAAGATTCCATTTTATTCTACAAAATGGCATCCTCTGTGCATGTTTGGGGCTGGACAGAATCGCACCACCGGCATAGCCGGTTCCGGGGTATGCAGTATATGCCTTGCATACAGAGATGGCATACCGCTGCTGGTCAAAACTTGCACTTTCTGTTCTGGGGAAAATCCTGACATTTCAAAATTTGTGTCCATGCCAGATTGGAAGAAAAACAAAACAAAACAAAATATTGAAATTTCTCACAAAACAACATTTTAAAAAAAATCATTTTGAATTAATCATTTTGATTCCAATTTTACTTTATTTTATAGTAAAATGTAATTTATAAAATGAAATTAATTTCAGAATGAAACCTTGTTTCAAATGAAAAATAGAAAAGTTACATTCTGATAAGGTTGAAATGGAACATCCAGACCTTATCATAATAAATTCCTAAATCCTAAGGCCAGAAAGTACCAATGTGATCATTCAGTCTGACATCCCGCATAGCATGGGTCAGAACACTACCCAAACTTAATGCTTTTGAATTGAAATGTATCTTTAAAAAAATTCCCAAAATGCTTTTTTTCCATTTTATAAAACAAAAATTCCTCAAATCAACAGGTTCCCGCAGAAAGTTTCTATTTTGACAAAATATCATTTTCCAATGGAAAAACATTTGGTTGGCAATTTTTCAACAAGTTCCATTCATGTTTTTCACTAGCACAGTTCACCCCAGCTGATTCCAAAGTATCTGCGTCAGGAAGAAAGAATGATCTTGTGGTCTGAATGGGACCCAAAGGCCTGCAGGCAACTCCTGGCTCTGTGTGTCCTTGGGAAAGCCACTTCATCTCTCACACCTCAAGTCTAGCACTAGTCTAAGTGATTTTATTTTTCCACACAAAATTTTGGGGAAAATGAAATAAATTGTTTTTATTTAAATTTTCCATGGAAAATTTTGATTTTCAGGTGAAACTCAAATACCAAATGCTGAAATATTTCAGTTTGCAAGTCTTGGATGGGGGAGATGGCTAGGGTGACCATATGTCCCATTTTGGCTTTGGCAGTCCCCTTTTTAAGCCCTCTCCAGGTAGTCCTGACTTTTTTGGCAAAACTGGGCATTTGTCCTGTTTGCTCTTGCCAGCTGATCATCAGTTGGCAAGAGCAAATGGGACAAATGCCTGGTTTTCCCAAAAAGGTGGGGTGTAACCCCCAGCAGGGTGCGGAGGAATGTGCGGGCAGGGAGAGGGAGGCGAGCGGTAACACCAGTCCTGTGCAGGAGGGAGGGCTCAGGAGAGTGGTTTGGGCGTGGCCAGCCCCACGCAGGCAGGTGGCAGGGGTTTGGGGCCAGCCCCAACTGCAGGGGGCAAAGGGAGACCTAGGGCTAGCCATGGGTGAGTGGCAAGGGGGGCCCAGGTCAGTCCCACACATAGGGGAGAAAAGGGGCCTTCAGCCAGCCCTGCATGGGAAGGAGGTAGGGAGCCCCACCTGCAGAGGTATAGGGGGTCCTTGGGCTGGCCCTGGATGGGCAGCAGGAGCGGCTCAGGCCAGTCCCCTGCATAGGGGAGAAAGGAAGCCTTGAGCCAGCTCCATGGGCAGGAGGCAGGGAGAGCTGTGGGTGAGGGAGCATGCTTGTGCAGAGTGCCTCCGGCTAGCCCTGTGCAATGTCCCACTCTCCCTTTGGGAAAATATGGTCACCCTAGAGGTGGTGCTTGTGATTTCCTGGCCATGGTGCATTCTGGGAGATGTAGTCTGACTGGAGCTGAACCCATAAAGGAGAATGGGGATGAGGCACTCTGACTATAACTCCTATAAGGCTCCATGATGGCATTTCCAAATCAAAACATTGCTGTTTTCACACATGCAGAGTTTTGATGCAGAACTGAAGTTTCCAGTGAAAGTAGACTCTTTTATCAGAAAATTTCTTTTTATCCAAACAAATCCAGCTTACTTGGAAAAATGTTGTCTAGCCCTACATAATTCCCCCACTGTCAGTAGGAATAATAATCCTTCCTACACAGTATTGTCAGCATTTTAGAGCAGGTCTGTCTGTCAATTCATGTTTGGACAGCCCCCAGCAGGGGAGGCTACTCTCACAGCAGTCACCACAGCACAAGAAACAGCTACTGTGACTATCAAAGCCCCAACCATTTTACTTGCAGGTCACAAGTTTCTATCTGGTCCAAGATTCCCAGTCTGAACCTCTTCTCCAGCTGCTGCCCTCTCCACCTGTGCAAACCACTGAAGTCACCAGCAATGCTCCCATAATATCAGTGGAGCAGGGTTGGGTCCATAGAGACACTCCTCCCTGGGGATCCCAGCTGAATGACTGTGACAGATGTCTCCCCAAGTCTTAGTTCATTTCACCAGAGATGGTTACTGATGCTTTCTTCCCTGCAAAGGAGGGGCCAATTGAGGCCAGGGGTCTCTGCTTCTGGCCTCTCTCAGGGTCTGGGGTTGCTTTGAAAGAGGAGCCTGGTGTGCATTGAGGTAGGGCTGGGGAAGGTGATAGGCAGCCTGTGTGGCTGTCCCCGTAAAAAAGGCACCAGCTGTTCTAACATTCTCTGTGCATTGTTTGAAATGGATAAATAAAAGTGAAACAGAGATAGCCCCCTCCCGAGTGGCCAGTCCGGGCCGGCAGCTGCACTGGAGGTTGGGGAAGGCTCGGAGCTTGCCAGTCACTATAACCAGCGATGGGACCTAGCACAAGCACAGGAAATGGCTGTGTCAACCTGTGCTTTCCTCAGAGGGGGATATTTCACAGGAAGACTTTAGGGGTCACCGGTCTTCAGTTCATCTTGTCAGCCTGATCGTCTAGCCCGGCCCAGTCCTTTGAAAATGTCTGTCCCCAAGTGGCCATTAGGAGACCAAACAGTCCCTGTATAAACAAACTCCAGGCTTTGCCAAGGCCTCACACCCGGGAGCTCAGCCCTTATGAAAGTGGAACATAAGGTCCATCTGGAAGGCTCCCAGCCAAGGGGAGTGGGAGGCTGTGGGAAGGGATGTTACAGCACAAATGTGGACATGGGACCTCCCTAGGGAGGAAAGTGAGCGCATTTCTGCCCAGGGGCCAGACCACTGGTCCATATAGCTCAAATTTCTGATAGTGTGAGATGTTTTCATAGCACACAATCCCCCACGCTTTCTGGTCACAAAACTGGGTCAGCTGGAGACCTGTGGCCAATAGGTGCTCCCCAGCCAGGACAGGATTTCTCATAAACTCTCATAAACTGTAGAAGGCTCTAGTTACATGGCCACGCCATCCTTGGGGCAGGGACTCTCTCTTACGCTGTGGGGTGTGTGTGCACGCATGCAGAACGGGTTCCTGACCTCGGCTCAGGCCTCTGGTGCCACTGCAGTACAAATTATTAATACTAATATAATTATAATTACGAACTAATCCTCAGCATGGCCTGTCAAGTAGGGGAGTATCACCATCTCCATGGGTAGGGACGATGACTGAGGCACAATGAGATTACAGCAACATTTTAAAACATAGATCCCTAAAGCTAGGTGCTAATTGCCATATTCAGGTACTTAAAGCAAGCGACTCTTTCCTGTGGTGCCAATCAACCCCAGCTCCCATTGACTCCACTGGAGTTGGGGGTGCTGAGCATCTCTGAAATTCAGCACCTGGCATCAAGGGAGTATTGGGTGGGGAGTAGTTTTTGGCTGAGAACATGAGGTCAGGGCCTGAGAAGCAGCTTGGAAGCGCTAAGCCTGCCTTTCCCAGGCCCACACTGAGAGTCTTGGTCCGGCTCTGAGCTGATGCACGCAGCTCTGAATCACCTGTGACAAACACAGGCTCTGTTTCTCACTGAGCACTCACTCGCACAGGGCAGAGCTTTCCTGCAGGATGCGTACGAGAGTCAGTCGACACTGAGAATTTCCCTTCCACAGGAAATTCCCACCTTTCAACTTTTGCTTTTGTCCTAAATTGAAATAAAAAGTAGCAATTTCCAAACTTCCTGTGGAATAAAATTTCTGAAAAATTTTGTTTCAGAAATATTGAAACAATCGTATTGAATCATTTCGTCTGGATAAGGCTGAAGTGCTTTGATTTGATTTGATCATGAAGATGAATATAATATAATATAATATAATATAATATAATATAATATAATATAATATAATATAATATAATATAATAATTAATAGTTCTAATGGTAGGTGCATTGACCCATTTGAAACAAAAAAAAGTGATCATTTGTTGTTGAAAATTTTGACCTAATCTACGTGTTCCTGTGAAATGTTTAAGTTTTGTAGATTTAACATTTTCCAGCCAGAAACTGTTCCAATGTCCAACCAGCTCTAGAGCAGTGCGCTCTCAGCATTTGGCAGGTGTGTGCAGCACGACCCAGCCTCAGTGTGATGGGGTGCACCTGGCCTTTGCTACTGGCCCTGAAGTCCTACTACACCCTGACCCAAGGAAGGAGCAGCGACGATGGGTCCTCCAGACCTACCTAGAGAGGCCTCATGGATGGAGCCAATCAAAGCCCAGCAGGCTCAATTAAACGGAGCTGCAGGGCCTTAGCTGGCCAGTCCCTGGCTGGGACCAGAGGCGTGAAGCAGGGCAGGGTGGGACGGGGCTGGGCGGGGCAGGGCGGGCCAGGGTGGGTGGGTGAATGCTCTGCTCTGGCCACAGGAGCTCAAGGTGGCCAGAGTTTGGTTCTAGCTGCCTTTGCTTAAACTGGGAAAGCAAGGCCCTGAGAACTTCAATCTTAAGCGAAGGTGAAGATAGAGGGGCAAGGTGGGACGAAGCCCATGGAAGCAGCAGCAACAAATTGAATGGAACAGTGCCCAGCTGCTGTTTACAGGGTCCCTGGGTTGGAGCCTGGAGCAGTGGGCTGGCCCGCATTCCCCACTGACCACCTGTGAAGTAGTGTAAATCCCAAGAAGGGGACAGAGCTTGTTTGGAAGCCCGAGGGAAGAGTTCAATTTAAAGGACTTAGAGCCAGGGCTGAAGATCCTGGTGAAGGCAGGTAGACTGTTTTCTTGGACTTTTGCTACCCCAGGAAGGGTTCATTTTGAAGACCTGCCAAGCAAGGTTAATAATATACAGGGGGCTCCAGGAGCAGGAAAAGGACTGCTGTAACCCACACAGCAGCAGGAGGTGCTCAAGAGGTGAGTATTCCCTGTTACACTCAGTCTTCAAAACAGCATGCGAGCTGACTCTGATCCTGTTGACAGAATTATGCGAAAGCACAGAGAGGAGCAATGCAAAGAGACTAGGGAGGTGAGTACAAAGGGCCAATGGAGGAGGAGGAGAAGTCTTGGATGATGATTTCAGCAGAGATGCAACTGAGACAGTGGCAAACATGCCACTGAGGATATAGGCCCTGCCCCTGTGAATACTCATGTATGTGAGCAGTTCCACTGACCTCAGAGGGCTGCTGGTGTGAGCAGATAAGCCCAGGTCAGGTGTCTGTAGGGCTGAGGCTAGGTTGGGATTCAGGCACAGACAGGCTTCCCAGGCGGAATGGCAGGAGAGACATAGGCAGCTGGGTGGGTTTGGATGTGTGAGGTCTGGAGAGATGCTGTGCTCTAGCTGCTTCTTTGTAACAAGCCCTGCTGCTGTGATGTGAGGAAGGAAGATCAGTGTCTCTGCATGGAGCTCCCTGGCTCCCTGCTTCATGGAGCAGCTGCACCGGGTTCCCCACATTAGAGACCCCCAGGTGGCCACTTGTCTCAGGGAGTGAAGGTTGGAACAGGCCCACTCTGTGGTCTCTGCAGCCAGCTCCTGCCAACATCTCCAGAGAGTTTGTTTGTTGAAGGACATGGAGTTCCAGCCGCTGGATTGCTGGCAGGCCTGCCTCCCTTGGGACATTTTTAGCTCTGGCAGTCAGCAATGTCAGGTCCCACAGCTCACACTCCACCCTGCCAGAATTCACAGCCTGGCCTCCATTGTCCCTCTGGCAGAGCTGGGCTTTTTCTGCCTCAGGCCTGCGTGAGCCCAGGGTGTGTCCTCCGGCCTGTCTGCACTGTGGATGGAGGGTATTGGGATTCCCCTCACTCCATTGTGTATCCAGCGAGAAGCTCTGCAGAGGGAAGGGAGTGATTGGGGAGGTAAAGATCCATGGCCAGCCAATCAACATGGCCTGCAGCAGTCATGTCATTCCCAGAAGGATTGGAGATGGCTTGTGAGACAGGCGCTCCCCAGTGCTTGAGAACCTCACTGTCTGTGCAGTTCAGAAGAGGAGGAGTCTTTGATTGGCTAATTTGTACCGTGCTTTTAACAGGATTATCTATTCTTACAGTTACTAGTAACACTGAGTAATTAGTAATAATGAGTAATGCTACTGTTATTGTTACTTCAGCTGAAGCTGCAGTGAATCACTCCTGATCCCACTGTTAGGCCTGAATAAAGATATAGCAGACAAAACCATGGTTTGTCTGCTATATCTTTATTCAGGCCTAAAACCACCATTCCCTAAAACAGTTCTGTCTGCACACATTGCCCTCTGGCCCTTGACTGCTGTGTTCTCATGTGGCCCAACCAAGACCAGGGAGGCAATACTCACTTGCAATGTGAGGTGGGGAGGGAAGCGAAACTTCCATTTTGCAGGAAATTCTGCAACTTTGACATTTGTTTTAATTCCAAAGTGGAATAAGACTAGAGGATTTCCTCCTTCAAACCATTTCATTATATGTCAAGCCAAATGTTGCATTTCAAAAACATCAAATTGTTATATTACATTCTAAATTATTATAGAAAATAACATTCAAAAATTGAGACCTGAAATATTTAGTTTCTCTTTTGACTTTTTATTTCATTTTCTGTTCTAGTTTATAGCAATAAAAGACATTTCAAAAGAGTGACTTCTTAACAAAACATCAAAAAGTTCCATTCCGAGAATATCTAAAAAGAATGTTTTGGCATCAACAAAATGGTTAGTTTCAAATGGATTTTTTTCCTCCAAATCAGCCCATTCCCACAAAAAGCCAAGATTGTGACAAACCTGCCTTTCTTCTAGGACATACATCTCTAGCTCTGACAATGTACCTCGAGCCCCCTGCACACAGACACATGCACACAGATACATATATCTGCACACACGTATGTACACGCATATACAAATATAAAGCCATGTGCACACATACATACACATACAGGCGCACACACATACACATGCATACACCCCTATGCACAGGCATTCGTGCTTTAGAAAATGTTTCCTTTAGATAAAGTGATAAATCATCTGAAAATGCGCAAGTGCTTGTCATAGAGTTTAACTTGTTTGTTCTTGGGATTCACCAGCTGCCCTGCGGCTAGCTGCGAATCAGAGCAGACTGGCCCATGTTGCTGTAGCCTGACCGGAAGGAGGGAAAAGTGCCAGTGTCACACAGAGGCCTGGTCTTGTCAGATTTGCAGCCCACTTTTGCAAACCCAGAAGGTCAGATGGTCCCAGCTGGTGACATCAGTGTCCACACTCACTCAATCCAGATGGACCACTAGACAGGTGTTTTTCCCATCACTGCAACTGTTCCTTACACATGGCTTCCCCTCTAGCCCTTCAATGGCATTGTCTGCATGTGGTCATGCCCAGGTGACGTGTGTGAGATGGAGACAGCACCGGGAGCCTTCCAGGCTGCCCCGTTCTCACACATGAAGCCAGAAGATGGTCTTTTCAGGGATTACTTCCCCAGGAGAAAAGCAGGTGGCTCTGCTTAGTGTGAAATGCAATGCACCAGAGCTCAGCCAGCCTCAACTTGCTCCCTTATGCTCAGAGCATCCGCTGGGAAAACAGCCCTGGGGCCAAGTCAGCTGAGTGCTCTGACCATCCCACTGACTCATTGGCAGTCCTCCTGCCTACGGGCAGAGAGCTTCCTCAGTGCCAGACTGACCCCAGTCTGCTATGGATGGGCAGGGACCAGTGCCCTCCTCCTGTCCCTGTGCGCACAGCCATCTCTCTTCCCCTCTGTTAACAGCCAAACCCAAAGGATGGCTGCAGGGTCCAGTCTGTTTAAAGAGAGGAACAAAGCAGCCACAGAACAGGAGACTCATTGAGCTGAGGCCGGTGCAGACACTGTCAGCAAGCCAGTGACAGTCAGTGGTAACCCACATGGCCGAGCCCAGCCTGGGCCTTTGGCAGGTTCTGTCTCTGGTGTTTCAGAGCAGGCTGCCCTGTGGAGACCTGGCTCTTTGGTCTCTTCAGACTCTGAGGTCTGCTCACTGCCCTTGTGTTCTCCTCTGGCACCCTGAGGGGCTGGTGTATGGTCCCCAACGCGTGTTCCTGAAGCAGATCTGTGCTTCCTCCACATGCCCACCAGCCTACTGGCCAGTTCCCTGCTTCCAAGCAAGCCCTTAGCACACCAGTGTGCAGTCAATGGCAGGGCCCCCATCAGACAGCTCCATTCTCAACATGGCTGCAGGAAGAGATGTGCTGGCTCGGACCGGACAGCTCCCTCCTGTGTTCTTCTAATTCCTGGCTGAAGTCCTGTCACCCGGAGGAGGGACCTTCATTCTCAAGCCCTGGAGGAAGAGAACTGGCCTCTGCACTGATTTCAGTGCCCCTACTTGCTGCTGGTGTCTCCTTGTAAGGCTATGGCCACATCACCCACCCTACAAACCCACCCCTCCACCATGAATACCCAGCCAATGGCGCACTGTCTCCAGCGGGTGCTCTGTCTCCCACAGAGCTCAGAGGACTTACAAAGGGTGGATGTATCTTGTCAGCTGCATTCCACTAAGGCGAGGAGGGGGGTAAGTGACTCGTCACAGGCCACATGGTGAGTCACTAGTGGAGCCAAGTATAGAACACCGCTTCTCTGAGCTCCACTTCAGCATGGTATTGAGGGGACCATGCTGAAGCCGCCTCTGCCACCCCCTGGTGTGGCTCAGGGCTGGGTTTGATCAGTCAGATATAAATATATCCATGGCTATAATAAGATGCTGGTCCCTATGCTGTGCCAGGAAGGCTTTGGCAAGCTGGACTGCACTACCCCTCTTGCGCTGGGGCAATACGCAGCTTCCCAGAAGTATCTATGCCAGGAATTCATTATGCTCCAGAAGCGACTTTTTCACTTTGCAACGACAGAGACACACAAAACCAACCTATCGGTAATACTCCTCTACAAGAGCGAAACAGTGATAAAAGTGTGCAGAAATGAGGAGCATCCCCAGGGCCTGTTGTTATCCTAGAGGGCAAAGAAATAGACTGGATTGTCCAGCTGTCTGATTTACCCTGGCTCAACAGCGAACATGCACCTGCCCCTCAAAGCTTCTAGGAGAAATTATTAACACTCCGGCAAAGGAGAGACGTTAACACTGCTAAACACTGCTCTGCAGGCTGGCAGGCTGTGCTGCAGGATGCAGCAAGGGCATAACCGAGGTCTGGCTGTGTGTGTCTGTCTGGCTGTGTCTCCCATCACCATACTATCTGGGCAACAAGCTGCTGTATTAGTAATGAGACCTCTCCACACCACACTCGCTAGCCCTAGCTCAGCATATGATCTCACTGCAGTGGGAATCAGTGCCAGAATGCGTCCATTTCCCCGATGGGCAGGTTGTTCAGGCCTGGTCTTCCCAGATCTCTGTATTGCCAGTTCTCTCAGTTCTCATGATATTTGGTGCTTTTCTGCCCCTGCTTCTGGAGTCACATGGTTACCTGAGAATTGCTGCTTCCCTTGAAAAAGCAAAAGTAAGCTCCACGCGCTCCCAATGGCAGAGAGAGGCTTGGGAATGTGACTGCGAAGGCTCCAGCCCAGAAGACAATGCAAAGAGAACCTGGCATGTAGTATGTTAAAAATCTCAGGAGTTTTAAGCCAAATGCATGATTGTCTGGATCTCACTCAGGAGTTTAAGGTGCGCAGGCTCAGCTGTATCATGTACCTACAAGTCAGACGCTAACAGGCCCAGCACTGAATGAGGGCATGGCTGGGCTGGCCAGGCTGACACTAAAATCCAGCTGCTGCCAAAGGGCAGGAACTCATGGGAGGGGGCTCTGGGGAGAAGCACTCGTGGAGACCCCACTCTGCTGGAGGGGCAGCTGCCCACCAAAACACCTTGTGGGTCCACAGGGAGGAGTGGAGGGTCAGGGCTATCTGCTTGGAGTCTCTGGACCTAGTCAGGGCAGGAATAGCCCTCTCCACATATAAGGGAGCAGCCCTTATTCAAGAGGCCTCCACGCTGGCTCTGCTGGAGACCTGGGCACAGGAGGTGCAGCCGGGAGTGGATAGATTGTGTGCATCCAGGCTTTTGCCCCAGTCATTCAATGTCCAGCCAATGGCTTTTAGTGGCCATGGCAACAAGGATGGTCCTGGGCAGCCACTGGCTAGGAAGGCCGAAGCCACCTCCACTGTGCCCCTGAGCCAGCACAGGGATGAATCTGCCCCTCTGGGTCATCACACTGCTCTGGTCCTACACTCCCTAGCCTGCCCTGAGGATCCCTGAAATGGGGCTTAGCTAAGAAGAGTCCGGCTGCATCTCCAGTGACATGCATGCCAGATAAACTGTGTGCTGTTCACAGTAGTGTGTTCCAGGAGCTCCACAGCAATTGCTGCACTTTCATGACTGAGTTTAGTCTCCAAATTCAGCACAACCACTGCACGGCCCCAGTTCCCCATGCTCCCTGCTTCTACTCTATCACGCTTTTAAAGAGTGCCAGCTAGGCTCCCTAGGCTTCAGCGCCCACACAGGCAGGTCATGGCACCAGGAAGTGGAGTGAGTGGAGAGCAGCTCTGGCACATACTGGGAAATTGCTGCTCAAGAACACTTTGTTGATGTTAGCGTTCAGGTCTCTCAAGTGCATTTCTTGTCAGGTCAGCAGTCACTGACCAGGCAGGAAACCCCCAGCTCAGCCACCCCTGGCTCTTTCATCCAAACCAGCTAAAGGGCACTCCTCCAGTTCCTGCTGTCACACTCATATAGCCTGAGCACTGAGCTCCCACTTGGAGCAGGACAATCAGCACAGCACGCACTTTGCCATGACACACACGCCTACTTCTTCGCCCAGGCTCTGCATTGGGTGTGACATTGGAGAATGCGTAAGAAGGGAGCCTTTCCTGTCTTTGGGATGCCATCGCCTTGCCCACAGGATGCACCTGAACTGTTGCTGACAAGGGTTTCCAGTGAGCTCATGTGAGTCTCAACACAGGTAGTCACAGTTGCATTGGTAGCAGCCACAGAGGCATGGCTTAGCTATGCCAAGTACAAACCTGCCTAAACCCCATAGATATGTACTCAGTATGGCTAAGCCGTGCCACCGCTGTTACTGCCCATGCTACCATGACTACATTGCTATTGATACTCATGCTAGAGCTCATCGAGCTAGCACTAGCATGTGTATGGAAGCTGGGAATCACACGCTTAGCTCCTAGCAGCCTGAAAGCTGTTTTCACCTTTGGCAGCAACTGTTTCATCTCCTGCCGCAGACAGGGCTTAGGAAGGATCCAGCCACTGCCAGGAAATGCCTGGTTGACAAACAAATGCTAGCACTGTGGGAGTCTGGGTTTGCACAAACTCTAGCAGAGCTTTGAAGCAAGGAGGAGAATCTTTCCCAAGATTTTTGCCGTCTTGCCTGTTTGCTGAAGGGAAATGAAGGGCACTGTGGTTTCCCACTGAGATTTTATTGCATGCTGCCACTTCCCTGATTTACCATCATTAAGTCCCAGTGGAAGTGATCCAGCTGGCCTGGGCCAGCATTTTCACAGGCAGTTCAGGAGGAAAGTCACAGAGATCTGTGAAATACACTGATGAATTCTGCAGGTTTTCATCATTTGTGAGAAGAGGAGAATAAGAGCAGAACAACAGAGAGGGAGGGAGGGAGTGCAGAGTGTGAATAAACCTAATTTGGAAAAGCAGGCTCTTATTCCTGACGGTCAGTTTGTGGATCATGATTTACCACCCCCATGAAAAGTGCCAGCTAATTACACATTTCCCAGTTGGAACTGGCAACCCTGATGGGCAAGTTCTCATTTTCGGTGTATGCTTTCATAGCGTGATTTGCAGACATCGACTGGCTCTACATTTGCAACATGCTGGATTTTCATTTGTGCCACTTAGCAAATGAGCTGTGTTTGAAAACTGTCTGCAAAGTCTGACATCATCAGTGAGGCCAGGAAAGAAAATTATATTTCAGATTATTTTTTCCCATTTTTGCAAAAGCAAAAAAATTTGCAGTTTATTTCCAAATTTCTTTGCTCTTTTCCACAAAAATAAAAGTGATATTTGCTTGTGGAAAAGTGGCATTTGTCCAGGGGCGGGGTCAAAGGTCAGCCAGGAAAAGAGGGTGAAAATGAGGGAATTTGGCCTTGAATAAGTTTTTAACTACTCTACAGGTAAACACTTCTGGTGAGGAATCAGAAACCTCCCTGGACCCTGTCTGTATTTGTACAGGCGAATAAAGACTTGTGAAATGTTTCTCTTACCAGCCCCGTATCAATGGATGCTGGAGAGGACAGAGGGCTCGACAAGCAGCACAGATACAAGTGATATTTATCTCACTGGAAACTTTAGAATTGCCAAAGCTGAGATTGAGGACCAGGCAGAGATATATCTGAAACAGGCGTCCTCCTTCACTCAGGCAAAGGAAGATGCTACAAATGGAAACAGTAAAATCACACTCTCCCAAAGTCAATAAGTTCTTGGGATCCTACCACAGTCACTGGGATGTGGACGGATGATTTCCCATAGTTCCCCACTGCTTCCAGGAACCTCTCACTCTGCCATCTTCCTACTGACTTCGGGCCAAATTCTGCTCTTGGTTACACTGGGGTAAATTGGGAGTAATGGTACCAGACAGAGCAGAGCTGCTACTCACTGGCCAAGCAAAGCAATCACCATGATGTTTCCCTGTCTGTCTGCTTGCAACACAATAACTCTTCACCACCACATCCGGTCATTCACAGCATTTCAGGGAACATTCTGTGCATTGACTGGCAGAACCCTGTCGATAATGGTGAAAAGCCTGATTTCCACCATTGTAAGGGGAGAGGAAAATCAGGCCCACGGAGCAACGAGTCAGAGTAAGCTCTCTGGCGCTCTTGCCGCTGCCTACACATATCACAGGCAACAGCTCAATAGGCTTCTCTGTCTCATTGGGTGCACAGCTCGGCCTGCCTGAGCAGTGAAGTATGCCAAGCAGAATTTGGCCCTAGGTCAGTAGGAAGATGGCAGAGCAAGAGGTCCCTAGGTGTAGTGGGGAGCTCTGGGAAATCATCCATACTGTTTTACTATCTGCCTTGGTCCAAGTTTATCCTGGGCTGAGGCTCTTTAGCTTAGGTCGGCAACTCATCTAGGAGAAGGACAACTCCACTTCCTGCGCCTGTGTCAGCTGCTGTGCTTGTGGCATCTGTTACACCTTCATGGCAACAGCTGCTTCCGCAAGAGAGTGGAAAAGGTTCTGCATGATCCTCCCTCCTTTCAATCCACTCATAGTGCAGGTTCTTCAGCCAACTCATTCAACTCATTTAACCCAATCAACTCAGCAAGAGTCCTGTGGTGATGAGGCCAGGTAGAGGATGCTGCTGGCAGTCCTTAGTCACAACTCTGCACACAGGCAGCCTTAGGGTGATGGTTGTTCTCCATAGATCGGGGCAGATACAGTGTTCATATCCTTCTGAGGTGACAGAACAGGCCTCTTTAGGCACAGCACTGCTCTGCCCAGTGCAGGGAAAGGGCACTGAAAAGAAGCCCTAAACACAGCCTACCCTTTGTATACCTGCCAGGCTACCACTCCTGGCTGCTCATCCAACTCAGTGATTGAAATAAAACAAAGATTCACAGACTGACATTTGGCTCATAGGATGTCAGAACTCTTCTTGACCATGACCGAAGCCTGGAACAAAGAACAGCCCTCATTGCCAAAACACTGAAGTAGTGTAACATAGACATGGATGCCTTCAGTAAAACCAGACTCACTGATGCGGCAGTGGGAGCAGGCTACACCTCCTACTGGATTGGCCAGGCCAAGGGCAAGCCAAGATAGTGGGGGTAGGGTTCACCATATGATTTGACATTGCCCACCAGTTTAATTCACTCCCCAAGGGAGTCAGTGACTGACTTATGGTCATTGATAAAAATGTTAAATACCATAGGGCCAAGAACCCATCCTAGCTGGACCCAGCTGGAAACACAACTGCTTGCTGGTGACTCCCATTTACAGTTATATTTTGAGACCCAGCATTTTGCCAGTTTTTAATCCATTTAATCTGTGCCATGTTAATTTTTATATCATTCTAGGGTTTGTAATCAAAATATCATGTAGTAACAAGTCAGGTGCCTTTCAGAAGTCTAAGTAAAATACATCAACACTGTCACTTTTATCAACCAAACCTGTAATCTCATCAAAAAAGACATTAAGTTAGTTTGATATGATCTATTTTCCATAAATTCATGTTGATTGGCATTAATTACATTGCCCTCCTTTAGTTCACTATTAATTGATTGCTATATCAGCCACTCCACTATCTTGACCAGGATCGAAGTCAGGCTGAGAGGCCTATAACTACCTGGGCCATCCTTGTTACCCTTTTTAAAAACTCTGGCACAACATTAGCTTTCTTCCAGTCTTCTGGAACTTCCTTGGTGTTTCAAGACTTATTGAAAATCAACATTAATGGTTCAGTGAGCTCCTTAGCCAACTCTTTTAAAACTCTTGAATGCAAGTTATCTGGACCCACTGATTGAAAAATGTCCAACTTTAGTAGCTGCTGTTAAACATCCTCCTGAGATACTACTGGATTGGCAAGAGTGTTATCACCATGTGATGAGACTGTATCATAATTCCCACTGAAGGACAGTCCAGTTCCCCCACAATTGACTGCAAAAGAACCCTACAGCACTTCAGCACAAAGAGCCAGGCATACACCCCAGACATACACAGCAAGTACAGAAACACTGAGGGTACAGTAACACTGCTAGGGCGTTGCAGTGGGAACACACACTTGGGCTAGGCTAACCCAGGGGCTCACACCCAGCCGTTTGAGTTAACTGTGCAGCCTAGATGTGGCCAAAGAGACAGTCACATCCCACCCAGACTTTATAGTGAACCTGGTGTGCACCGGGATAGGACTTGGGAAGTGCAGCCCATTCTGTATAGTTTCTCAGACATGGTGACTTACTTGATGAACCTGACAGGCACTTGTTTCAGTATTGAGGTTTGATGTTGTAGTTCAAAACGCTGTCAGTATTGGGGCTACTCAGACACGTCCCTAAGTTATGGACTTCTCCCACACACAACCCCCCTCCTTCCCAGCCACAGTCCTGTCTGTGACAGTCTGGGGCTGCCAGCAGAAGCAGCCCTAACCTGCTCTCAATTTGCTTGTTCAATACAGAGGAGAAGGATTCTCTAGAAGTCACATGGCCGAAAACTAGGCCAGATTCTGCTCTTGGTTACTCTGCCATGGAGTTACTTCAGAGTGAAACTGGTGCAAGCTGGGCCACTTCCTCTGGAACACAGCAGCACTGCTAGGGGAATGCACTGATACTCTGCTCCCCTTTCTATTGCAGTGGGCACTACACTGGTGCAAGGGCAGGCGGGGAGGGCAGGTCACCAGCAATATTACTAAATAAATAGCCTTTTAAAATAAATTCTAGCATATAAAAAACAGCACATTGATGTTCCTGGGCTGGGCGTTGTACTATTTAGGGACTGTGCAAAGCAAATAAAATGCCTATTACAAAATAACTATTTAGAGAAAACTCTGCAGAAAGATCTAGCAAGAACTATGTGTTTTAGCATGGTCTGTTTACAGTGCATCATTGCTGGTCTGCTGAAAACTGAGCTGTAACCGAGCAAAAATGCATCTGCATTCCTTCAGTGCAAAAATATTCATGTGCAGACATCCCAGCAATATCACAGCTATTTTCCTTCTCCTTGTTTTGGGGTATTTTCTGCTGCTTCTCAAAGTTCAGATCACTTGACCTAATCTGTCTGGATAAAAGCAGTACTGTTCTCCAAATGTGCAGGCTAATATCGCTAATAACTAGTGCTGTTGCTAAAGGATCATTGCCAAAGGATTTGGTATTTAAATACAAAACTACAGTTTGTTTGCAGGATGAGGATATTGGTGTAGAAGTGTTGGTAAATCTTTCCCAGTGCTGGTGCTGTTCCTCCCCCTGCAGAACTCACCCCTTCCTTATGGTTAGAGCACAGGACTGGGAGACAGGAATCTGGCTTCTATTCCCAGCTGTCACAGGCTCCCTGTGGGACCTTGGGTGAGTCATGTCCCCTCTCCATGCCTTAGTTTCCCTTGGTGTTGTGCTGGGTGTTCTGAGGTTTAATTACACATGTTTGGGAAATGCTAACTCTCCATGGGGATGAGCTTCAGAGTGCTTCCAAATACATAAATCACCCTAATGTCCTTACTGAGTGGAGCAGGATGCAGCTCAGGGGCAGGCGAGATTGCCAGCCACAAGAGTCAGACCCCACACCATGGGACTGCATTAAAAACCATCAGATTTAGAGCTTTTCTACAGTGGCACTTTACAATGCTGTAACTTTCTTGCTCAAGAGGGGTGAAAAAACACCCCCCAGAGCACAGCAAGTTTCAGCGCTGTAAAGCGCCAGTGTAGGCAGTGCACTAGCGCTGATAGCTATACCCCCCGCGGCAGCGCTTTAACATTGCCAGTGTAGACTAGCCCTTAGAAAAAATAAATTGGCATCTTTCTCTTTGCTGTCAGGTTTCTGAGCCTGTGGGTTACACTTGGGCCACATTTCCACCACAGCCATGAGGGCTAGAAATGGCCCTTTTTTTTTTCTTTTGGAAAGTTGTGATTCACGTGAACTAACATGCCCCTAAGAGCTGGAGTTTTGAGCAAAACCCCGGTTGTGAGAGCTGGCAACACTGAGCATGAGCAGCACACAGGACAGTGTGCTTCTGCTTCCTAAAGCTGAAGGGAAAGCGCTGGGTCAGCAGGGAGAAGGGCACAGAGCAGAGCAGGGACAGGGACAATCAGGAGAGGTTTGCTGTGGAACATGACTCCATGCCCAGTTCAAGGCTGCCCAGAAGAAACAGCCTGCACCTGCCACAAGGAAGAGGATGAAATGTTGCACAAGAAAAAAGAAATGTTCCCAGTCTTACAAACCCAGGTACAACACTGCCACTGGCTTTATTACCCAGCCCCTTATTAGCTCTGAGCGGAATTTGGGATTGCCACCCTGTGGGAGATTCCAATAGTTCCACATTCATTTTTATCCCAGAGGTTGATATGGAAATGCTGCAACATTCCATGTCAGGTAAGCTTGACATTCATAGATTCCAAGGCCAGAAGGGACTGTTGTGATCATCTAGTTTGAAGTCCTGTATAACCCTGGGCGGAGAAATGCCCCACAATAATTCCTAGAGCATAGCTTTTAGAAACTCACCCAATCCTGATTTCAAAATGGTCAGTGACGGAGAATCCATCACACTTGGTAAAGCGTTCCAGAGGTTAATTATTCTCACTGTTAAAAATTTACACCCTTATTTCCAGTCTGAATTTGTCTAGCATCAGTTTCCAGCCACTGGATCATGCTAGATCTTCATCTGCTAGACTGAAGAGCCAAGAATCAAGTCGCCTTTTCTTTGTTAAGCAAAATAGATTGAGCTCTTGGAGTCTATCACTTTAAGGCAGGTTTTCCAATCCTTTAATCATTCTCATGGCTCTTCTCTGAACCCTCTCCAATTTGCCAACATCCTTCTTGAATTGCAGACATCAGAATTGGACACATTATTCCAGGAGCGGTCACACCATTGCCAAACACAGAGATAAAATATCTCTCTACTCTACTTGAGATTCCCCTGTTTATGCATCCCAGGCTCAAATTAGTCTTTTTGGCCACAGCATCACACTAGGAGCTCATGTTCAGTTGATTATCCACCATGACAAACCCTCCTCCTCAAAGCTTTTACAGAGGCACTATTTCCCAGGATATTTCCTATCCTGTATGTGTGGCCTAAACTGATTATTCTTATACATTTAACCTATTAAAATGTGCATTGTTTGCTTGCCCCCAGTTGATCAAACAATGCAGATCACTCTGAGTCAGTGACCTGTCCTCTTCAGTATTTGCCACTCCCCCAATTTTTGTGTCATCCACAAATGTTATAAGTGCTGATTTTGTTTTCTTCCAGCTCACTGATAAATATGTTAAATAGCGTCAGGGGACCCACTAGAAACATACCCATTCGATGATTGTTCCCTGTTTACAGTTACATTTTGGAGACCTATTAGCTAGCTAGCACTTAATTAATGAATGCATGCCATGTTAATTTTATATCATTAATCGAAATGTGACCTGGTACCAAGTTAAGCGGCTTACAGAAGTCTAAGTCTATTACATCAACACTATGACCTTTATCAGCCAAACTGGTCATTTCATCAAAGATTGACAGGATCTACTCTCCATAGACCCTTTCTGTGTCTCCTATGAGCCAAGCTGCAGCCTACTGCCTCAGTGTTGAGCTTTTCAGATTTATCAGGGCCTCACAGTGGTCCTGAGATGTGCAGCCTGGCCAGACTGGCCTTCATCACACAGGTATGTGACAGTGCCTTTGGCCCTGTACTGTAGGGCATGGTCTCCGTAACCAGCATTACATCTTCTATGCTGCAGATCCACCAGACACTCCTGTGACCACCCGCAGGCACTCTCCAGCTTGCTCAGGTGTCCTAGCCAGAAGACTAGCTAGTCTATGAATGCCCAAACACAGGAGGGGTGTGTGTGTGTGTGTGTGTGTGTGTGTGTGTGTGTGTGTGTGTGTGTGAGATTCGCAGCTCAAGGAGACATATCTGGGTTAGCTCTGATCAAGCTAGCACCCAACAAATAGAGTGGAGCTGTGGCACAGCTGCCCCGAGTACATGCTTAGGGTCTGTGCTGGGAAGCTAGCTGCAGCTGGATGCTAGCGCGAGGAGAGCCAGCACCAGTACGGCTCCCTGAGGTAGAAGTTATCTCCTTCCCCTCCACCCCAGCAACAAGAGTAGACGTAGCTTTGTGAGTTCAAGGGCTGCAACTCTCTGGGAATGCAGAGTGTGCTCTATCCTGTGATCCTCATGTCATCCCATTTCCTCTGAGGGCCCCCTGTGCTCACTGGGAGACATGAGCCAACACACCCAGGGGCTAGTTCCAAGGAGACGTTGCACAGAAGATCAGCAGAGCCTGGGCCCAAATTCCTTCCCACACGTCCCACCATCCCTCACTGAGACTCAAGCTGTTTCTCGAATCTACGTGGACCCATCATTGCCTGTGCTTCGAGCGGGAAAGCCACCAGCGACAGCCTGGTGCTGTTAGAATCATAGGCAGTAGCTAGAATCCACTCATTGGATCAGTTTGCTCAGGAGATCTGCCTCATCCAGGGATGGTCTGTTCCCTGCAGTCTGTTCTCTAGCCTAACCCTGAATGCCTCAGTGAGGGGTGTCCAGCACTTCCTCTGGGTGGATGAGTCTGCCTTAGAACAGAAGCTTTGCAGACTGTTCAGCTACATTTTCTCTTTCTTCATTGTCTGCCATTGCTCCTAGCTATGTGCCTATGTAGCACCTTCTCGCCTTGCTGGTTTATTGTTCCACGGATTCCTCGGGGGGAGCACAGAGTATTTCCAGGACAGATTATTTACTAGAAGATACTTGGCGCAGTGCCTTAGTAATGAAACACGGCTTTTTCCTTTGTAAAAACCTTACAAACATGTTTAAAATCTAACTACAGTGAGCCAGTGCAACATCATTTAACAACTCCCAGAATATGCCAAGCATGAGAATTGGAAAAGCTGCCCAGCAGGATGCTGCAGAGCAGGGGTTGAAACCCCTTGGCTTGCCGTTTAAACAGAAACAGATTTCCAGCATCGAGAAGTCAGTTAACCATTTTAAAGGCAGCAGGATGGGGCTCAGTAAGAACCGGGCTGCCTCTGTGTCACCACATTGCACAATCCTTGGCACATATGCATAGCAGAGTCCTTGGAATTAAGGCCCTTGTAAAGATTTAAAGGCTTAGTCGACTAATATACTTAATATGGATTTTTCCAAATATTATTTTAAGTCATTCAGAGACACGGTTGCCTTAGTCTGATAACTGAATGAATACAGCACTCCAAGTGGAGCCCGTGTGCTAGGACGGCATTTTCTGCAAGGGTGTGTAAGGGAACACGAGATAACATGGGGCCCTGTAAACCAGAGACTGCACGTCGCGATTCAGACCCAAGCGCTCTAACAAGAAAGCCCAGTCCCACGTCCCTGCACAGCTTGAGGAGCAGCGTCTGCTCCCAGGTCTGCAGCAAGCTCCGATCACAGCGCCTGATTCGCCCCTGCCCTGCACCTTGTGTGTCCTCTCTGACCTGGGAGTATTTTGCACCCACTTTTCCCTGGTGTAAATGGCATGTAAGGTGCAGAGCAACCAAGTCAGGCTCTAAAGGTCTGTTTCTGCTTCTCTGAAGTCAATGGCAAAATGCACATTGACTCCAAAGGGAGTAGGCGTGGGACCAGCAGTCTGGGAAGGTGCAGGGCACCCACAATGGCCATTGAAGTCGTGTGCTCAGTACATTCCAGGCTCAGGTCCTACCATGGTCAATTGAGCTCTGAAAAAGCTGGCTCAAATTACACAATGCCCAGAGGGCTGGGCATCAGGATCTAGTGGGTTTTGGAGACAACGGCACTCATGGGGGGCAATTATTTGGGTGGCATTTCTAACCAATGAGCTGAAACTAAGTAGACATGTAACCAATTGCTTTGGGCAAACGTTAGGTCTGCCAGGAGCTGGGCATCCACAGGTACCAGCCAGCTCAGTAAGCGGCAGGGAGTTTTGCTCTGGTGCTTTGTTCAGAGAGGGCCACATACAAGAGATCCCTGTGGTCCCAAACCATATCAGCTGCAGTCTCCTGGCCGCCTGCTGCTGCTCTCTGTGAAGTCAATGACAAAGCTCACAATCTGTCCAATAGAATCCAGTCACACACTGCAGAGATCTAGACTCTGCTTTAGACCGAAGTGCCACACTTTATTGCTGAAGAGAGAAAAGATACGCAAAACAATGGATATCATTGACAGCACCTGTGACACTCTGTATCTCAGGGGAACATCATGCACCCCCATGTTCATCCCTATAATGATTGTGTGGTATCCAATGCAAAGTTTGTCATGTCGGGTGTCTTCGGAAGACTCATGATGCACTGAGCATTGTTGTTATAGTAATGTTATAGGTTGTAATTTCATGTATATAGTTATGAGGCTGAAAATGTGTCCTCATGGCTTAAAACAAGCCCGGGCAAAACTCTCCAAGAGCAGAGAGGCAGTTCACACCTCACCAGGGCATGTATGGGTCAAACCCAGCCCAGCCTCACAGGAACAAAGGACACTGGTCTAGGCAGCAACAAAGGATCGGTTGGACTTTCGAGTGAATCACCACCCTTCCCTTGGTCAGTTTGGGACTATGATGAGGTAATGCTCACTTGACCCTGAAGCAGGGGAGCAAATCCAGGAGGGAAGAAAGAACACGATAAAAGGGAAAGATGTTTGCCAGGCTCTTCCTCTCTCTTCCACCTCCATCTACAGACACCACCACCAAGCGACTGAAGCACTGATCAAAGGGGAGAGGCTGGCTGAAGGTTAACCAGCCATCCTGTGTTGAGAAACATCTAAGTTTGTAAGGGCACTGAAAGTGTTAAGATCAGCTTAGAATGCGTTTTGCTTTTTATTTCATTTGAGCAAATCTGACTTGTGTTTTGACTTATAATCACTTAAAATCTATCTTTTGTAGTTAATAAATTTGTTTGTTTATTCTACCTGAAGCAGTGTGTTTAGTTTGAAGTGTGTCAGAGACTCCTCTTGGGATAACAAGCCTGGTACATATCTATTTCTTTGTTAAATTGACAAACTTATATAAGCTTGCAGTGTCCAGTGGGCATAACTGGACACTGCAAGACGGAGGCTCCTAGGGTTGTGTCTGGGACCGGAGATGGTGGCTAGTGTTATTGGGTTGCACAATCCAAGCAGCAGCTGGCCAAAGGTGCTCACTCCCGTAACTGGGAGCAGCTTACATGCTAGAGACTGTGTGTGAACAGCCCAGGAGAGAGGGTTCTCACAGCAGAGCAGGGTAAGGCTGGCTGCCAGAGTCGAGGATTGGAGTGACCTAGCAGATCACTGGTCTAGCTAACACCAGGGGAACATCACAGCACTCGGCTGAGTTAATGAGGGAGCTGGGCACCTAGCATGGAGCCCGCAGCAATCATAGATAGCTCATTAGTATGGTTATTGCTCTTGCATAGACTGAAACTCCTACACAATTACTAATGGGAAAAACAACCATATTTACTCCGGGAAAACAACTTGTGATTACTCCAGAGATGACATCATAAAGCCCAGTGCCAGTTTAAACAACATTTGGAGAATTCATTTGTTTTGTGCTATTTAAAATGGTAGTGTGGGAGCCTATTTTAAGTATATATGTGTGTGTGTGTGTGTGAGAGTGTGTGCTGATGTAATCATGTTAATGTTTATTTTAATCTTGTATTTATAAAATTGATATCCCTACGCCTAAAATGGAAATATTCTGCTCTAAAACATCTTTTAATTATGGAAAATGATTTTATGTATTTACGTCTCCCTCCCTATTTATATAGGTATATTTATCAACAAGCGCACAAATACACTGTGCTCTCTCCCTCGCTCTCTCACACACATATTGGTGTGACGGAGACACGCATGTACGCACACGCACACACACACACATATCTTTTTTTTTATACTCAGAAAACTTCCCTGTGCACCATTATGGTTGCCACACACACAGCAGACCTGTATCAAATCACAAAAGAAAGCGCATGAAAAGTTAGGTCCCCTAGCAGCACACAGGCTCTGCTCCTCCAACCTCAAACATAAGAACATATAATAGTGGCCATACTGGGTCAGACCAATGGTCCATCTAGCCCAGTAGCCTGTCATCTGATAGTGGCCCGTGCCAGATGCTTCAGAGGAAATAAAAAGAATGGGGCAAATTTTCTATTTTTGTAACCTCTTTAATATCCCCGAGCATTTCACAGTCACTGTCATCATCCTAGTCAGGTGGTTGATAGTATTTTCCTGCTGATATCCTCTTACTAGTCAAGCATGGAATTTCTATCCATAGAGATTCTATGGTACGGTATGAGTCATTTATACTTCTGTATTTGATTCTATGCTTTTTTTCACATATAGTGCAGACCTACTCTGTCATTCTTACATATTGTGTACCCTGGTACTACCGTGTTCCATTGATTATCATCATTCCACCAAGTTTCTTTGATGCCCATCATATCAATAGCCTCATTTAATACCAGGTACTCATGCTCACCCTTCTCACTTAAACTAATCCGTACTGAACTTTAGCATCTTGATCATCCAGTGGGCCCACTGGTTGTTTAGCAGGGTTCTTGCTTCTGATGTACTTGAAAAAAATTGCTATTACTTTTTGAGTCTTTGGCTGACTGTTCTTTAAATTCTTTTTTGGCCTTCCTAATTATATTTTTACATCTCAATTGCCAGTGTTTATGCTCATTTCTATTTTCCTCAATAGGATTTTAACTTCCACTTTTTAAGGGATGCCTTTTTGTCTCTCACCCTTTTACTTTGTTGTTTAGCCACGGTGGCACTTTTCTGGTTCTCTTACTGTTTTTTAATTTGGGGTATACATTTAAATTGAGCCTCTATTATGATGTCTTTAAAAAGTTTCCATGCAGATTGCAGGGATTTCACTTTTGGCACTGTACCTTTTAATTTCTGTTTATCTAACTTCCTCATTTTTGTGTCGTTCCCCTTCTGAAATTAAATGCTGCCATATTGGGCTGCTGTAGTGTTTTCCCCACCACAGGGATGTTATATTTAATTATATAATGGTCACTATTACGACGCAATCCAGCTATATTCACTTCTTGGACCAGACTCTGTGCTCCAGGCAATGGAGCAGTCCAGGAAGTCCACTGCCAAGAATTCAGGGCTACCTTGATCCCTGCCCTGACCAGAGAAACCAAGTGAGAAACACTAAGGCCTGGTCTACACCAGAAAATTAAGACGGCTTAACCACATCACTCGGGGGTGTGAAAAATCCACACCCCTGGCTGGTGTAGCTGTGCTGATCTAACCCCCAGAGTAGACAGCACTAGGTCTACAGCAGAATTTTTCCATTGATCTAGATCCTGCCTCTCAGGGAGACAGATATGCTGGCAGGAGACCCCCTCCCATTGGCATAGGCAGTGTCTACACTGAAGTGCTAGAGGGCACTGCTGCACACAAGCCGTAAGTTCTGGTTTGGACACGGGTGTAATGTGTGTATCTGTGAACAAGGTCTGAATGCCAAGCCTAGAGAGGGCAGACAGGGATTCCTCCAGATGTCCCCCAAGGCTTTATTTTGCTGTAATGGAGATATGCTGCCTTCTCAGAGCTGAATGTCTCCTGAGGTCGGTATGCTAGATGATCACCAGTGGCATGTGCTTCCAGGAGATGTGCCTGCACTCACGCAACATGCGCTGTGCCCTGTCACATGGCAGGGACCAGTCCCCACTGGTTCCCTTGGTGACTGTTAGATGTGACCCTCAATGTGTCCGGGATGAGCTGTTGTTAGCTGATTGCATGTGTGACCCGTGGTGCCTGGGGCAGTCCTAACTGGAAATGCCAAGGTCAGGGCAGGCTGCAAAAGGATACTCACAAGACTGGTGGGTAACACTGAAATTAAACTTCCCAACCAGTCACAAACTGCGCTTCTGATCCCACACACTGGTTATCAAGAAGCAAAAAAAGAACTCACACAGCCCCCTTTATTGCATTCCAGTTCTCTGGCTCCCAGTCAGCACCTAGGTCCAGTACAGTGAGAAGTTATTAAAAAACTCTGCTCACGATATAAAATGTTCTTCTGACCCAGATGCTCCAGCCACGTCACCAGGTCAGTATAGGTTTGGATCTTACCCAAAATGCCACACTGCCAGCCAATCCTTCAGTGGCTAAAGCTAAAGATTTATTATAAAGAAAAAAGAAAGAACAAGAGAGATGTTAAATGGTAAAAAAGTCACATACATACAAAGACTTCAAATCCATATATCAGCTTCCTAGCAGTATTGGTGAGTTTGCTGGCTTGAAAGTCCCTCTGGAATGCGTCCACAGCTTGGATGGGTCATTCAGTCCTTTGTTCAAAGCTTTAGTTTGTAGCAAAGTTCCTCCAGAGGTAAGAAGCCAGAACGAAGAAAAAATGGAGAAGATGCAGCTGCCTTTTGTAGTCTTTTTCCATGTGGCCTGTGCTTCCTTTGTTTCCAACACAAGCTGCCCAGCATATGGCTTGGAAGCCTTTTCTGTCCATAGGCATGCCCATGCATGCCTTGCTGAGTCATAAGGTGTATCCTCTGCCTTCTCTCAATGGGTCAATTGTTTCGCTGATGGTCCTTAATGAGCCATCAAGCAGGCTAGGCAAAGCTGACCTCCCAAACTGTCTGAGGGTGTCACCTGGAAGCATAGCCCAAGTTTGAAATACAGACATACATACATATCTATAACTCATAATACAGAGATACATGAGATTATCATATTTGGCAAATCATAACATTTCTGCAGATATCTTGCATGGCATATCTGGTGCAACTCATTGCAATTTTACAATATTAATATTCATAATATCCTCAAGTGTCTCCCAGATTCCATTCGGCGTCACAGCATGGAGCCTGGATATATTCAACAAGCTGACAGCGGTTCTTAGGGAAATGATCCAGTGGGATCTTTAGCAGCGATTCTAGGCCAGCGAGGAGTGACGGTGTCCTCTAGGCCAGGGGGGCTGTCAAACTGTCAGTCACATCTGACCAGTGGCTCCATTCTAACAAATCCATCAAGGAAATCATGAGCAAGAGATTGCTTAAACTCAGACTCAGCTGGCATTTGCCACGTCCAGGGCAGTGCGATACACGAAGAGATCTGCAGGGCGATGATTGACAAATACCAGGGACCTGTGCATTGAGATGGCCACAGCACTGGCAGAGTGTTAGACCAGGAGGTCAGATTGACTCATCTGGGCACAGCAAAAGTACAGGAAGGCATTAAGGGGGGACCACGCACTGTACTGTACAAAGTGGAGTGAGGAGCTGAGAATGGGCTGGAGCCGTCGCTGGAGGAGCCTGGCTGGGGTGACTGGACCTGCAGCAGTTGGGATGTTAGGTCAATGTGAGTCTGCTTGGGCTGTCCGAGTTGCTCATTTGGAGACAGTCTGAGGGTCCGTTATTCCAAAAGCGTTTTAAACGCCATTCGCTTGGCACTGCACACAGAGAGGTGGCTAGAGAACGCACCATGCCCTCTAAACCAGTTGTGCACATGCTCCATGTGGCGTAAGAGCAGATGCGAGTGTGGGCAATGCCTGGAGTGATGGCAGGATGCACAGGATGGCAGGCTTTTGTGCATTGGTGCCTCTGGGGATGGCGAGAGCATCCCAGTGATTTCTCAGGGCACGACCTGTCTGCGGGGTGCTGATGATAAATGTCAGCCCGGCACCATGAAGAATTTGTGAGCATGACCTGCTATTAAGACTGACACAGCTTCACCTTCAGACACCCTCCAGAGCCCTCCACCTACCTCCTGGGGCTCCTGGGGCCAAGCAGTGCCTGGCCCTTTTGGGGATGGTGGAGGCCAACTCTCCTGCAGGCTCAGTGAGGTGGAGGTGATGCCTAGGAACATTCCTAGATTCCAAAGCCAGGCAGGACCATCTGCTGTGACCTCTGGACAGCACACACCAGAGACTCCCTCCCCCGCCTCCAATAACTCCTGTTTGGACTAAAGCAGAACGTTTAGAAAACCAGCCAGTCTTGATTTAAAAAAAACTGTCAGGGATGGATACTCCATCACGACGCTGGGTGGGTTCTTCCAACAGTTAATTACTCTCACCATTTAAAACATACATCTGGTTTCCAGCCTGAATTTGTCTAGCTTCCACTTCCAGCCCTTGGATTGTGTCAGATGTTTCTCTGCTAGAGTGAAAGAACCACGATTAAATATCTGTTCCCCATGCAGGTACCCCGAGACTGCGACCAAGTTGCCCCTTTTCCTTTCCTTTGCTAAGCTAAATAGATTGATCTCCTGGAGCCTCTCACTGTACGGCAGGGTTTCAAATCCTTTAATCATTCTCCTGGCTCTTCCCTGCTTCTCTCAGCCCTTAGGAGGGTCTTCTGAGGGGGGAGGGGCATTTACTCCTCCCCCAACAGCACAGCTGGCACAGGGAGTTGCTCCTGCTTCAGCTGCACCCACTCCCTGACTCTGCCCACCGTCACGCTGATCTGCACAGCTGCCATACAAGGGGCTCTGGAGCCCCTCTCAGGTCCTATCCAGTCAGGGACCCAGGACAATGGAAGTGTCTCCCTTCTCCTGCTGCACTGCGGGGACAGGTGACACCTTCACACCTTCCCAAAGACCATGCTTAGAACTGGGGGTTGCAGCCATTACCTGGATCCTGCAGAGGAGGAGGAGTCACTCAGTGCCCCTAAAAGGGCAAGTGAGTGGGAGGAGGTTCCTGGGCTGGGGGATTGGGGAGTTGGGCAGGTGGGTGCAGATGTCTGGGAAGGAAAGCGGTGGAATCACCACTGTAGGTTTGAGGTCTCCATGAAACCTACAGATGCTCTTTTATTACCAGTACCTGGGACTTGAGGGAAATCTGACCTGCCTCACCCTGCCCTGTCCTGCTGGAGACATGGGTCACGCCCTTCAGATCTGGCTACAAACTGCCCCAAAGCCCAGCCTTGTGGATTTGTCATCCCAGTTTGAGTCCCATCCTTAGCTAGGCTGGTGCTAAAGGTCAGACACACTGGAGCTGAGCAACTTGCTGGCTGAGCTGCACTCGGAACACTAAGTAACGTCCGGATAAACTTTGTTTAAATGAGACAGCTGTGTAACTGGCACGAGCTGAAACGCAGTGAGAGTCCCAATGAAGTGTCATCTGCTCCCGGGGAGTCTCCGCCCACCCACGTTGCTGTGCTTCCAAGTCCCTGCAAAGACATCGCAGCCCAGAGAAGCAGGCATGCATCAGAAATCTGGTGGGAGTTTTTGGTTCTTAATCGTTCCCTTTTCTGAAAAGAATGCCAAGAGTGCAGTCTTGAAAGATGAACCATTGTCCATCTCTGCCTCTCAGCTCCCCGACATGCTGCATTTCCTGAGTCTGCAGCACAGAGAAAACTCCATTTTCAGACAATCCACCTTGTGCGATGGAGCATGGTTGCAATGCAGCAGTAGGGGCATGGCAGGGGAAAATGGGTGCAGGACCAATAAGGCTGAGCCGGGATTTGAAAGGAATTTCAAGCGTGTTGGTGAGCAAGAAACTCCCAAGGAGATTCCTTAATAATAGCTCCAAAAACTCTCTGGGAATTTTATCTGAGACACAAGATCCTGCCTTTCAAATTCTTAAACTAGCAAACGTTGTGTGTTTCACAGCTCCTGGAGAACACACCTGCTTTCAGTTCCTATATACTGGAGCCAGGAGGACATGGAAAGGAAACCACATCTGTCATATGGAAACTGGGAGGCAATATGAACCCAGACAGCCAGGTCAGGAAGGAGAGTTAATTTGAGAGATATCAGGTAATGAATGAGCAACGAGATTCATCCTGGACAAATGCAGGCTAATACAACTGGAGGAAATGAATCTAATGGCCAGCGATCCAATGGGAGAGGAGCCTGCAGCCGAGTAACACTGCAAGAGACCCAGCCCAAGTGAAGGCAGACAGGAACAAAGAACGTAGGCCACACTGATGGCATAGGGGGCTCTACCCTGGGATTCAGGGACTCTGAAAACGACTTGAGGGTCATTGTGGAGAATTGGAATAAGCTGAATAGGAGCTCCTAGTGCACCACCATGGCCATCTGGGCTAATCAGATTTTAGGATGTATACATGGGAATCTCAAGTAGGAACTGAGAGGTTATTTGGCTTCTGTATTTGACACTGGTGTGAATGCTGCTGGAATAGTGTCCAGCTCTGCTGTCTACAAGGATGTTGATAAGTTGGAGAGAGTTCAGAAACAAGCCATGAGAATGAGATCCTGGGGGCTGGGGGGGAGTGGTCAAGGGGTGCGCACAAGGGGAGGGGGCAGAACTGGGCAGGTACAGGCAGGGCAGGGGTGGAGCAGGGGCGAGAAGAAGTGGAGTGTGGGTGGGGGCTTGGGAGAAAGGGTGGGGTTGGCATGAGGGCAGGGTCTGAGTGGAGCAAGGGTTGAGCACCCCTGGGGCCCAGAGGAAGCAGGGCTTGAACCCCCAGGAATGTGAGGGTTACTTATGTTTTGCATTTTTGTGATGTTTTCCCATATTAATGCTGAGTTCCTCCTCTCTTTTCATCAAAGTTCTCTTCTGTTATACCACACTCAGAGCTTGTGAGTAGGGTACTGTAGCTGTGTTGCGGTGCCCAGAATAGTGTGTGGTTTTCCTAGATTTCTGGGTTGGTCTTGAGCTGGTTCTGTGTTGTATTGTTAAGAGAAACCCCTAGATATTGAGCCTGGCCCTTGCTGCTGATGCCTCCACGTGGCAGAAGGGTTACAATGATGCACATTTCCAAGTAAAAATGAGCCGATTTTGAAGGCCTGATGACTTCCCATTGAACTATGTAGAAAATTCTTGTCTTTGTTAATGCAGGGCCTATAGACTGCCCTGGCAAACACCCATGTGAAACTCCTGACACACATTGTGCCTCATGCTGCTGGAATATTGGCCTCGTGAGCACTGCAGCCTGTACTGCCTGTGGATACGAGAGCACTAGGGATGTCTAGGAGGAAAGGCAGACCTGCTGCAGCCTCTAAGCCATTCCCCCACTCTGCGCGGGGTAAGAATTTTGTTGGATGTGACTGCGACCTTGGTGTGATGGAAACTTATTGCACTGCCCCACCAATGCATGATGGGAAGGTTCTCACCATGGTCTGAACCAAAGCCTCTTCAAATCAATGGAAAGGCCCCATGGCCTGCAGGGGCCTTGCGCTGTGGGGGTGTTGGGGTTTGGCAAGGAAGGGATTCGTGGGCTAACTGCAGTCCTGGAAGGCTTTCACCCAGGACATCCTCAGGAGGCTGATCATAGTTACAGAGGAGGCTGCAACCAAAAGCACACAACTGTGCTATCCCAGGCAGCGGCAGAGCACTGAGTAACCAGGGCCGCCGGTGAGATTCTCCATCTTTTCCCCTCCCCAACACGCAGGCACAGAACAACCTACATCTAGCGCCTCTGCATGGTCCCAAATCCTAGCAAACCACCCTCCTGCTGGCCAGTGCCTGGAGAACTTCTGCTCCTCCTCCCCCCAACTCAGTATCATCACTTTCATGGTGGGGATTTCTACCTGTCAGCCCTTCCACCTCCACGGCTGAGTGACAGCCCCCTCTAGCCCTCTGCTCTCAGCTCCTAGCGAGCAGCTGTCCTGAGGATGTGAGCAGCCTTTGCCTCACATCTATTTACTTTTTACCACACAAGCCTGCTGTCTGTTTCTCTCTTCCTGTGGGCTGTTAGCCTCTTGTCAGGCAGAGTTGCCTAGGGGCTGGAACACTGGACTGGGACTCAGGAGATCAGGGTTGTATTCCTGGCTCTGCCACAAATCTGCAGGGAGACCTTGGGCAAGTCACATCCCCTCTCTGTGCCTCAGGTTCCCTGTCTTTAAAATGTGAGTAATGACACTGACCTCCTTGTAAAGTGCTATGAGATCTGTGGATGAAAAGAGCTAGGTATTTTTATTACTGGCTACTCCTGGTTGGACAGCCCAGGAACACTTGAGGGCTTTTCTGCCACCGCATCGCACCAGGAGCTTGTGTTGTGGTGCTTGGCCTTCTGACCTCTATCTCCTTTCCAGAGTCCCTGCTTTCCAGGGTCCAGTCCCCATTCTGCAGGGTTGGCTGCAATTAGGGTGACCAGATGTCCCGATTTTATAGGGACAGTCCTGATATTTGGGGCTTTTTTTTTTATATGAGCTCCTATTCCCCCCATCCCATCCTGATTTTTCACATTTGCTTTCTGGTCACCCTAGCTGCGTTCCTTGTTCCAAGATGGGGGCTGTATTAAAACACATGTGGTTCGAATGAGCCCAGCTCACCAACAATTCAGATTGCTCTGTAGGACAGCCCTGACCTCAGCACTATTCACCACACCACCAATCTTAGTGCTGGATGCACCGTTTATCAGCAGTGGTTTTACATTCACTTCCAGGTGATTTATGAAGATGTTGACAGCATCAGGCCAAGAACTGATCCCTAGGAAACCCCTGTGAAACACCCATCCCCCAACCTCAGCCATGACGTACAGTTCAGAGAAGTGACTGAGTAAAATGGTTCCATGGGAGCATGGGATCCTTGCCGATGGCACTGAATGACACCTGCTCACTTGCCAGTGTGTCACTGCTGTCAGCGCTATAGGGCCAGTGTAGCTATGGGAGAGTGAGCTGGAGTCTGCTCTGCCTCATGCACCATCACTAGACCCTAACAGCTGCTGTCAATCTGTGAAAAGGTTACTAATGGTGACAGTGCCAGGGAAGAGAGAGCCCAGCCTGAGTTGCACAAATTGTTTGCCAGGCTGGCAGCCTCTGACTGCAGAACTGAGCAGCTTTCGCTCTGGAGTCACTTGGGGAGAACAGATCTGAAATGCCCAGGTTTGGACCATATGATGGTGGATGAGGAAGGGGCGATTGTGACTTATTTGGCAGGAATTTTCCGGTTTGCACAAATCTTGCTTTTTTGTGGAATTTCAGAAAACAGCGTTTTCACCTCAGAACAGGCCAAATTCATGGTTCTGGGGGCCTTGAGGAAAAAACCTGCCTTTCTTCTCTCTAGGAGTTTGCTTCAACATACAGAGCCCATGGAAGGATTGGACAAGGGGCTGGCAGACAGGGTCCTTCCTTGGAGCAGAATAGGGGGAAAGGGGTGGGGGGGGTGCTAGAAATTCAACCCAGCACCTGTTTCTGCTGCAGCTGGGCGCAAGCCTCTCAGCCCGAGGAGACAGATTCAAACTAGCAGTGCTCCAGCTAGCGCTCTAAAAACAGCTGCGTGGACATTGCAGCTCAGGCTCTCAAGCCACCCAATCACCAGCCAGAGCCGCAGCGTCCACACAGCCATTTTTAGTGGGCTAGCTCGAGGTTTGCTTCCTGCTGCACGGCAGACAGACCCTCCAGAGTCACCACGGCAGAAGTGCTGAATGCTGCCCAGCTCCTGCTCTGCTGGCAGCCGCTGGCCAGCCTTGTGGTCCCATTCTATGGGACCAGGGCAAATGGCAGCTTTCCCAGCAGCCTGGCATGGCCCTGTGGGAGTCAGGAACAGTCGTTGCAGGTACAGCTCTCTGGAGGGCAGTGCCCTCAATAGCCTCGCTTGCCCTGTCAAACATTCACTCCATGCAGAATTCCTCACCATTGACAGAAGGGATTTTTCCACAAACCCTCCCAGATAAACCCAACTTATTTAGCTGATAATATATAAACAGTTTATCAGCTTTGCGCATTTTCTGTGCAGCGGGATGGATGTTGTTCTTGGAATTCTGTTTGGTCATAATATTTAGAAGAGGGCTCTGATAGCAAAGATAAGCAGCTCGCCTGCAGCAGATGGCTTGCGAGACGCAGCTCCGAGCCAACATTCTGCAGAGAAGGAATAAACTTGTAATGCGAGTTATTTGTAAGTAGTTTTAGTGAAATGTCACATGTAAGACTGCCCAGGCATGCTCTGTCCAAGGTGTTTGAATTAATAGGAATAAGGATTCAAAGCCAGGGGCCAAATTTGCTTTTAAACTTCCTTAAATAAATGTACAGAGCAGAAAATACCCCTGGATTTGCTCTGCGTATGAAGCTGTTGTCACTGTATTAGTACAGGGAAGAGTCCCTAGCCAGTCCTTCTGCAGAGCTGCTCTGCCAGGGCCCGTAGTGTGCTCTGAGCCCAGCACCAGCTCTGTGAGGCAGGGCAAAGAAACAGGCCTTTCTTGCCACAAAGACCTGCACTAACCGCTCTTTATTGGAGACCACCCTCCAGTTTATGAATGACCCTGGCTGCAGCTGGCTCATTTACTTCCCCACAGGACTCTTGCCATATGTTAGAAAGATAGTCTCGTTATCAATCGCCTCCGATCTCTTGCTTTTATCGACCCCACCTCCGTGGCCAGACTTTGGTCCCAGGAAAACTGAATGTGGCCCTGAACCTCAGCGAGTGCTGGAACACAAGGTCCCGCAAGGCAGCTGCTGCGCGTGGGTCTGGGCTGGCTCGCCATCCCCGGTCAGTTAACGGCACTGCCAAGGCACACTGAGCTCACAGCTCTCCCAAGTGCAGAGGTCACAGCGAAATCAGCGGTCGGGCTGACGTGGCTGCACAAGCTCAGCGTTCCCTCCCTGTGTATTCTCCTTTGGCTCAGCCTTGCAAGAGCCCAGGGTCCTGACCACCAGCGCCCTCGCTGCTCTACCCTGGCCCATGACCACGTGGGGTATGGCTCCTCTGCTGCAAGGAATGAGCCCGCAGCCCAGCAGGCACGCTTGTGGGGCAGGGCTTGTGCCAGTAAGCTAAAAGCAGCAGTGTGGATGTTGCAGCACCAGTGGAAGCTCAAGCTCGCTACCCGAGCTCAGACCTGGGGGGGAGCCTGGTGGCCAGTCCACACCTTTGCTCGGGCCACAATGTCCACACAGCTATTTGCAGTGTGCTGCTGCAAGGCCTGCTGCCCAGGGCCTCATTCGTTGCTGGACTCCTCATTGCTGCTGCATGCCAAAATAACCATGGCAGACAAAAAGCCAGCCTCCCACTGCAGCTGGTTGGAAAATGGTACCTCGTTCTACCGGGTGGGGGCCTGTCTACATTCTGCATGTGGAGCCAGACCCGAGCTAGCTTTAACTGAGCTAGCCCCCACAATGTGAACCTGGTCCTCCTTACAGAGCTAGCAGATTTCAGTTGTGATGAATGAGACAGTTTATAGCTCCTGGAGCTATTGGTTCAGGCTGTCTGCAGATTCAGGCTTCTTTCCCTTTGCCAAGCATCTTCTTTGACTCCCTACAGGATAATACCAAAATGAAAACTGTGGTTCTGAGCCCATCACAAGACAGCAGGAGTGGGGGCTCTGGGTATGGGCCTATAGTACCTCGTGGGGAAGCCGTCCCTGACCTCACCATGCTCCGAATAAAACACATTGAGTTAGATTTTCCTCATGCACTCAACACACAACACACCCCCACAGCACACACACAACATGCACTGCACGTACACACACTCAACACCGCACATATACTCAACATGCACATACACGCAACATACACACAGCGTATGCACATGTACACAACACAGACACACAGCTCACACACACACACTCTACGTGCATGCATACACACACACACACACACAAGCAAGCAAGCTTACAACTTTATAAATCAATTACCCTCTTCTCCTACTGGCTAGGCGGAAGGCGGAGAAAGCAATACTGGGGTTATTGGCATTATTCCTAGTTTTAAACATCATGAGTGTTTAGTGGGGACAGCTAGCGCTAGCGGAAGGCCCATCTCTAGATGTGAGAAGATGATCCAATCTGCGCCGGCTGGTCAGCTGGGGCCTAACGAGGAAGTCAATTAGCACCATTGTGCTGAACTCAGCTCGTCACTAGGAGCTGGACTGAGACCTGTGTTCCACGGAAGCTGTCCGGTGGTTACAGCACTAGATAGGTGCTGATCACTTCCAAATTCAAACCGGTGTCCACAGAGTGAAAGACTCTGTCTCCAAAGAGCATTTACATTGGGCTGTGGCTCATGAGTCACCAGCTCTGTTCTCTCCAGACCCCTCATAACTCCTCCAGCCTTCCCCTATGCAGATAATAACAAGTAACGTCAGTCACACTGCGCTAACGTGGGCTTATGCTAGTGCTATAAAGGGCTGTGTTTCCACTGATCTCACCTCATGTCCTAGCATAACTGTGTTGGGCTTTTTTAACTGCGTCTCCTAATTGTGCAGATTTATGAGGACTCTACTGAAATGGCTAAGACAGCATTTAGAGTCCCTCAGCTCTCGTTCTGTTTAATTCATTCCTCTCTGCCTGGGGTTTATGATTCCAGCTCGGCGTGTGCAGCTCTGCAATTGCCAACATTCTGTTTCATTTCCAGGGTGAGGCAGATCTAAATCTCTGTGATTCTGTTTCTTTCTTGCGGTCTCTCTGCACCTCCTTACAAGTTGCTTCATTGGCAAATTACCCTCTGGTCAGGTTCTCTGTGCACTGTGCAAACAGCACACAACTTAGAATGAATCTTAACCCTTCCTCCCCTTAGCCAGCAGAAGTGAGCTTGCTGCTTCTGGATTTGGGTCTCCAAACCCAATGCTTGATTCATTCTGGTAATCTCCTCTGCTACACTAACTCCTCCGACAGTGATGGTCCCACCAGCCTTACATCACCTGCTACATCCCAGGAAGGTAGGAATTGCCGGATGGGATCACCCCAATGGTCCATCTAGTCTTGAATCTTCTCTCCAGCAGTGGCCAGTAGCAGATGCTGCTGTAACACGTCTATGGGGAAACCTCCTACTTAGCCTTGGGAAGTTAGTATCTGGACTATATTCTCAAGCTTGGGGGTCTACAGCTGTTAAAATATTTTACCCTAGCTACTGTAGCTGCAGAGGATGCTCTTACTGCTCACAGACGAAACACTTCTGTTTGGAATCCTACCAAGCAATTGGCCCCCTGCCATCTAGCTGCAGTGAGTACCACAGGTGAAATGTGTGCTGAGTGGCAAAGCACCGGGTCTCTTTTTGAAGCGTGTTGCCTTTATGTTTTGTTTCCTGAGTACCTGGCCTTGCTTACCCTCAGCTCCACAGACTGGTGCAGAGTGGTGGGGATGGACCCGTTTCCTCCTACCCCTCAGGCATGATTTGTGTCCCTAGGGGTGGGAGCCTTGTTGGAGAGCTCCTGGGGCAAAGCCCGCTTGCAACGTCCCCCATGCACCTGTGCTAAGGCCAGATACAGTCTAGCCATGGCTGGTCTCTGGGCCCTTGGGGCCTGTCCCCTGCATTGACACTTGCACAGCATTAGGGTTGCCTCCAGTGGCTGCTCTATGAAGCCCTCCCCATTGCAGCGGGGATAAGAGAAACGGCAGCCACATCTGGCCTGGGGCAGGGCGTGCTGTAAAAGAGGAACCACAGTCTTGTGCTGCTGTAGCCCCCCACGTGCCCTGGGGAGCCCTCCCCAGCTGGCAGGTTTGATGTGCGCATCCCTGCACTGCTGCCCGGGGCAGAGAACAGGCACATCCAGATCATTGAAGATGACACACCCTGTACGTAAGGTTTTACCCACCCGCACACAAACATTTTCTCTCGCTAGACTCCACCCCTGGAATTGGCTGCGGCTGGCTGGCGGCCTGGTGGGATCTCCCCATGAGATCTTGTTCAACAGCCTGCAGAGCCATGAACTTGTCCATGGACGTAATCCCTGCTGGGAAAGAGCATCATGGAAGGGCGACGGCGATAGCACCAGTGGGGGCGGCACTTGACAGATGAGTCAGAGATGAAGTTCCTGCCCCACAGAGCTCCCGCCCTTTCAGCCCACAGCACGGGGCATGTTCCCTCCCAGGAACGATGCAGGTAGACACAGCCTAGAGCAGCCAGGCCTGAGGACAGGGAGGTACCAGCACTTGCTGGTACCTCAGGTGTCTCAGAGACAGGCTGAGCTGTGTGGCCCTAGAGCAGAGCCCTCCCGTCCCTCAGACAGAGACAAGGTGCTGGGAAACTGCTCCCTCCCTGGCCGTTGGACATGTTCTGCCCCAGGACACACCTTGAGAGCTAGGGCTGGGGGCAGTGAGAGAGGCCTGGGGCTCCAGTCTGATGTCTCTGGGGTCCCTGCGTGGTCCCAGACACAATGGCCTCTCGCCTGCGTCCCTGAGAAGACAGTCATGGGAACCAGCTTTTTCCTTTCGGCTGGCAGTGCCTCTCCTCCCAGCACAGTGGGAGCATTCAGCAGGCTGTGGAGATGCAGCACATGTGGAATGGCTCTAAAAGGTGACAGGCAAGGGGCGGCTTTTGAAGCCCAGTGGTCCCATGTTACTGTGTGCCAGCGAGACTGAAACATTTCCCATTTGCAGGGTTTCTTGTTCCAGTTGGAGACCCTGGATACCTGAGCACATCCTACTGAATCATTGTGGGTCTACAAAAGTCACTGGCTGTGCTCTGCCCAGAACTTCACTGCAGCCCCGCTGCAGACTAGCCACCAAGAAGTGCCCCCCAAGCTGTGGCTAACAGCAGCTGTTCAGTGCTCTGCTCACAGCAAACAGCATGGAGCAGGAGTCATGATCCAGGCCTTTCAGAGATCCAGCAGGAGAACCAGACTCAGAACCAGGGAAGATCTGGGCCTCTTCCCTCAAAAGGGGATGCATCTTTCAGGGGGTTGGAGCTGGCATTAGACATCCAGATGATCCCTTGAGCACTCCCACTGGAGCTGGCATTGTTCTGTGACCAACCAACTCAAAACCCTGCTTCTCACTGATCCCAGCAAAATGAGTCCATGAAGACCCAGAGCCCTCACTGCCTGGGATTCTCCATCAGGCCAAGTACCTGCCACATGCTGATCAAGCCTTGCCCATGGCTGCAGTCCTGCCTCGGGGAACAGCCACTTGAGTCCCTACCTCATAAGACACTGGTCGTGGCCTTGCTGCACATGGCATGGAGTGCCCTGGTTGGTGTGTCTCCGCCGAGAATGCTTCTGCAGCTCCTGGCATCATGGGGCTCTGGCTGCAGGCCTTGGGCCAGGGCACAGGGTATTACCCAGGAGTGTATCACTATCAGAGAAGGAGCTGGAGCACCGAGCGCCCTCCGTACATTACTGGCTGGATTCTCGGGGGTGCAGCACACTCACTGTCCCCCCCAAAGCTGTGCCCAGGCCTCTTGCAGAGCTGGGGGAGGGGCGACAGCCAGTGTAAAATGTTGAATTTTCTAAAACTAACTATAAATGGTAAAAATCAAAGTCTTGCTTTCTCAGGAGGTTTTCAGGAAAAATAACCCCAGAACCACAACTTCTCCTTTTATTTGGATGAGAAAACATTCTTTTATTTTGACATCATTTGTATCTGTTTTTATCAGAGGGATAAAGTATCTTTTATCTGGCCATAATGCATCAAATTGCAGAGTGACTCATAAAGTGAATCTACACAGATAATGGAGCCGGCATGCAGCATCTCAGCGAGGCCTGGCAGAGGCTGAATGTCACCCACGAGGCACATGGAAATAAATAGCGATCTGCGCTTTCTCAGTGAGCAGGGCTGGCTAACGGAGGAGGTGGCAGTGTAGAGGGCCTCCTGTGCCATTTGTAGCAGTCCAAGGAGGCTGCCGTGCTGCTGAGCACAGGCCAGCAGAATTAACCGTTAGTTCTGTCAGGGCAGTACCAGGCTCACTGGTCCCCAGTGGGTTTAGTTAAGCACTTGAACATGCAGGCACATGTGTCAGTGGGGAGCTGCTGGGGAGGCCAGATGATGCTCCAGAGTGACGGGTCTCAGATTCAATCGAGTGCCTAGCTTTGCTCCTCACTCCCTCTAAAACCTACAGAGACCAGAGCCTTGCTCTCACCCTCGGTAGATTAGAGCTGCTGCTGGGGGCAAATCGGTCTCCTGAACTGGAAGTGAATTGGACACGGGATTGCTGAAGGATCATGCCCTCGAATACAGAGTGCACCCAGTGCAAATAGCCTGCACATTTGTAACATAATCAAATCTTCAAGCAGGAGAGAAACAACATTTCACTGTCTGGACTCCCCCACCTGAGACCTCCAGCCCAGAGCCCACAGTTTACATTTTACAGTGGTGAAGTTCTGGTCTGGGAGCATTGCTTTGGCTCACTGTCTCCAGTGACCTTAGTATGGTTGTTGTGACTGCTGACGACCTAAGCTTTCCTGATGAAATGGCCCGGGAGGACTTGATGGGTTGGGAGCTAGAGGGAAAGGGAGAGTAGAGGGGGCAAGAGCCTCATGGTGGATTGACCCTCACTGGATCTTCCCCACTACAGACCTGGAGGAGGAAATGTCCCTGGCATAACAGTGGCCAAGGCCTGGGCCAGTGGTACAGCTGGAAAGAACACTTGTGCACTGCACCAGTCACACCCTCCGCCTCGGTGCTAACCCTGTTTCTTTAGCTCACTGCCCAAAGCTCACACAACATGTCCGAGGAAATGGCTAAGAACACAGCACTTGTGTAACCAGGTCACATGTCCCACTCAAATCCATGAGGTGCAGCAAGACTTTAACCCAGTCCATACAGTGCTACCTACCTCTACAGAGCAAAGGAACCCAGCACTTATTCCCTGGGACTCCAGGCTGGATACCAACCCCCACCACCTCAAGGAATGTAACCATCCAAGCCCTAAGCCAGCATGCATGGCAGATATCCACAGTAACATGCCCATTGCTTCACACCCATCCAGCCAAATGCCTCCACACACATACGTGGGGAAACAGGCTCTGTAAATCAGGGGTAATGTGAAGCCCTGCAGATGTAATGGGAGTGGAGGTTAATGAGGGTGGCAGCCTAACACAGAGGGGTGATACCCCATCACCCCCACTCCCTTCCTGGCCACCTGCATGGCGAGTAATTTATTTTAAAACTGTAGGGAACGGCCCCTCCCAAAGGCAGGTCCCTCTCTGTGGGGCTCGGGGGTTCCAGCCAGTCACCTTCTTATTCCACACTGCCCTGTTTTCCAATAGAAAGTCAGTTTCTCTGAGGCTTCTAGCAAAGGAAAGAGCCCAGTAGTCACTGGTCCCAGGAGCACACGTCCCGAGCTGTCTTGAACCAGCACCTTCTAGGAACTAGCTAGTGCACTGACTGCTCCGGGGGCTGCAGGAACCACTCAGGCCACAGATTGACACTATGGACTCTGAGCTACACAGGGGCTGACCATACTGAATAGTTACACCCCAAAGACCTTCTGTCTCCCTTACTAACTAACAGAGTAGGAAGTGAGACAATAACCCCTGGCTTCCAGCTCCAGTCTGGCTGGGCCAACTGGAAATGGTTTGATTGGTCCCACTAAGAGAGAAATGCGTAAATCTAAGAGGAGCGCTGCATTCCTAGGCCAGACAGCTAGGATCCTCAGTGAGAGGAGTGCAGCTTCCCTTTTAGAAATTACCCCTTAGACTGCTGGGTGGTGCATGTAATATATGGGGAGCCAGAGATAAGCTATGGAGCTTTCCTAAAGGAACACGGCCACAGTTAATAGAGACGTCTGCCCTCACTCTGATAACCAGCGTGCTGAGCTCCAATTTGGCAGGCACATCACAGGTGATAGATCTCTAAGAGAGCCAGGCCGTCTCAGCCAAAGGATCCCTCCCTTCCTTTGTCAGAGATAACATGACTCAGCTCAGACATTCCAGCTTTTACCTACAGATTCCACAGCAAGGGCTTTTACTAAGCAGCTCCCTCCCCCACCCGCTTTCCAGAATTCCTCCAAAGCTATTGGATTAAGATTCAAAGGTGAAAGCGGTGTAGGAAATGCTTTGATATCAACTCGATGGCCCAGCAGAGGAATGTTACAGACTTTTTCCGTGGCTGTTTCTTCTCAAGCATGTACACAAGCAGCACTGAATTATGCAACTTGGCCTCACTGCCGGTTAGTGGCTCCAGGCATAGGTAAAGCTGGAGTTACTGAGAAATGCCCCTATCCATAATAAAGCTTAGAAACGTGCCCTGGCCCAGGCTGTACAAGTGCTAAGTGCCCAGATTACAAGTGTTTCCATTGGTTTGTCCATTACTGCGTCTTTCCGAGAGCGAGGAAGGGCTACATGCCATGACGACCAAGTAACACTTAGTGCATGGTAAGGGGTGATTTCCCCTGCTGGTGAGGAAGCCCTTGCAGGGGTGGCAGGGCTGGGCTAGCACCTCAGCCCAACCAGTCAGGAGAGGGTTGAAGACAGCCCTGACGGAAGGTCGATACACACACGCTGCAGCATCACTGTAAATTATGGGTTCACTCAACCTGGGACTGGGGCTGCCCTTACCCAGTTCCTAGCTCATCCCTCCTCACAGCCAGCACGCCAGTAACACCCCACTGATCACAGCAGAGCATCAGCACCAAGCTAGTGCCTTCGTCAGCACAGCAGTGAGGTCAAGTGGGACACAGCCCGCAGCAAAAAGTCTGCCTTCTGCAGGGATGGATGGGACTGGTCAGCGGCACAGCTAGAGCAGAGGCTGGGGGGCCTGTTCACAGCTTCCTCGAGAGCCTGGCATCCAGAGGCTGTTGCTGTGTCTGGCTCTAACCTCCACAGGAAGTTTAGAGTGTTGACTTTCACCTTTAAAGCCCTATGATTTCGGGCCTGGTTCTAGGAGGGACACAATGCCTCTGGAAATGGGATTACCTGACCCCCTCGAGCTCAGCTCCCTGGGAAGGATCTGCCATGATCTGTATTGTCACTGAGCCCTGCAGGGCTGGTAGGGGAGGATGTACACCATCCCTGGCCTGTCCACTCCTCCCCAGACCACCCCTTACTATGTGGATCCCAGGGAGACGCTGAGGTGGAGGTGGCAGAGCCCTCTCCTATGGCTGAGAGAAACCCATAAGCAGAAGGGGCCTCCATAGATGGACCTTGGAGGAACGCCTGGGCCTCTTGCACTCTAACTGGAGCAAGCAAATTGCCAGCCCCATAGAGGTCATCATGAGGCAACTCACAGTCATCACAAGGTTGGCAAATCTCCAGAAGGAACAGGGGCCTCTGCAGCTCCCGTCCAAAGTAGGCCTAACGCTGGGAGCAAAGCTGGGGTATAGGACCCCCTGTAGATTCACACACAGGAAAGCTTGTCTGAACAGCCTCTGAGGGTTACATGGGTTTTGCTCTTAGCATCTTGCTGGACCCCTGGCTATGGACTGATGCAGAGAGGAGAGCATTGCTAGCTGAAGCACCATGGTCACGTTGCTTTCTGTAGCTCCCAAGCTACCCCACCCACACACAGGCCAAGACCAGCCATGCAGCTTTTGAGGCCCAGCAGCTGTACTATCCCTATCCATCCCAGGAGGCTGAGGTAGCTCTCCTACCCCACCCCAGGGCCAGCAGGAGAGCAGGGCAGCACTCATCTCCACCTGCACCCTTGCCCCAGCAGGGCATGCCATGGAGGGAGGGCGACAGGGAGGCCCCTTTGGTTACCTGAAGTGAGGCAGACAATCAGAGCTAGCTCTGGATGGGATAATGCCCTTCAGCAACAAGCACACCAGTAAATCACTGACAAACCCTGTGGTGGGGGGGGGTGTCACATTTGGTAACATATGAAGAGCTGTTGTCTCAGCTGTTTGGACCAGTCAGTGTAACTCAGACCCAGCCCCCGCACACCAGGCTCTTGGCTCCTGGGCTTTCTGGGCTGAGCTGCCCTGGCTTTTATTTTTAGTTCCTCCTTATCAGTGAGGAGGTGGCTGGCCAGCTGCTCCCCTTGATCACAAGCTCAACTTTAACTGCCTCGGCTGCACCAAGGGGCCTGATCATTGAAACCATCAGGAAGGCTGGCAAGCTGGCCATGCATCCCCTCCCCATGCACACACGCTTCCCTGAACTCTGCTCCCACCTGAGAACAGAGAGAATTTAAAAATCCCTCTTCACATGCTTTGTGAACTGAGAGCATGGACATTGGAAATAGCTGGCCAGACTCACTTTGGTTGCTGGTCAGTTTCACTTTTAGAATCTTATGACTCAGTAAAAGCTGCAGGTTTTGGGTTGCAAATATGGCAGGAAGTGTTGAAACCCACCCAGAAATCAGGGCTTATTTCAGTCTTAAAGAAAAGCATCCTGAAAACAGTCAATCATGTTGGGATTTAAACCCTCTTCCACTCTTGTGGGGCTTCCCACTGGCAATACTCCTTGTATGCAAGGAACAGTCCTGGGCTAGAGACTGCTGGGTACCTTTGCCAAACTGCGAGTGTTGTGGTCCCAAATCAGTGCTGGATCAGGACTGCCTGTCTCAGAGGATCCGGGGATGCGCAGATTTGGATCCTGGGCTTGCCACTGCACCTGCAAAGTTTAGATCCATGCATCTATAAGCCTAGGTACCCCGTATTCACACCACACACTGCTGCACTGTACAAACTAGTCTTGCGAGGTATCATTTGAAAACTAACACCACACTGGACAATAATACCATTGTAAAACATATGTAACAATGTTATATGGTAAGTTGTGAATTCTGTCTGTGTGATATTACTAGAACATGGTTAAAATCAGACGGCCTAGCATAGGTGAAAACAGTAAACCAGTTTGTCTTGGACAAGGAATGTTGGTTTACCTCAATTTACAGATTAGCACTAAACAAAGCTATCAAGCAAAACCAGACAGGGTTATCCTGAGACCGAACTTGAGAGACAGAATATTAACATGGCTCCTGCACCCCAGAGAGACACAGGAAACTGAATTCCCAGGAGGCCTTCCTGACTTTTAGGACAAAGATAATTCCTTTGGGAATATAAGGGACAGAGAGAGACTCTGTTTTAATCTACACCTGAGGAGACAAAGAACCCAAGCACATTGTGCTCCGTGTGTTGGGTCCTGGCTACAGCATCTGGTCAGGCAGGCTGGACAAAGAATGATTGGGAAGAAAACTACCTTGAGCAAAGTCTGTAGTTTGTTAAATTAGGTCTTAGCCATTAGAAAACATATTTTACTTTTGTTTGTTTGTAACCTGTTCAGTCCCTTCTCAGTCCCTTCTATCACTTAACCTATGAGCTTTTTTAACAAACCGGTTGCACTTTTAATCTAAAGGAACTCAGTGCTGTGTCTGAATTGAAGTGATTGCTACTCCAGTTAAAGTGACAAGCTGTACTTGTCTCTTTAAAGGCTCAGTGAACCTCATTATTTCTCTGCATTTTCAAGGAGTGGGCTGAACACTTCAGCATAGATGGCTTTGGTGAAATTCAGGACTGGTGGTGTGTTGGGGTCACACTGCAAGCAGTGACCCAAGCTGGTGGACAGCAGGGTGGGGCTGTTGGGGTCGGAGCCCGGAACCAGGGCCACGTAGCACAGACATTCAGGGAACAATGTGCTTGTCTTCCAGCTGTTGGTGTCCAGCTATGAGCCCCAGCAGCAGAGCATTTAAGACGCCCAGGGCGACAGGGCCGGCAGAGACACAACCTCTCACTGGGCTGAATGAAAAAATATTACCGTCAATACTAATAGCAATGTACAGATAGACAAAGTAAGAAAAGTGCTGCTTGAGTACCTATTACAGTTGGATTTAAGGATATTTATATTGTATTTTTGACATGTGATGTTGAGAATTCGCCATTTTTCCAGTTCTAAAGCATTAACTTTTTGAATTTCAGTATCTCGTGTCACTTAATAATTATTGACTGACCCCCTATTTTCTGACCTCCCCATAATTTCCCACAGCTGTAAAAATTTAAATAATTAAAAACCTAAAAAAAATCCTTACAACTCATAATGTGCAACTGTGAAAGTGTGAATAGATCAAAATAGAAACAACATTTAAAATAAACACTGATATTGTAGATCGGGGTCGGCAACCTTTCAGAAGTGGTGTGCCAAGTCTTCATATATTCTAATTTAAGGTTTCGCGTGCCAGTAATACATTTTAACATTTCTAGAAGGTCTCTTTCTATAAGTCTATAATATATAACTAAACTATTGTTGTATGTAATGTAAATAAGGTTTTAAAAATGTTTAAGGAGCTTCATTTACAATTCAATTAAAATGCAGAGCCCCCCAGACTGGTGGCCAGTACCCGGGCAGTGAGTGCCACTGAAAATCAGCTTGCGTGACGCCTTTGGCACACATGCCATAGGTTGCCTGCCCCTGTTGTAGATTCACAGATTCCAAGGCCAGAGGGGACCATTGTGATCATCTAGTCTAACCTGTATAGCACATGGTATAGAACTTCCCCAAAACAATTAATGGAGCAGATCTTTTAGAAACATCCAATCTTGATTTCAAAATTGTCACTGATGGAGAATCCACCATGACTCTTGGTAAATTGTTCTGATACTCTCTGTGTTAAAATGTATGCCTTATTTTCAGTCTGAATTCTTCTAGCTTCAGCTTCCAACCTCTGGATCATTTTATACCTGTTTCTGTTAGATTAAAGACCGCATTATTAAATGTTTCTTCCCCACGTAGGTACATACAGACTGTAATCACATCACTCCTTAACCTTCAATTTGTTAAGCTAAATAGATTGAGCTCCATGAGTCTATCACTATACGGCAGGTTTTCAAATCCTTTAATCATTCTCATGATTCTTCTCTGAACCCACTGCCATTTATCAACTTCCTTCTTAATTGTGGGCACCAGAACTGGACACAGAATTCCAGAAACAGTTGCACCAGTGCCAAATGCAGAAGTAAAATGACCTCTCTACTCCTATTCGAGATTCTCCCGTTTATGCATCCCACAATTGCACTAGCTCTTTTGGCCACAGCGTCACATGAGGAGCTCATGTTCAGCTGATTATTCACCACAACCCCAAAACCTTTCTCAGAGTCACGGCTTCCCAGGACAGAGTCCACCATCCTGTGAATATGGTCCACCCTCTTTATTCCTGTATGTAGCCATATTAAAATATGTATTGTTTGCTTGAGCCCAATTTCCCAAGCAATCCAGATCACTCTGAATCAATTACCTGCCCTCTTTGTTATTTACCACTCCCCCAATTTTTATATCATCTGCAAACTTTATCAGTGGTAATTTTATGGTTTCTTCCAGGTCACTGATAAAAAATGTTAAACAGCATAGAGCCAGGAACCAATCTCTTTGGGACTCCACTGGAAACAACCTCTCAATGATTCTCTATTTACAGTTACATTTTAGATCTATCAGTTAGCCAATTTTTAATCCATTTAATGTGTCCCATGTTAATTTTATATTGTTTGAGTTTTTGACAAAAAATGTCATGCAGTTCCAGGACAAATGCCTTAGAAGTCTAAGTATTTTATGTCAACACTATGACCTTTATCAAGCAAACTTGTAATCTCATCAAAAAAGATATCAAGTTATTCTGACACAGTCTATTTTCCATAAATCAATGTTTATTAGCATTAATCAAATTATGCTCCTTTCGCTCTCTATTAATCAAGTCCCATATCAGCCCTCCCATTCTCTTGTCTAGGCTCGATGTCAGGCTGACAAGCCGATAATCAGCTGAGTCATCGTGTTTACCCTTTTTAAAAATTGGCACATTAGCTTTCTTTCAGTCTTCTGAAACTTCCTCGGTGCTCCTAGACTTATGGAAAATCAACATTAGTGGTCCAGCAAGCTCCTCAGCCAGCTCTTTTAAAACTCTTGGATGCACATCATCTGGACCTACTGATTTAAAAATGTCCAACTTTAGCAGCTTCTGTTTTACAGCCTCCAGATATACTGGTGCAGTGGAAAGCATGTTATCATCACCATATGATGAGCCTATCATTTGTTTTTCCCCAAATACAGAACAAAAATATCTATTGAACACTTCTGTCTTTTCTGCATTATTAGTGATAATTTTACCATTTCTATCTAGTAATAGACCATTACCATTGTCAGGATTCTTTTTGTTCCTAATATTTTTAAATGCCTTATTTGTCCTTATCTCTACTGGCCAAAGATTTCTCTCTGGGACCCTTTATTTCCCTTATCGACTTTCTACAATTCCTAACTTCTGCTTTATATTCATTACTATTATCTTCCCCTTTCTTATATCAGATAGATAGGTAGATAGATAGGTAGATAGATTTTACAGCTGCCTTCAATTCCCCTCTAAACCATCAAAATTATTAAATTAAATTAAATTAAATTAAATTTAAAGCACATGCTGGTAAACCAGTGGATGCATGGATGGAATTGTAAACTATAAGACAAAGTCACCCCAAATATCAAGAGTTCTATAGTCCATGCCAGAATGTGTCCTTTGCTAAATCTCTTGCTACAGGGACAAAGAAGTTTCTATGATAGGGCAGCTTGTGACTTTGGGAATCAGAGACTGGAGTCCAGTGCAATGCAAACATAGACAGAATACAAAGATTTGTGACCTGCTGGGACACAATATGCTCACATTTGTTTCATGTAACAAGACATAATGAGGCCATGTTGCAAGGTGCCGTTGGCTTGTGAAAGAACAGCTACTGCTCAGCAGAGTTTGAAACAGACCAGCAGGAGAAAAGAAATCACAGCTATGCTTGGGTTGAACAGCAGTCTACAAAGGCAGAGCTCAAACAAGTGGGATAACTTTTCTACAGAATGTGATTCAGAAGATTCCTAAGGAATTGCATATGCATCACCAGAATGGGATGAGTTGGGGATACGATTCACCACAGTGATACAATCTCTAGTGTGCTGCTGAAAATACACACACTGTGTAAACTCCAACTAGCACAAAGAGCCTAAGAACTCAGCTGATGAACGTCTTTGGGGGCTGTCCCTCTGAAAGATGGTAGGTCAAGGGCTTGTGCCTCCACAGCATGGACTGAAACACAAGGGAACAATGCCCACATTGAAAAATGAAATGCTGGCCATTAGTCGTGGCTATGAGCAACCTGACAAATGTGCTCGTTTGGTCAGCTGGAAAGCAAATTGCAGAAACGGTTGTGCAATGCTCAGCCAAGATAACAGCAACGCTCACAGCATTGCCAAGGAACTGTTCTGGGCATAAAGGGTTGGTGAATAAAAAGCAAGTAAAGAGCCCCTAATAACAAACTTGCTTTCAAGCGTGCCTACATTTACCAAGAGCAAAGAGCTGCAGGAGGAAAGAAGAGTTTGACATGAGAACTACTCATTGACAAACCAAAATTTGACAAGCTCCTGTGAAGAACAAAAACTGACTCAGTCTTACAGCAGCTTCAGAGAAAAGGATCATTGGCTGGCTGGGCAACAGAAAAAGCCCAGGTATTTTCAAGTCTAACTTTTAAGTGGGACTACTGAGATGCAATTCTACATGAAGGCAATTGTTTGTATTGTATGACCATGCAGGATGTGTTCAGTGATGCTACACGTAATGCACCATGCCCATCTGCACACTGAGAAGTGAAAGACACAGGTGCCCAAGATACTCTATTCTGTCTAGACATAAAGGGGAAGAATCCAAGGGTGAAATCATCAGTAAACACAGGGAACAGAAAGCCAAAGAACCACTGAAACTGCATGAGATTCCTGATAGTCCTCAGCTCAAAACTATTGTAATTAAATGGGAAAAATTATCTGTGAGGCAAGGACAACTACTCAGCTTTGTTTTTAAATGGAGCTGTTGAATGATGCATGAAGTAGCAATGGAATAACACATTGTAAATCACAGCTTGCTGGACATGGGACTCCAGATGAGTTAATAGGAGATAATGGTCCATGTACAGGCGTGGCTCATTTTGGCACATTGTCTTTGAGATATTAATTTAAGGCCTCATTATGCACAGTCAAATGAGGTAGCAGAAAAGACAGGACCAATAGCACAGGATGTGATTAATAGTCGATCCATACTGAAAACTGCTAACACTTCCCAGTACACCTTGCAATTTTTTGCTGAAGTCACAGGGTTTTGGGCCGCTGAGCAGAACAAAAATCTCAGTCCCGACATCAAAGAAACTTCTTGAGCCAAAGACAACTAAAGGGAAAACTAAACTTCAGGAAGCTGGAGCAGAAAGTACCCTCCGATGAGAGTGCAAATTGCAAGAGAAGAGACAGCCAGACTGGCAAGGGGGCCCAAGGGTGAATGTCACTCTCAGAACCTCCCCAATGACCCGTCCTACAAGATGGATAGGAAACATCTACCAAGGCCAAGAAGGGCTGAAGCCCATCTGGCCATGACAGCCTTCTTCCAAATTTCAGCCCTGCATGTGAGAAACTCTCTCTGATTGGTTGCCTCCCCGAATTCTCCACCTCCTACGCAAGATCAGACAATCAGAGCTGCTGAAGTAGGGAGGCAGAACTCCTACCTCTCCCCTCAGGAATTGAGAGGAGGTTTTGGGCAGTGAAGATGGGGAGAGGGGAGCAGCTCAAGTGGCTCTTCTCCCTCTTCCCCTGCCCCACAGTGAGTGCCCTGTCTTGTCTGCCCTTTTGCATGTTGGTGAAATAGTGGCTGGCATCTGCCATACTGTCTTAGTTGGGTCTAGGAGAGTCTCATTAATAGGCAGCGCTACTCTAGAGGGCATTGCCAACCGCAAGATATCCAGCAGCTTGTGTTGCAGATCTTTGTCCTCCTCCAGAGTGATCTGGAGGGTGTTTGCTACCCTTCTAATGAGGTCTTGGAACTGCCTGAAGATGTTGGCAATGGAAGATGGTGGAGGCATAACCACCTCTTCTGGTGATGACAATCAAATGGGAGTTTCAGACGTGACTTGTTCATCTCCCCTAGTCTTCTGCTTTTCAAACATCTCCTCCTGTGAAGTTAGTGGATGGAGGGGGGAAGGATGTGAAACCCTGATCTCCCTGAGGGAAGGTGCCCGTGGTCTTGTAAACTGCTGCTGATAGGTATCCCACAGGTTCCGATATGGCCACTGCGGAGGTCCATAAGGAAGCGGGAGTGGCATGCAAGTCTAGTTCCACCATCCCTGGTGACCTCCCTGGAGCTGGTCAAAATTGAATTCCCAAAGGGGTATGTAGACAAACCCCTCACCAAAATCAAGCAGACCAATTGAGAGTCCTCTTCTTCCACATCCTCCCATGGTGGGGGGCAGTTGATGAAGTCCTGTGCCATGGGCTACCTGCTCAGAGAGTGAGGTCTTGATACCGAGAGATGCTTGGTATCCATTAACAATAGAGACTCTGGTTCACCTAAGTCTGAGAGGTCCCTTGAGTATTGGAATTCCTGCAGTACTGGAAAGGACCCAGGTTCTGACACCACAGCTGAGGGTACCATAGCTGACGCCAACAGTACTGATGATGATGGGCATATAGCTGGCATGTAGACATCTGGCGCTGTTGCTTGCTTGGTACCGAGGGTACTGCTTGAACAGCTGAGCTGCTTGCTTTGGTACTGATGGCTGAGTTAAGGTGTTTGATGGCACTGACGGCTTAGTGGAATGCCTCAGTGCCAATGGCAGGGACAGGCTCGGTGGCACCCTGTGCTTACCCTCCTTACTGGTAGAGGGTACCAGTGCCCTATTGGAGCTGTGATTCCTGTCCTTGGAGTTCCAGGGGTTCCCATGGCTGACAGTACTGGAGTTACAGTCCTTGGCCTCAGTGGTATCTTCGGAGACCAAGGACCTCAATGGGGATCTGGGTTTTTTTGGAGCTGGCTCCTTAAAGGGAGAATCTGTGCATCTCTTTCTGGGAGTCTTCCCAGTGGGCTTGAAAGATTTCCCTTCCTTAGGGGAAGCACGCCCCAAGGTTGACGGGGTGCTGAATCTGTCCAGGGACAATGTACGGTGGAAGGGGAGGCGAGTCTCCTGACTCAGCACAGGGGGCGGTTGCAGGGAGTGTTGTATGGCTAACAGTCTGAGCTTTATCTCCCTGTTTGCCATTGCCCTGGATGAGCAGAAGAAACATGTCTGGGAGACATGACTCCCCCAGGCAACAGACACACTTGGAGTGCCTGTCACTTACCAGTGCAGCCTCCTGAGGAGAGGAGTGTTTGAAGCCTGGTGAGGCAGGCCCAACCCACTAGGAGAAGACAAGTCTCCCAGAGGGGAAAAGAGAGGGGAAAACAGTCATCTCACCCAAACTAAATAACTGTACTAAACTACAGCTATGAACTACCTAACTGCAATCCATACAGAAGGCCAAGTAGGTTCTAGGTGGACACACTAGGGTTCCAGCTCAGGCCGAGGTGGTAGAGAAGGCACGTCCCCCAAAACCTCGCTGTCTGCTTGGATTGCCAACTGTCTAATCACAGAAACTCAAACACCCTTGCATCGCCCTGCTCCTGCCCTAAAGCCAGGCCCTTACTACGCCCCTGCTCTGAGGCTCTGCCCTGATCACTCCATCCCCCTTCCTCAGTTGCTTGCTTTCCCCCATCCTCACTCACTTTCACCACGCTGGGGCAGTGGGCTGACGTTGGCTCTGAGCTGGGACTAACGGGTTCAGAGTGTTGGGAGAGGGCTCAAGGCTGAGCCTGGGGCAGGGAGTTGAGGTGCAGGAGGGGGTGCAGAGTGCAAGCGCTGGGATGGAGTTTGGGTGCTCGAGAGATCTCAGGGCTGGGGCAGGAACTTGGGGTGCGGGATGGGGTGTGGGCTCTGGGAAGGAGTTTGGGTGCAGGAGGGGGCTCTAGGCTGGGGCATGGGATTGGGGTGTAGGATGGGGTGTGGATTCAGGGAGGGAGTTTGGATGCTGGAGGGGGCTCAGGGCTGGGGCAGGGGATTAGGGTGAGGAAGGAGCTGAGGGATGCTGGCTCCGGCTGGGCAGTGCTTACCTTGGGCAGCTCCTGGTTGATGGCGCAGTGGGGCTAAGGGAGGCTCTCTGCCTGCCCTGGCCCCGCACTGCTCCCAGAAGCAGCTGGCACATCCCTGCAGCCCCTCAGCGGGGGGGTCTGGGAGCTCCATTCTCTGCCCCTGCCTGCAGGCACTTCCCCCGCAGTTCCTAATAACCGCAGTTCCCAGCCAAAGGGGGCTGCGGAGTTGGTGCTCAGGGCAGGGGCAGCGTATAGAACTTCCTCCCACCCCACCCCCCAGGGGCCACAGAGGTGTGCCAGCCACTTCCAAGAGTTGTGCAGAGCCAGGGCAGTCAGGGATCCTGCCCAGTCAGGGAGCCTGCCTTAGTCCTACTGAGCCACCAACTGGACTTTAAGCACCCTAAAATCTCAAGGTTGGCTTCAGTAGGCTCCGAGAGACAGACCCCAATTCTGGGAGACTCCCGGCAAAATCAGGAGAGTTGGCAACCCTGGTGTCTGCCATGAGGAGGCTTCAGGCATGTGTGTGAGCCGAAGGGAGACTACAAGTTAGAAATCTCTCATCACGGGCTTGAGAGGTGCATGTTCTCCTGAAGTGGTGCATCCATAGGGACACTGTTCAAGGAAGAACATGGTGAGAGCTGGAGACAACAGAGAGTTCCCAAAGCACTGCCCTGTCCTGAAATGGCGACTGGCTCCCATAGGCAGGGAGCCATCCACCACAGCTGGTGCCATGGCAATGAGGGCATTTCTCAGTGGCAGGAGTGACTCTGCCTCACTGCCAGGGGCCACCAGCCGCCCTGAGGGCTGGGTCTCAGTCAATGTGTCCGTTCAGCCAGGACAGAGCTGAGCAGAGAGAAACCTTCCATTATGAACAGCCACGGCAACCACGTCCTGGGGCTGCCATGTCCTTTGGTGGCCACCCGCTGCACTACAGCTGGCCAGCACCAGGCAGACAGGGAGACCAGGGCGTGGGGAGTGTAATGTGGGGGTGCAAGAGGGAAGGCAATTTGGGGTGGCCTGCAGAGAAATGTAGAAATGCAAGAAAAAGGGGAATTAGGGAATGCAGTTGAATGTAGGGAATATAGGAGGGAGGGCAATTTTGGGGGTACAGGGCAAAGTTGGGGTGCAGGAAGGAGCAGTATTTGGGGGAATGTGCAGGGGAGTATAGTGGTTCAGGAGTGAGGGCTATCAATATTCAATGGAATTTTAGGGTTCGGGTAGGAGTATTTGGGGAGAATGTGTAGGGTAATGTAGGGGTACAGGGGAGAGGAGTATTTGGGGGAATATGTAGGGGAATGTAGGGATGTGGGAAGGAGGGGTATTTGGGGGAATGTGTAGGAGAATATAGGGGTGCAGGAAGGAGGGGTATTGGGGGAATGTGTAGGGGAATGTAGGGGTGCAGGAGAGAGGGATATTTGGAGGAATGTGTAGGGGAATGTAGGGGTGAAGGAAGGAGGGGTATTTGGGGGAATGTGTAGGGGAATGTAGGGGTGCAGGAGGGAGAGCAATTTGGGATGTACCTGCTGGGGAATATGGGGAAGATACTATGAGGATTTCATAGATTCCAGACCAGAAGGGACCACTGTGATCATCTAGTCTTAACTCCTGTGTAACACAGGCCAGGGAACTGCCCCAAAATAATTCCTAGAACAGATCTTTTAGAAAATCATTCCAGCTTGATTTAAAATGTGCCAGAACCCTTGGTAAATTATTCCAATGGTTAATTACTGTCACTGTTACTATTTTTCTCTCTATTTCCATTCTGAATTTGTCTAGCTTCAACCTTCAGCCATTTGGAGAAGAGGAGGGAGAAGGAAGCTGCAGTACACATGCCAGATGTTTTGCACTGCTGTGGCAAAACAAAGAGATGTAAATCCAGTTTAACTGGCTACTTTGTACTGTTTCCTAGTGGGGTAAAGCAGCCAGGTGAACCACGGAATCCATAAACCAGGGGTTCTCACACTGGGGGTCAGGCCCCCTCAGGGGGTTGCAAGGTTATTACATGGGAGTCTGAGTTGTCAGCCTTCACCCCAAACCCTGCTTTGCCTCCAGCATTTATAATGGTGTTAAATATATTAAAATGATTTTTAATGCATAAGGGGGGTTGCACTCAGAGGCTTGCTATGTGAAAGGGGTCACCAGTACAAAAGTTAAAGAACCACTGCCATAAACGGCAAAATAAAGACGAGATTGACTGTTGATGTTTCATATCTCTAAACTGTTAGAGATACGCCATAGTGCCATTCTCTTTGTGTCTTGGGAACATTCTCATTCCGTTTCTTGGTTACGGGGCATTTATTCGTGTTTTAAATTAAAAAAAAAAGAGAGATAATTGCCAGACAAAACCACAATACATTGGAATTAAGGCTGAGAGTGCATCTGAGTAGTTTAGGGAACACTGCATTACAGGGATGTTGTAATTAACCCAAAATCAAGCATTTAAACCCACAAAATTGACAGTTATGGTTCTACTTAAATAAAATACAAACATGTTAAGATCTGGAAATTCAGAGTTAAGGCACAGAAAGAACCTTCACTCTGATCTCTAAACAGGCTCTTCAAACTTCCCAGATAATTAAAATGCATTGAAACCTTGTGCAAGGGCAACATTTGGAAGATTAATGGTAACTTCACACCCGTTCTCGATAACTGGAAGTGTCTCCTTGAGCAGAAAGAAACCTTAATTCTGCCCTACAGTGAGACCTGTGCAAAAATTCTACCATTACGATTTAGGCATTTTAGTGTTCCAGACCCAGATTATATTAAACTGAATTTTAAAGACATTGAATTTTTTCATTTTCTGTCTCCTCATGGGGCCACTACATGGCAGAGTTAAAACTGGGGGGTGAGAATGGCCATTTTTGTTGCATTTCCAACCCAGCCAATACAATGTAGCACTGGAAACCTCCTCAGACTGCTGATTCTGGATTTCAGTCCCAGTGTCCAGACCTGAAAACATCAAATGCATGTCTTGATGTCCCGGTCCACAAACCACCGAGGGGAGGAATCCTAGGCTTTTCAACTGAAATGCCGAAACAAAAATGACACTTTAAATCAGAAGAAAATGAACTTTTTGTTTGACAGCTCCTAAAGGGAATCATAATTTCTTGCCAGAACTGGCATTTCCCTGTGAAAAGTTTCAGTATCAATGAAACCTTGTTTTTCAGCAGGCAAACTTCCTGAAAACAAAGCTTGGATCAGGTAACAGAGAATCCAGGGAGCAGAGCACCTGAGGGGCAAAGCAGAGTTTGAATCCTGCTGCTCCAAGATGCAGTTCCATATTGTCATTCACTGTGTGCTCAGTGCTGGCATGGTGCAGAGCCAGACCATCTAGGATCCAAAATCCTGCTAGTTTTGTATGGTGGGGAGGAATGAACTCCTCCTGGCTGTTGTTCTCTTATTCACAGGCAGGCAATGGAGAGTAACCCAGGCCTCACAGCCCCCTGGCATGTGAAAAGGCTCCATGACCCTTGTAGTACCGTAAGCTGTGCTCTCCCCTGTGCAGAGGATCAGCATGAGGCTCATGCCTCATTTGAGTGGTCAATGCAGTGGTGCTGAGGCTGTCTGCTGACCCTCACGCAGCGTGAATTTCACCTCACTCAGGCAGTGGGCACAGTACAGTCCTGAACTATTATAATTCCACCTGCCCGGCAGCAATACAACTGAGCTTCTGTAACAAGACACTCTGAAGGGCAGCTGGAATATTAACACTCCAAGATGCCCTATTCTTCCCCTTTGGATACAGGTAACCAGTGGCTCTACCATGGACTAACTGGGCTCCAGGACAATTACCCACAAAGAAGTGACCATTTCTAATTCCTCCCCACTGGAATCAAGGTTTTCAAATAGAACCTTCTCTGACCACAAAGTTTCTGATTAGAGACCCATAGAACCAGAGGGTTAGAAAGGATCACAGGGGTCATCTAGTCTAAGCCAAGATGCCTGGGTGGGAAGTAGGTTCAGGTTCTTATGTAATCAGACCTTTTTAATATCAGGCTTCCTATAGGTGTCAGTCACTTCTTAGGGAAACTGAGCTTGGTCACTGAAGAATTATTATTAGCCATTATACCAGGGATCCTAGTGCAATTGTAATAAGAACATAAGAACAGCCATTCTGGGTCAGAGCAAAGGTCCATCTAGCCCAGTATCCTGTCTTCTGACAGTGGCCAATGCCAGGTGTCCCAGAGGTAATGAACAGAACAGGAAATCGTCAAGTGATCCATCCCCTGTGCCCCCTTTCCCAGCTTCTGGCAATGCATGAAAAGAATTTGTTTTTGAGATAAGCACTAGTCCTATATTCCCAAGCAGACAGATGCTGGAGGAGAAGGCCTGTGGTTGCCTATTTCCATGGGGTAGCCCAGACCTAAATGCAGTGCTAGTGGGATGTTGAGCCTTTCCCATTGACAGCCCTTCGTAAGTGCACAAACTTAGTTTTTACAGGTCTTTGCCAAAAGTTTTAATACAAATATATTAGATCCATATTTATAGCATGTACCTGCTTGGAAACAAATGTTTTCCTTGTAGATGCAGGGCACCATGGGTATTCCATCTCAGCACGACTTAATGAGGTGTAAGACATGGAGCTTACCTTATCTCCCATGACGTCACAAAGCATGGCAGTGCACCCGCTTAGAATTATTCTCTCTACACACAGGGTATATATTCTGCTTAGAAATGTCTAGCCTTGTAAATGCCAGAATCTTCCTGCAAGGAACTAAAAACATTTATTCTGGAAGAGTCTAGAGGCTAATGGCTAAAGGCAATAAATACAGCTTTAATTTCACAGTTAATACCATGCCCAGGGTAAAATGTTCATTTTTAATATTGCTGCCACTGATCTGACATTACCAGCAAGATGCAGCAGCACAATATCTGAGTCATTTCACGGGAGATAATGGTATTTTCTTGAGTTCAGACTGGAGGAGCGTTGGCCACATTAATCAGGCTTGAGAAAGCGATGCCAGAGAGTCTGCCAGAGTCTGTCTGGCCTGCATGGAGCGTGAGTGGTTACGTGACTGAAGAGTGCTGGGAGAGGGGGAGAGAAAGAAATACCCCAAATGCAGCAATGGGGTGATCTCCCTGGAGGGGCCGGCATACTGGTGTCTCCCAAGTCCTGGCCATTGCCCAGGGTCAACCAACAGGCTCCCAAGTTCAGAGCAGCAGGAAGCCAGATCTGCCTGTCATTGTCATGCTACGCCATAGCAGCTCTCATCCCAAAGTGCAACACAGCCCCTCTGAGCACCGGACCTAGCTGCCCAGAACATGAAGTTCTGGGAAGTCCCAACAGCAAATAGGAACTGATTCCAGCATCTAACATGAAGGCCAAGTCGGCTAAGATGGTTAATCCTGAGCCTGGCCTCGCAGCCACATGGGCCCCTAAAACTGAATGATTTCACTTTAAGCCTGGAGGATGCAGTCCTATGGGAACTGATAAAATGAATGAGCCAGTCATGTCTTGCTCCTGCCAGGTAGCAAAATGCTGCTGGAGTAGTCTATGTACAAATAGTCGTGCATTTGTCTGGCTCAGCCCTGCAATGAGCAGGCCTCGGCTGCAGTTCTCGTGCTCAGGTTTAAACATCAAATAGGAGAGAATTCAGGATAGGACAGCAAAAGAATCCAAGGGTGGGAAACACCCCCCGAGATGAGCAGGGTCCCCTAAAGTGTAGGGAGGAGGGGGAGGAGATGTCACTGGGTGCTTTTGTGACCCTGGAAGCAATCGCATCTCCTGCAGCTCCATGTACAGGGAAGAAGCAAAAAGTCCTGAGGCAGTAGAGACTAGAGATGTGGGGGAAGCTGAGAACCCAGGGGTTTAAGAGGCCCTAAAATATTACCAAGAGCAGCCCACCCAAAGACTCTGGATGGGCTAAGAATCCTCTCCACGTAAGCTTGGATCTGGGTATAGAGGTCTGCATGTATGCTGGTGTCTGTTAATACTTACATGGGGAGCCAATTTCTGATGGCACAGGGCTCTTTAATATCACAGACAAAGGCAGAATGAGAGATGCTGGCTGAAAGCTGAAGCTACACAAATTCCAACTAGAAATATGGAACAAACTTTAAACACTGGGGGTAATTAACTATTGGGACAACTTGCCTAGGGACATGGTGGATCCTCTGTCACTGCATGTACGACTCTTTCTAAATGAGATACTCTAGCTGCACTAGACGTTCTGGGTGTGATGCAGGAACCCCTGGGTGATGTTGTCTGGCCTGTATTAGGCAGGAGGTCACAACTGGCCCTTCTGGCCTTGGAATCTATTCATCTGTTCTGCATAAACATACGGGGTGGGCTTTTCAAAAGCGCCTCAGTGACTTAGGATCACAAGTACTGTTGACCTGTGAAATCCTGCCCCAGTGGCTGCGAGCAAGCTGCGTGCAGAGAAAGCTTCGTGGATCTGTAAACTGGCTACCTGGCAGTGTCGTTACTATGTGGTGGACTGAGGAATAACAGAGCTGAGTGTAAACTCCAGGGGAGCTGTGAACCCTCCTTTGAACAGGAGTGCTGGACTCACTTAGCCGGTATTTGCAGCCCCTTTTGGAGCTTTCAGATAACATTCATAGGAAGGAACTTTCATTAACACAAATGTTTGTGGAAAGAGAACATGTTGTGCATGCTTGTGTGAATTCCTCTCGGCATGAACACGTGGAGTATTCACAGCAGAAGCGTTCTTATGGCCAGACTGAAAGCTCTTTGTGTCTTTAGGCATCAGCCAGATAGGGAGCACAAACAATCCCGTATGATGTAGTGTCCAGTCACACAGCACAAATAACAAATTATGAATAGCTAATGCTCATAGCCGTAGTCATGAGTGACCCATCAGCTGACACAAGGTACCATAAGCACTGGCTGGGTAATTCTGAATGACAAACAAATGAGTAAAGATGGAAACCAGTTCACGGATATTTCACAAATAGAAGGTGAGGCCCCATGTGCCACATAAACATCCAGATCTAACTGGCCAGGTCACATAGATTAACCCACCCACTACAGCTGCCTGCATATGTGCACAGGGTTGTTTTAAAAGGGGCAGGCTCAGCCATTCTCAGTAGTCACCCCAGACAGAAAGCAACAGGCTTCAGCAATGGAAACTTACGTTAACATTAGGAATGATTTTTATGGGCTTGATCCCATGCAGGTTCCCACTGATTTCAATGGTTGTTGGATCAGGCCTTCTCAGAGTGGCTTTGCCATACAGCAAACATATTCACTAGTCCATGCTGTAAGTGAAGAGGGGCATCCATTTCTGAGGCATGGGTCAAGTCAATGAGATCAATTCTGCCAGGATGCAGGACATGGTCTCTGAGCCCCAGGAGCTTCCTTCCTACTGGAAGCATCTGGGGTGGAGCTAGTAAAAAAAAAGTTGAGATTTTTTTTCAAAGAAAAATGGCCTTTTTTCCCTCAGAACTGACATTCCAGTGAAGAATGTTCATTTTCAACATCATTTTGGGGGTTTTCATTTAATATCCCTAGGAGCTATTCAGATGTCTACAGTAGAAGAGCTAGTAGAACTGCTCTTTACATAATCATCATCCCCTGAAATCCTGCCAGCCACAAATTGTCTGAGCTTGATTTACCTTGACTTAGCTTCAGCCTGCTTCTCCTAGCAAGACTGTGTCCCACCTCACTGTTCCATGGGCTGCTTCTCAGCCACTGGTCTCTGAGGGGATTCACCAAGCAGATGCCCTGCAGCATGCTTGCTGTCCAAGGCTTTGGCTTTGAGGAGCGAGGATTGTTTTCATACAAGTGACGGCCCTTCTTAGGAGTAAAAATCCATTTGACAAGTTGTTTCCTTTGAATGTACAAGGAATTGTCCTCAGGGCAGAAGGCCAGGCCCCTGTGGACAGGCTGGCCTCATGTTGCCAGGAGGGCTCTTAAGATGTGTCTACACTGCAGTTAGACACCTGTGGCTCGCCCTTGCCAGCTGAGTTGGGCTCACAGGACTCAGGCTGGGGGCTGTTTAATTGTGGTGTAGATGTTTGTGCTTGGGCTGGAGCCTGGGTGCTAGGACCCTGAGAGGTGGGAGAATCTCAGAATTTGGGCTGCAGCCCCAGCTGGAACATCTACACCACAGTTGAACAGACTCTTAGCCTGAGCCTGGTGAGCCCAAGTCAGCTGGCACAGGCCAACCGTGGATATCTAATTGCAGTGTAGACACACCCTTAGGGCCCAACAGCTTTCACACAAAAATCATTTCAAACAGAATGGTAAGTTGCAAATAGTTTTGGTCTTTGCTCCACAAAGAGTCTTCGTTTGCCTCCCTTCTGCAGCAAGATGGCCGGTTCCATGAGGCTATCCTGTGGAGTCAGTTTGAGGTCAGGGCAGAGATGTGGAGGTATTTTTGATGTTTGATTCAGTGCTTTTAACTAGCTCTGGGCCTGGAGGGACAAGGGCACTGGGGGTGCCTCACTTGGGACAGGAATGAGCTCCTGCAGGGAAGCCCAAGGAGCAGCCAAGCTTGCGGAGGAAGGTTAGGCTGATGTTCAGGTCGTTATTGATAAAGTGTCAATTATGACCCAAATCCCTGTGGACCGAATTCACCTGGCCCTGGCCCTGGCCCTGGTGTAAATTGAGAGTAACTCGCCTGAGGTCAGTGGAATGTGGCATGATGCCCATGTCAGGGAGAAGAGCTGATTTAATTTCTGCCTCTTCATTCATCTGAAACTGCTTTCACCAAGATCTCGAGGGACCTCTTCCGGGCAGTGTGGAACATTCACTGCACTGTGGCAATGTCCACATTGGATGTTTCTGCATGGCAAGCTAGCACGCTGTAGATTCACACCCTGGCTTGCCACACGTAACTCATCATCTAGACGAACCCTCAGGCTCTAGTTGCCACCTTTGGCTGGGCCCTCTCTCCAGTCCCACTCAAGCCGTGGCCAAGTCCTGCCATTCCCACCTGCCTAGCAATTCTCAGATTTGGCCTCTTGTCTGTTCAGGTTGCCAAAGCTTACTTGGGCCTTCATCACCTCGCACTTCAATGCTGCCATCTCCTCCCCGACCCTGACACCAACCACACTGACCTCCTTTCAAAGAGCTGCTGCTCTTGGGCTCACCTCCCTGGCTCAGTGCTCTGACTTCAGCAACCCCCCGTGTGCACCCTGCCACTGGGCCCCCTACCTCTTTCATCTTCCTCTTCCTCTTCCATTGCACATTCTGGGCCTTTACCTTTGAGGCCTTTCACCTGTAGGTGCTGCTCTGTCTATTAGCTCTACTAGCTGACTGAGCCATCGAGTCCCGCCTTTGCTGTGACAGTGCTGGCAGCCCCCATCGGCCACCTGCCCGCTCTTCGCCCACCCCCTTCAGATTCTCCCCAATCCATGCCAAACCTTGCATAGGGGAACAACTGCCTATCAATGTTTGTAAAACTGCCACCTCCTCTGCTTTAAATCCCTCCTTAAAACTTCCCTCTTCTGCGATGCCCACAGGTCAGCCCAACCTGGCATTGGTTGGCCAGGTGACAGCCTGTCACTCCTGCTTTACTGATTGTCATAAACAGATAGCTAAGAGTTAATGTCTCTTTCACCTATAAAGGGTTAAGATAGCTAAGGATTAATGTCTCTTTCACCTATAAAGGGTTAACAAACAGTGACCTGCAAACACCTGACCAGAGGACCAATCAGGAGACAAGATACTTTCAAATCTCGTGGAGGGAAGCCTTTGTTTGTGGGTTTTGGGTTTGGGTCCTGGACGGGACTAGAGGTGCAACCAGGTTTCTGCCAATCTCCCTACTACAGTCTCTTATCTATTCAGAATTGTGAGTAAGAAAAAAGGCGGTCATAGTCTTTTGTTTTTTTTTTCATTTACATATGTGTACTTGCTGGAAGTAGCTTAAATTGTGTTTCTGCTGGAGAAAGTTTCTTTCTATTGTTTATAAGTTGAAAGATCCTGTAACTGTTTACCATCTAAAGTGCAGAGATAAACCTTTTACTTTTTTTCTTTCTTTTTTTATTAAAAGTTTTGCTTGTAAGACCTGTTAATTTTTTTCTCCTAGTTAAGGTTCAAGGGAATTGGTGGGAAGAAGGGAAGGATAAATTTTCTCTTTGTGTTATATTCACGCAGCTTGTATTGCCTCTGGGTGAGGGGGAAGGTAACACTCCTCTCGGTGTGGTGATTCAAGAAGTTGAATCAGGCGATCTCCTAGTGTTCCCAGGGCGGGAAGGAGCTGGGAGGAAGAAGAGAGGCGGAAGGGAATGGTTTATTCCCCTTTGTTGTGAGACTCAGGGAATCTGGGTCTTGGGATCCCCAGGGAAGGTTTTAGGGGGACCAGAGGGTATCAGGCCCTGGAAAATTCCTGATTGGTGGCAACGCTACAGAATCTAAGCTGGTAATTAAGCTTAGAGGACTTTATGCTAGTACCCATATCCTGGACGCTAAGGTCCAGATTTGGAAATTATACTTGACACTGATCAGCTCTGTTGTATTGTTCTCTCATCCTCCCTGGCCCCTCCTATCCTGTTGCCTGTTTCATCCTTGCAGTCCATCCTGGCTGACATGTAGGCTGTGAGCTCCCGGGGCAGGCAAAGTTTTCTCTGGTATTTCTGTGTACAACACCCTGCACAATGGAGCTCTGATCCTTGACTGGATTTCTAGGTGCTACTGTAATACAAATCATCATCATACATGAGACTCAAGCCTGGCATTTGCACAACAGCCAGTGTCTAAATCCACCTCCAAACAACACTAATGTTCCCATTCGGCTCCCTGCCAGCTGACCCAGTAATGACACTGAGGAAGGCTATGCCCTGATCTATGTGCTAATAGTCAGCAGGGAAATGGAGCTCCAAGGGAAATGAAGCGTAGAACCTAGGTGGCTGGGATGAAGATTTACCAGGATGGAGAAGGCAGCTACCAAGGTGCTGTGATATCAAAAGGCCATTCACTGTGCACAGGACTCCTGGGTTCCATTCCCAGCACTGTCACTAACCCCTGTGATATACAAAAACTCATGTCACTTCTCTGTGCTATGTGTAAAACGAGTCTAACAATGCTTTCCTCTCACAGGTGGGGCTGCAGGGCTCGGCTGGTCAATGCCAGGAAAGTGCTTGACATTTTTGCATCCTATTGGCAGTGTGCTGTGAAAGGAGGGAGGTTCTGCTTGGAGTTGGGAGGAGGGGAGAGGTGAACGTTGTGAGGGAGCAGTTCATAGAATCATAGAATATCAGGGTTGGAAGGGACCTCAGGAGGCCATCTAGTCCAACCCCCAACTCAAAGCAGGACCAATCCCCAACTAAATCATTCCAGCCAGGACTTCGTCAAACCTGACCTTAAAAACCTCTAAGGAAGGAGATTCCACAACCTCCCTAGGTAACCCATTCCAGTGCTTCACCACCCTCCTAGTGAAAAAGTTTTTCCTAATATCCAACCTAAACCTCCCCCACTGCAACTTGAGACCATTACTCCTTGTTCTGTCATCTGCTACCACTGAGAACAGTCTAGATCCATCCTCTTTGGAACCCCCTTTCAGGTAGTTGAAAGCAGCTATCAAATCCCCCATCATTCTTCTCTTCTGCAGACTAAACAATGCCAGTTCCCTCAGCATCTCCTCATAAATCATGTGCTCCAGCACCCTAATCATTTTTGTTGCCCTCCGCTGGACTCTTTCCAAGTTTTTCACATCCTTCTTGTAGTGTGGGGCCCACAACTGGACACAGTACTCCAGATGAGGCCTCACCAATGCCGAATAGAGGAGAATGATCACATCGCTCAATCTGCCGGCAATGCCCCTACTTATACAGCCCAAAATACCTTCTTGGCAACAAGGGCACACTGTTGACTCATATCCAGCTTCTCGTCCACTGTAACCCCCAGGTCCTTTTCTGCAGAACTACTGCCTAGCCACTTGGTCCCTAGTCTGAAGCAGTGCATGGGATTCTTCCATCCTAAGTGCAGGACTCTGCACTTGTCCTTGTTGAACCTCATTAAGTTTCTTTTGGCCCAATCCTCTAATTTGTCTAGGTCCCTCTGTATCCTATCCCTACCCTCCAGCATATCTACCACTCCTCCCAGTTTACTGTCATCCACAAACTTGCTGAGGGTGCAGTTCACGCCACCCTCCAGATCATTAATGAAGATATGAACAAATCTGGCCCCAGGACAGACCCTTGGGGCACTCCACTTGAAACCAGCTGCCAACTAGACACAAAGCCATTGATCACTAACCACTGAGCCCGATGATCTAGTCAGCTTTCTATCCACCTTATAGTCCAATCATCCAGCCCATACTTCTTTACTTTGCTGGCAAGAGCACTGTGGGATACCGTATCAAAAGCTTTGGTAAAGTCAAGGAACAACATGTCCACTGTTTTCCCATCATACACAGAGCCAGTTATCTCATCATAGAAGGCAACTAGGTTAATCAGGCATGACTTGCCCTTGGTGAATCCATGCTAACTGTTCCTGATCACTTTCCTCTCGTCCAAGTGCTTCAGAATTGATTCCTTGAGGACCTGTTCCATGATTTTTCCAGGGACTGAGGTGAGGCTGACTGGCCTGTAGTTGCTTGGATCCTCCTTCTTCCCTTTTTAAAAGATGGGTAGTATATTAGCCATTTTCCAGTCATCTGAGACCTCCCCCAATTGCCATGAGTTTTCAGAGATAATGGCCAGTGGCTCTGCAGTCACATCCACTAACTCCTTTAGCACCCTCAGATGTGGCGCATCTGGCCCCATGGACCTATGCTTGTCCAGCTTTTCTAAATAGTCCTGAACCACTTCTTTTTCCACAGAGGGCTGGTCACCTCCTCCCCACACTGCACTGCTCAGTGCAGTAGACTGGGAGCTGACCTTGTTCGTGAAGACAGAGGCAAAAAAGCATTGAGTATATTAGCTTTTTCCACAGCCTCTGTCACTAGGTTGCCTCCCTCATTCAGTAAGGGCCCCACACTTTTCTTGACTTTCTTCTTGTTGCTAACATCCCTGAAGAAACCCTTCTTGTTACTCTTAACATCTCTTGCTAGTTGCAACTCCAAGTGTGATTTGGCCTTCCTGATTTCACTCCTGCATGCCTGAGCAATATTTTTATACTCCTTCCTGGTCATTTGTCCAATCTTCCACTTCTTGTAAGCTTCCTTTTTGTGTTTAAGATCAGCAAGGATTTCACTGTTAAGCCAAGCTGGTTGCCTGCCATATTTACTATTCTTTCTACACATCGGGATGGTTTATTCCTGCAACCTCAATAAGGATTCTTTATAATACAGCGAGCGCTTCTGGACTCCTTTCCCCCACATGTTATTCTCCCAGGATCCTGCCCCTCAGTTCCCTGAGGGAGTCAAAGTCTGCTTTTCTAAAGTCCAGGGTCCGTATTTTGCTGCTCTTCTTTCTTCCTTGTGTCAGGATCCTGAACTCAAGCATCTCATGGTCACTGCCTCAGAGGTTCCCATCCACTTTTGCTTCCCCTACTAATTCATGCTGAAAGAGCAATGAGAAGAGAAGTGATCATAGTAACAAGTCACCCAGATGGCCCAGGCCCTCTTCCTCCTGATCACTGGGTCTCAGTGAGACCACTGCAGTGTGGTGAGTTAGGGACACATGTCACACCACTGTCGCTAAAGGCGGGGTTCTGCTGATGAGGCCATGAGTGATCTCAGTCTGAATTGTATTGTGTGCATGCCAAGGGCAGTGAATGTGCGAGAAGCTATCTAGAGCAGGGCATCAGCTCCAGTTGCATTAAACACAAATGTTTCATCTTCCTTCCTTTTTGCAAGATAACCTTAGCTCCTCAGTCCACCTGCTAGTGGCCAGACTCAGCATGTGGATGGTGATGACACCAGCAGGGCCTGGCATAGCATGGCAGGGCAGAGGCTGAGCTAAACATCTATAAAATGTTGCCATGAACAAATGGAAAGAGTTGCTTGGATTTGCACAGGCCACGTCTGTGCCAACTTCGAACATGTTTTACAACTGACCTGCAAAGAATGTGTGTCAGCAAGGAGGATCTGCAGCCCTGCAGAGCATAAAATACAGCTGTGTTGTTTAATAGCATCTCATCAACCAGATCGGAATAACAGGCGAAGATGATCTAAGGGAGATAATTCTACTGAGTGTGTTAGAAGGAACAGCTCCACTACCTTCGCCAGTGGAAGATTCTTATAAATTCACTCTGTCTGCCATCATTCTGCAAAGGGTCAGGAGATGTACTGACAAAAGCAGTATGCAAATACTTCAGAACTTGGCCACACGCTAAGCAAACCCTCTGGATAGCTTCACAAGCAGATTAAAATGCCAGATCAGCCCACAGTGGTGCACGTTCAATACGCTCACTAATTTATTAAGTTTATTCTTAGCAGGCTTGCAGACTGCAGAAAGTTAAATTTCTCAGTGACAAACGGTTGGAGTATTGGGCAGCACAGAGTGTCAGTGCTGTGGTCAGATGGCCGTGGGTAACGCAGTGCAGAAGAACAGATACCAGGAATCTTATAGCTCAGAAGACTCCATGTAAAAAATCTCTACAGATTTATTAACAGGACCAACAGTGCCGTTACATCCCCCAAAGCAAGTGTTTTTGGCATGTTAATCCTAGCTTCATACATGGTGATGCTGTCTCACAGTCTGCTCCTCAGCATCCCGTATTCTTTTATCACGGTTCTTATTGTACTCTGTGGACCTAGCACTGTAAACACTAGCCCATGACATACTATCTATATACAAATCATACACCTTGTGGCCACAAGTGTCTTTACTATTAACTTATTTCTTGCCTCAGCAATGGTAGAAATGCACTGCCATTCACTGCAGTAGGAGCTACACTTGCTGAAAACAGGGGCTGAATATAATCCCACACACACTCCAAAAGAACACTCAATCAGTGTATGTTACACTAATCAGTGTATGTTACACAGCGTATGTTACACTAATATAATCCTCACAGAACACCCATTCTGTGTATGTTACACTACAGTTTCTAAACTTTTTGCCTGCGCGACCCCATTTTAATGAAGCATTTCCTGCCAGGAACCCAGACAGTCCTCCATGCATCGTGATCTTGCACATTGTACATGTGCAGATGCACTGTGAGGAGGGAAAAGATGTCCTCTACACACTAGGGATTGTCGTGACTCCTTCTGCTGATGACACAACCCCATTTGGGATAACAACTGACAGAGTGGGAACTACTGCACTAATATAACCCACACATCTCAACAGAATACCCAATCAGTGTGTGTTACTCTAATATCATCCATGCATCCCCATAGAACATCCAGTCAGTTTGTGTAATACCTAGGTTATGTCTACACTAGAAATGGTAGTGTAAACACTTACTACAGCAACGGAAGGAGTTCTTCTGTCGCTGTAATAAATCCATGTCTCTGAGAGGTGGTAACTAGGTCAACAGAAGAATTATTCCATAGAACTACTGGGTTTCTACACTGGGGCTTAGACTGGCTTAATTACATAGTATAGGGTTTTAATTTTTCACAGCCCTGCGCAATGTAGTTGAGCTGACCTAACTTTCTAGTGTAGAGCAGCCCTATTATAACCCACACACCCTCATAAAACACCCAATCAGTGTATGTCACCCTAATACAACCCAAACAGCTGGTAGAATATGCAATTAGTGTATGTTACACCGATATAACGCACACAACCCAACTGAACACCCTGTTAGTGTATGTTACACTAATTTTGCACACCCAGATTATACCACTGTGCCTCTCACAGCCACATGCACAGATATTCTGACCTTGCATTGCACAGGTAACCATTCACTGTTCATGTGACTGCTACATTTCTCCTCTCTCTCGGCCCTAACCCTCTGACTCTCAAACCCTGGTTAGTGCTCCTTGTAACCTGACAGTAGACCCCCATATTTGATGCGTTAGAAGAGAATTCATCCTGCCAATGGCAATGCTCGTCAGTGATCCAACAGGAGATTACAGTGGTGTTTGGCTCCCATCCCCACTGGGGGTGCCACCAACCTTCCCTGCCAGATGGGTTATTGAAACCCTTCAGCAATGGGCTGCTCCCTGCTGTATCCCTGGAGAGGCCACTCAGACCCCAACACCACAGCATATGGGAACTGGACAGCACGTGGCATGAGGCATGCTCTTCTGATGCAGCCTCCGTAGGTGCAGCCCATGGTATGTGGTCTGGGAAGGTCTTAGTTTCCAGGGGTCAGTGCTGTACTGCTGCTGAAAGCCCTTTCTGATTGTTCAAAGCGGGAATGAAAGGGTTGTTGTTGTTACTAGATGTTTCTATGCTGGTATCAGGGCCCTGTGGGGCTGGACACTGGGCAAACATGGACAAGAGCCAATTCCTGCCCTGAGGGACCGCCTGTCTGGCCGGCTTGGCTGCTTATTGCTTTGATCTATGAGGCTGGACACATGCTTGGCCGTGGCCTTCTTTGTCATTACATGTTCCATTGTGTTTTTAAGAAGAGTGGGCAAACCGCTCTAAAAGCTGAGTTCAGTAATGCACCCACACTCGGGGGGGTGTCAATGGCCCTGTTAACTCTCACCATTATTGTGGGTGTTGAATAAAAAAGTGTGGTTGAATGTAGGCTTGAACCCACCTTACCAAACAGTCCTTAGAATTCAATGGTGATTAAACCAATAGGGTCCGATTGTTAGGATGCCTGAAGAATACAAGATATATGGTAATGCCTTTATATGAATCAATGGTACAGCCTCACCTGGTGACTGTGCAGCACTGATCACCCCCTCTCCAAAGGGTATTGCAGGTCGACAGGAACTGAGAGAAGGGTGACGAGAGTGATCAAGGGCCTGGGGAAACTCTCCTATGGAAAGAGATTGCAAAGACTGGAATTGTTTACTTTAGAGAGAAGTCGCATCAGAAGAAGCCTGATAAAAATGTCTAAAATATTTAGTGGTCTAGAGAAGATAAAGCAGGAACTTCTGCATTCCCTGGCCCAATCAAAGAACATTGGGACAGTCAATGCAGTTTGAAAGGTGGTAAATTCAAACCTGAAAAAGGATATCTTTTCACACATGGCCCAATTAGGCTGTGGAACTCACTGCCACAGGAAATAGATGAGGCCAAGAACTTAGCGAGATTGAAAAAAGGATCCATAGTTATCCCCACTAATGATTACCAGCTTTGTGGAAGGGCTAGTAAACCTCCTGCTTCAGGGCTTCAGCCAATGTTTCATTATTAGAGACGACGATGAGACCTAACAAGGGAGTAGATTACTCCGCATCTGCTCCTGCGAGATTCTTACAGCTTCCTCTGCAGTATCTCATCCTGGCTACCATCAGAGGCAGGACACTGGGTCGGATGAACTTGGGATCTGATGCAGCCTGGCAATGCATGTGTTCCTATAGAAATTACCCCAGAATGGAAAGAATACAGCAGAGATCTCCTTCCTAGCAGAATCCTAGATTGATTCCATTTTCCATTAAATTCTATAAGGTGTTTCAAAGAACCTATAGAGAGGTGATCATTTCTATGGGAATTTCCCATAAGGGCAATGCTGTGAAGAGAGGAGGACCTGCTGTATAGGACCCTTAGTGACCTATAGGTAGCGCATGTGAGAGTTCATGGTGTGGGCTTCTGAAGACCCTGCCTGAGAACCTGACATGAGCCTGATCCAAACCACTCTGCACTACCTTGGTCTGGAGATTGGGCTGGGACTTGTTGGGATAGCTCCTCAGCATGCCTGGCTTCACTTGAACTCAGCTCTGGAGATGTTTGTGAAGCATCTGAGAAAGGGGCAGCCACGGGCACATTGAAATGCCATTCAGCGTCCACAACGATGCTTGCAGCCATGCTTTCTCTCTGTTAACCTGGCCCGAGGGACATAAAACCATACTCAGAGTAGTGCAGCTATCACTGCAGGGCCAGGGATGGGGATAGTATTATGGTACAGCAGTGCGAACACAGATGCACAGGCCTTTGGGGCAGTTTTGTTCAGTGTTAAGCAGAGGGACTCAGGGTAGCATTTGGTGATGGCTCTTTGGAGCAGGGATGGCATACTCTGGGAGGAATGTATGGGCTTTTTGTTGAACAGCAATGACAAACTGAGGGTTTTGCAGTGACGAAACAAAGCACGGCAGCTGGAGCTGTTACATGTGCCTGTCACAGCATTTGGGGGGTCTCTGGGGAGATATAACTCAGGCCCACCTCAAAAAGTGTTAATAATGAAGTCAAGCCCTTCCTTAAGACACTGGGAAGGAAATAACTTTCTCAAGAACATTTCCTGGGCTGCAAATGTGTCCCACATGGCACTGAGACTCTGAACTGTTACTGTTATGGTCCCTGGAAAATTAGCAAGGCAGCAAAAGCTGCTGTGGGTCTGAGCAAGTTAAATTCCACACACAGTCCAGCACTGGCTAGGCTGGGGTCAAAGCCCTATGAAATCACTGACTTGCCACAGCTGAATTTGGTGGGAGGGCATCTAGGAGCACAGGGCTGGCTGAGAGCTCTGCATCAGCATTGGGGCATATTCCCAGTCCTGCTCTTCAGCTTCTGTGAGTTTAAGCAAGGAGCTACAAATTGGTCCGTTGATCCACTGGGGGTAACACTCAGGGAACATATGCCTTTCACTGTTCACACATTGTCTGCAATGTCTGTGGGTGCATTTGCTCTTTGTAAGTATTTGCCCAAGTAGTTGGCTGATCAGATTTCAACCTGTGGGTTGTTAGTGACCTGTTTCCTTTAGATGTTTGCTCTTTGCTTTCACTCTTTATGGTTGGTCCCCTACATCACATAGCATCGTTTGGGTTCCCTGTTTGGCCGATTGACCCGTAGAGAATAACACACTTCCCTGCATGAATTTCCAGACAAATACTCCTTCTGCTAAAATCCATGAAATGTTTAGGATTCAGGAACACTTTCATAAATACTCAGCAGCTGCCTGAATCATCACCAGTAACAAGCCATGTGAGCCAACAAATCAACCAGGGACTCATATCAGCAGAAAGATCCACAAATCAGCTGTTTAATATTTGTCTAAAGCTTGTTTGGGTTTTCCTGATGACACCAGCAACAGACGCCTCCCACAAACAGACAGTCCTGCTCCTTCATTAGCTCTGCCCTTAGTCAGCTGCACCAAATAGACTCCAGCAGGAGAATCACGAAGATACTGATTTCCAGCTCTTCAGCTTTAAAATATGTGACAGCGATGCTGTCATTTCCAAATGTACACACACATGTATACGCGCGCACACACACACACAGAAAATATTCTATTAGTGGCTGCAGCTCCTACACAGGGTTGTTAAGAAAAAAAAATAAAAGCTTTCTTCCCAGTCAGTTCATATGTAGATTCATCTTCACTGGACTTTTAAAATCCAAAAGCATCACTTAAAATCTACAAAACAAAACCCAACCTCCCTTTCTTACCCCTTTCCTCCCTCCAAAAGTAAGGCCTTCTTTCCATCTGGAGGCATTTCCACGTATGAGAAGTATAGAGAACACATTAACTCAGGGGTCCCCAACGCAGTGCCCCACCCGCGTCCTGGCCAGCAGTGGAGCATCCGCCAAAATGTCGCAGAATTTCGGAGGCAACACCTCTCGATGACGCCACTTGCCACCGACAAGTGACATCATCGAGAGGTGTCGCTGCCGAAATTCGGTGGCATTTCGGCAGATGCTCCACCGCCAAGGCCCTTCGTCTGGCAAGCGCCAGACAAAAAGGTTGGGGATCACTGCATTAACTATTATTCCTGATGGCCCTGAACAATTAGCAAAGCTCTCCATTGCTGTTTATCTCAAAATAGGGTCCACCTAGGAAGTAAAGACAGTAAGAAAATGGTCACATCATGTGAAACACTTTGTCTAAGGATCTACAGTTCAGCTAAATTCCGCTCCCTGAAAATTAAAACTAAAATAGCTACATGAAATGATTGTTAATCACCTAAGCAAGAACTGCTCATAATTTGCATATGGAGAAAACCTCTTTCCCCCTCTCAACCTAGCTAAAAAGAACTGGCAAGGGTAATACTTTGCTTTCTTGTGCAAAGTGGCCCATTGCACATTGTGAGTAGATCAGGAAATGGGGGCAGAGGGTGAAGCTGTGCGTTAACTGAATTAGAAATTACTTGCTTGTGAGATGGAAGGTCAAATAGGGCAAACTGCCTTTCACCCCCAGAAATCCAAACCACATTTCTTCACCCCAAATTATAAACTATAGATTTGTTTGCCTTGTAAATCAAATACATCATGAATAATCCTGTTTAGATTATAATTAGAAACTGCACATTTGTTTGCCTTGTAAGTCAGATCCACATCTCTTTGTATGTGAGTCATGTCTCTTGCTCCGGTACAAACTGTAAATAACATGAAATGCCTACCTACAATCACAGAATGTATGAATTATGTCCATCAAATCTGGGAGATTGTAAGGGATTTTGTTGATCATTCTAAATAGTTGTGGTATTCTAGAAGTAATAGAAATTGTGTGGCATAATGAAGAAGGAATGCTGAAAGCTATAGACTAGCACAAAACTTAGGATTATTAAAAGAAATTGCTCAAAGAGGGGGAAAGTCCAGTTAATAATGTGGGCTAATATTGAAATACAAACCTCGAAATGGACCAAACATAAAAGGCCTCCGATAAGAAAAGGCTGGAAGAGATTTGTTATACATCAACACCACCTACTGCATCAGCTGGAAGCAGCAGAGAAATTGTGAAAGCTGAAAGGTGAGCACTCAGTTGGCACATACCCAGTAGAAATCAGAGAGTGGCCTCCTCCACGGAGCCAGAGAAACAGGGCATATAAAACTGAGGTCACAATGCGGGGGCCCCAGAGTGGACTGAACACATAAGGAAACTGCAGCATCCCCAGGGTGATGGATGCCTGGACCAGCTGTGTGGAAAGGACTCTCCCTGCATCCCAGGGTTAACAGGTCAGAAGAGGTGAGATTTCATTTCAAAGATTTGTATTTCTACTTCTATTCTTTAATACAAATAACTGTAGATTACCTGGCTGAGTCTGCACTCTGTACTGAGGCCTCAGGTAGCCATATTTTAGATTTAAACTAAAATTATAGGCATGCCCTCCATTATAAGTCAAGCAAATTGGCCTCAGAGAGATCTGAACCATAACTTTAAGCAATTGCTTTTGATATTCTAAACTGGTCCCTTTTGGATCATATAACCTCCAAACTCTTCAAGTACATCCATACCCCTTGGAGAAGGGTGATCAGTGTGTTAGGTTCTGAAGAACTGATGATCTTAAGTAATGAAATAAGAAATCTTGATGATTTGCATTGTTCCTTGGTGAAACTGCTGAGCCTCAACCCTAGTCTTTGACAGTTGCTTGCAAGGCTGTATTGGTGTGTTCAGTACATGCCTAAAACATTGGTTGTGTCTGCACCTGAGTAGTGAACTGTTGATTGTATATTGATGTGGTTCTGGGTAAATTAATAAATTCTTAACTGGTTAAGAATAACCAAGTGTCCTGATTTGAGAAATACTGTTCAAGTTAAAAGCTGACCTGAAAATAACCTAATATAAATTAGTAAGCGAATGCTCCCTGAGCTCAATGAAACAGGGTTATCCTATTCACTAGCACTCTTTATTGCCTATATCATTCAGCAAATTGGCAAGTCTAGTTTGCTAGATTTCAGCATTAAAATCTAATTGACACCCAAGCAAATTCATAAAATTACCCTCCTTTCGCACTTGCATTAGTGCTTCAGGACTGCTGGGGCACACCATAGTTAGCATCACGTTGACATGTCCCCCATAAAACCCAGTATCTCAGTTTTGAAACACAAAAGTACCAGGGCTCTTGGAGACCTCATGAGCAGTTATATTGGTGTGTGGTTTTCAGGGCACATTATTCTGAGTGCCACTGACTGGTATTGGCCACCCTGGCCTGCTAGGGCTGGTAGCTCTTAGGTGACACTCCACCTGCCATGCCTCATGAATCTCCTGGGTATATATGCTTATCCGAAGGATTCGGTGTAAAACCTACCCAGAACTAGCGGTGGAATGTGTGGGATGGACTGAGTGGCCTGTGGGATTCCTGAGAAAGGACATAACATTGAGTTAAAACAAAAGCTGCAGGTAGCTGAAGTTGCTGGATTAAAATTAATAGAGAAAGTCCTACGCTAATGTAAGGATCGCCATCTTGGTCAATACACCGGGCATTGAACCAAGGCATCTCAGAGCTAAAACATGAGTTGTACAGCTTGGCTAGAGAGGGGGCTTTAGAAACACAACTGTAACAGACTCCCATCCTCTTCAGATTGGCACAGACCTGTAACACACACTGAACAGTGGCTTACACCGGCAATGCACCATTAGGGCTCTCAATGGTAAAGGGGGGAAGAGGTCAAAACCAGAGAAAATCAAAGCAGGAGTGGTAATGCCACTGTCTACTGGTGTATCACAGCTGCTGCTTCCTCAGTCTGACACCAGTTGGGAACAAATCAGCCCCTGGCCCTTTCTCTTTCTAAGCTACTTAGAGCAAACTGTGTGATGCTGGGACTACCTATGGACCGTATGGGCATTTTATGACCAACCCAAGTCTACTGCCATCTCAGCAGATGCCCCCAGCTATTTCATGGCGTATGTTCCTGCAGTTACATGTAGGTGCCTGTGAGCAAACGACGTGCTGCTCCAGCGAGATGGCTGTCAGGTGCCAAAATCACACCCAACCGGAAAGAATGTCTGGCAAACATCTGGATGTGTGAGAGATTCACTAGATATTTGCAGGGTCTGGATAATGTCAAGCTAGTGACAGATCAGAAGACACTTGTGCTGTTAATACGCATAAAGGCCGAGGCAAGATTCCCCTTAAAGGTCAGAGAATGTTCATTATACCTAATGCAGAACATTCAACAGCGGCTGAGCCCTTGTCAAGGAACCAGGAGAGCCCCAAGGTTCTCCAGGGGTTCAGCATATTGTAGAAGCCCCTCTGGGAGGCATGTCAAGAGTCCTGGCAGCTTCCCTGCAGAAATCAGAACAGATTCCAACAGTCACTTAAAACTGCTGCACAGCTGCACACGACACCCAGGTTTACAAGCTGGGGGTGGTCCAGTTACTCCTGAGGGTCCCACCCCCAGCCTATGACTTCCAGGCAGTGGGAGGGAGCTCTGCAAAGCTGGAGGCCTGAGATATGGGGCAGTCCCACTGAAGTGCCACACTGCCCATGGGGCTCTATACACAGGCAGGACACGAGGGTCCCGCAGAATGGCAGGAGCAAGCCTGAATGTGGGTATGGGGGCAGGGCAGGGACGACAACGCAAGGTGGAATCAGATGGGAGACTTGCAAAAGGAGAAGAGACACCTCAAAGAATCCATCAGGCCCAAGGCACCACCCCAGAGGCCTTGAGTGCGATGAGCATTGGTGGTGGTAAAGCAAAGAGACACTCCTCTCAGGGAGTCATGGGCCTTTTCTCTCCGTTCCCTCCTGCTGAGCGACCCCAGGCTAAGTCATGGACACGTGACTGGCAGCCTCTGAAACAAACACTCCAAAGCCTGTGAGATGGAGAAAGATTTTGAGCGTATCACCCTCAGCCCACCCAGCCCAGAGGGTAGGCCAGGGTGCTACGAGACAGCGACCATGCACAGGCCCTTCTACTGAACTGAAGAGCTGCCAGTGCTGCTAGCCATAGAGCTGAGTTTCCGTCCTTCTGGACCCTGCTTGCTGGACGTGATTCTGAGAGACCCCAATGGACTCCAGCGCTCTCCTGACTGCCGGAATGCATAGTGCTCACCACAGCCCAGCTCAGCAAGAGATGGCTTGGCCACTCCGGTGTTCCCCTTGCCCTGCATTTGTCAAGGGAATAGTTCCACGGAGTTAGGGAGATCAGCCCCATAGCATCTTCTATCTATCCCCTCGGTCCCTCTACGGGCAGGCACTTGGTGTGCTCTCCCTGAGGGAAGAACAACTCCTGGGTTAGCCAGTGGCCCTATGAGAGGCTCCAGCCCAGCAGCAGCTGGAGACAAGAACAATCTTTCCTAGACCTGCAGGGGCATGCGAGCCAGAGTGGCCCTGATGCCCACTAGAAAGGGGGAAGCTTGCACTGCCTTCATGCAGGCATCCACTCCGCTCACAGGAGTGGGAACAGGTGGGGCTAGGTTCTCTCCCTTGGAACCAGGGTTCACACCCTAAGACTAGCCCTTGTTCAGGGGCTCCAGGCTGGGCTAGTCCCCAACCAGCCCAGTGCATACGCAGGGTGCTCTGCTTTGTGGATGACAAACCCTGCTCAAAGCTAGGGGCCTATTGGCAGGTCAATGGCATGTGCCTGGTAAGACTGGTGCCCATGCCGTGATGATAAAGCACAGAGTCCCCCACGCTGACAAAGTAATCTTTCCAATCAAGACTGAGTTGGTTTTGAGAATCAGGCTTTAGATCCCCACTATCCCCTTGAGGATAGCATCTCCACTGGGTAGGGGGCTATCTCTGTGGAACAGATCTTTATGAGCAGCCCATTGTATAATCAGCTTGTCCATTCCAAGTTCTGACGGGACTGTGAGGAGGCCTGGGGCTCACCCGGCACAGAGCGCAAGTGAACAGCGCCATTCCAGGACTGTCACATTTACAGACACTGCTAATTCCTGGCAGGAAGCAGGAAGCCCCTTGCTGGCAGCAGATAAGCCCAGTGCCTCTGCATCTCAAGATGCCCAAACTAGCAGAGTGTATTTTTGGTTTAGTTTGTGGCCGAAATCAACAAAAGAGAAAAAATACATAGCTCGGGCAGACACACTGGCCTGGGCTCATTGTCCATTGAGCACAACGTGTATCAGCATCGTCCTAGCTGAGGCCATGTGGGCTGGGCAAGGCCATCGATTGGGAATAGGAGGGGCAGTTACTAACGGTGACTTTATCTGATTAAAATATGACCATGTAGATCATTGTTGCTATCACTGTTCTATAATTGCAACAAATATTGTGCAAAATGTCTCAGGTAAGGTGTCTATGGAAAGGTTGATGTGCTGAATATGATTTTGCTATTTGTATGCATGTATCATTTTTGTATTTAAAGTTATGAGTATTGGGTCTATACCTGGATTTCAAATGTTTGCTCCTGTGGTAACACCCACAAGGTATTTAGCCTGCATGTCTTTAAGGGACTATTCAAGTTAAGTGGTGCATTAAAAAATGCTTAACTCACAATGCAAGACACATATAGACACCTAATGGACTTTCCTGCTGTGGCTAAGTGAAATCATGCATGGACATGTGAGTTGCCCATGTGACTTCAAACACAATTTTGCTACATGTAATTTTCCACTAGCTGTGCTGAGGGCTTTGTTTGAAACAATAGGTTTCCCTCCACATTGCAGAAGCTATAAAAGGCACTAGAAACATCTCCATTTTGCCTCTTTCCTGCTTGAGCCTCTTTCCTGTTCAAACCTCTGGGCTATGAACTTATACTAATGGGAGCATTCTAACCAAGGGACTGAGGACCTTCCAGTGATTTGGAAGCAACCAGAAGCAACTGCTAGACTTAAGCCAGCAGTTTATTCCATCACTGCTACAAGCTTGAACCAAGAACTTTGCAATTACTGTATGTAATTGATTCCTTTAACCAGTTTTAACTCTCACCTTTGTTTCTTTCTTATAAATAAACCTTTTGATTTTAGATACTAAAGGATTGGCAACAGCATGATTATTGGGTAAGTTCTGAGTTGTATATTGACCTGGGTGTGTCGCTGGTCCTTTGGGATCAGAAGAACCTTTTATTTGATGAAATTGGTTTTAAAGAACCACTCATCTTAAAGACTAGTATTTTTGGTGGTGATAGAAGGACTGGAATACCTAAGGAAACTGCTTTTCTGACTTCTTGTTAGCTGGTGTGATGAAACAGAAGTTTACTTTTGTTGCTGGTTTAGTATATCTTATGGGAGAATAACCACCAGTTTTGGGGTGTGTCTGCGCTATTTCTCAGCAGTTTGTCCTGAATTTGGTATTCTCAGTTGTGACCTACGAAGGCACGGTTACACTAGGCCAGTGGTCCCCAACGTGGTGCCCATGGCGCCATGGCGCCTGCTGGGGCATTTATATGTGCCTGTCTACTGACAAGGGAGAACCAGCTGCCGAAATTCCACTGAGAAGTGTCAATGCCAAGACACGTTGCCGCCGAAATGCCGCTGCTTTTTGGCGGCATTTTGGCAGCGACGCCTCTTGATGACGCCGGTTCTCAGCAGCATTTCGGCAGCGACGCTTCTTTATGATGCCGCATCTTGGCAGCATTTCAGCAGCTGATTGTCTGGTGTTCGCCACACTGAAAGGTTGGGGACCACTGCACTAGGCACATGTTACTATTGCCCATGATGCTGTGGGCTGAGAAGGTAAATCCTAGATTCCAAGGTCAGAAGGAACAACTGCAATCATTGAGTCTGCCCCCCTGGGGGTCCCAGGCCAGAGAACTGCCCCACAACCATTCCCAGAGCAGATCTTTTAGAAAAAAACTTCCCAGCTTGATTTAAAAATTGTCAGGGATGGAGAATCTACCATAACCCTTGGTAAAACATTCCAATGGATAGTTACTGTAGTTATTAATAATTTACACCTTATTTACAGTCTCAATTCATCTAGCTTCATGTTCCATCCATTGGATCATGTTAGACCTTTGTCTGATAAGGTGAAGAGACATTATTAAATATTTGTTCCCCATGCAGGTACTTACAGACTGTGATCACGACACCCCTTAACCTTCTTTTTGTTAAGCTAAATAGATTGAGCACTATAAGGTGTGTTTAGAGTTTGTCACCATAAGGCAGGTTTCCTAATCTTTTAATTATTGTTGTGGATGTTCCTTGACCCCTCTCTAATTTACCGACATCCTTCTTGAATTGTGGCCACCAGAACAGGACACAGGATTTCAGCAGCGGTAACACTAGTGCCAAATACAGAGGTAAAATAACCTTCTCTACTCCTACTCAAGATTCCCAAGATCACATTACCCCTTCTGGCCACAGTGTTGCACTAAGAATTTATGTTCTTTGCACTCTGCACTGCAGTCTTTGAGCCATGTGCAGCCCCTCAGAGAATGAGCCCCATGTAGTATGGAGGGGGGCAGAGTGATCATTAACCCCCCCAATTCAATGTACCACGCACCAGTGTGGCTCCATCGCAAGTGTCATGGAATCACCTCAAAGCTTCAGATATTCCCTCGAAGAGCAGGAGAAACACCTAACACATGTTGTCAACTCAGCAGCCAGCTGCTGCTGGGCCTGGCAGAGATGAGGAAGGCCACGAGTCTGTCACTGCAGGGCCAGATACACACCTAAAGGCTGTGCCATAGCTGAGAGGCATTTAGGGCTTCCCAGCACATGAGATACCCATGTAGTTGGCAGGGGTGCAATGAAAGAGGTGCACAAGGGCCAGGACCCCCCTTTGGCCCCTGACTAGATGATGGAGGGGGAGCTGGGCCAAACTTGAGTGAGTGGCATTCTGACCTGGTGATCAGGGCAATGCCACTCAAATTTGGGGTGGCCAAGCAAGTAACCTGGGCCCCCTCCTTAGCAAAATTCTCGTTGTGCCCCAGCTACTTAGAGAAGTCTCCCAGTGAAGAGTGTTCAGCTCCACAGTCACTGCAGCATGGTAGATTCCTCATGCTCTCCATGTTTGCTGGCAGGAGGACACTGATGTACACAGAAACAGCATTTAGAGTCAGTGTCTGCAGCGTGATTTGGAAGGCTGCTCCCATGCTGCTGAGAGCGCCGGCCATCAGTGCTGCAGCGCCACCTTCTGGGCAGCAGCCCAGCTTGCCCTCTAGGTGGCAGTAATTCCTGCTATACTCTTGCACCTGGCTCACGTGGCTGCCCCTGCCAGAGCCTTGACAGCTGGACCAAATAACCAGCCTCCAAACACTGGGTGAAACTGAAGCTGAGGCTCCTGGGCCAGCCTCCAGGTCCAGTGTTCCACTCTGACCTGTGCACATTGTATCTCCAGGCCACATTGCCCCTCCAGACCCACCCTCCTAACCTAACAAACCTATGTGTCTGGCAGGGCAAGATCACAAGAATTAATTACTGAAATTGTGAGCCCTCTGGGCCAGGGACCACTCTTCTGTGTGGTGTTTGCACAGCTCCTAGCACAACGGGTCCCCATCCACGAACTCTGAGGTGCTACCATCATACAGATACTAACAAATAATAACCATAAGAAATAACCATAAGAAATGCAAATGTCTGCAGTGCCTCTCTGCACAAGACAATGACAAGAGCCTAATACGACTTGAGTCAGTGATGGAGTTTCTTCCTACCTCGTTTACTAACATATTTACCAAGCTCCACAGGGGGCTAGGCTCAATGGATCGCCTGGCCTTCTTGTATCTCGCACTGTAACTTAGTTACTCTTCAATGACAGACAACAAAGCCAAGAAATAAAGCAGGTACATTCCAAAAATACTGAGGCGCCAAACACTGCGTGAATCACTTCCAGATGCAGCTTGTTCCCTAACGACATATTTGCCATACAGGAAAGGGAGTCTAAGTTTAGTGCCTTGACCTTGTGAGCAGGCTGGGCTACCATGTGTCTCCTGGTCTGGGACCAGGCCAGGGAAACTCACCTGGGGAGCACACAGTAACACAACATTTCCTGAGCTCCTGGGCCCCACCTGCTGCAGAGTCCAATCACTGCTTTTCTAGAGCTGGTGAAAGGTGCCGGATTAACAGACCCTGGAGAATGAAGCCTCTTGTTTAGCCACAGAAGGGGTGGAGGCAGCGTCTGGCCAGTCCAGAGCTCCCCTTCCAGGCCTTGGCTTCTGCAGAGATGGGGCCAATTGGAGCCAGTCATCAGAGTGTGGACACAAGAAAACTCTCAGAGATGAGTCTCGTCCAATCCCCAGCACTCCTCTACACTGCAATCCACTTCGGCCTCGATGCCAGCACCCTTCAAAATATTGTTACTATCATCTCCCTGATCCAGCACTCTGAGTCTCGCTCCCTCCCTTCCTGTATGTCCAGGGGCTCTGCCTTCTCAGCTGCATCAGCCAAAAACCCCACCTCCTTCCTGCCAAAGCCCTCCACAGCTTGGCCCATCCTCCTTAGCCAATCTGTTATCTCACTCCAAGGTCACATCCCTTCAGCCCATCCATTACACTTCCCTGCATCATCCACATCACTGTTTTACCCACAAGCCCCTTCAGAATTTCTGCCCGCCAGGCTGCCCTGCACACACAGGAAAAACTCCCAGATGCAATCCATAATGCCCCCTAGTGTCCTGCAAGTCACTCCACAGAACTCCTCCTGCCATGGTGCATACAGGAAAGTGCATTGCAGTGTATTTTAATACAGCCAAGTGCCTGGTCATACTTTTAGAAACCAGAAATAAGTCATGCTTACAGGATGGGGGACTGTATCCTGGCAAGCAGTGACTGTGCAAGGGACTGAGAGGTCATAGCAGAAACATGAGCTACCAGTGCCATGCTGTGGTTAAGAGGATTGACGCGATCCTTGGATGTACAAGCAGAGGAATAATGACAGGCGCAGGGAGGTGATGTTACCTCTGTCCATGACATTCGTGAGACCACTGCTGGACACTGCGTCCAGCTCTCGCGTCCACAACGCAAAACTGGGAAGGGTGGAGAAAAGAGTCACAGGAACAATTTGAGACTTGGAAACACTGTCTTACAGTGCTTGACTAAAGAAGCTCAGTCTCTAGTTTGTACACAAGAAGAGTAAGAGGTGACTTGATCACTGTCTATTACTATCAGGGGGAGAAGCTGGTAGCAGGCAGCTCTATCATCTGAGGCAGAAAAAGTTCCAACAGCTGGAAGTTGAAACTGGCCAAATTAAAACTAGAAGTAAGGCACTACTGGTTAATAGGGAGAGTAACTAGGGACATGGTAGATTCTCTGTCCCTTGGAGTCTTTACTGGGTATCTCTGAAAAGCTCTGTTCTAGCTCACCCAATAGGCTTACGGCAGGAATCTCTAGGTGGGTACAATGACCTATGTTATTCAGGAGGTCACACTAGATGGACGCAATGGTCCCTTCTGGCCTGAAAGTCAATGGACCGGTGAATGGCCAGGTAGGTGGCAGGCTGTGCTTATTGCTCCTTGTTTGCTAAGAAATGCACAATCCCTTGATCCATGTTACCCTGCCTCTCGCTCCTCAGCTGGTTTGTTTTAATAATAAAAAAATAATAATTGGAGATATACATATCTCCTAGAACTGGAAGGGACCTTGAAAGGTCATGGAGTCCAGCCCCCTGCCTTCACTAGCAGGACCAAGTACTGATTTTTGCCCCAGATCCCTAAGTGGCCCTGTTAAGGACTGAACATACAATGCTGGGTTTAGCAGGCCAATACTCAAACCACTGAGCTATCCCTCTCCATGCTCTTGCTACATTCTGACTTTCAGCCCTTTGGGGCAGGAACTGTCATCTTTGATATATTTGTACAGTGCCTAGCACCATGGAGCCTCAGCCTGGCTAGCTTCAAGCTGCTACTGTGATAGAAATGAGACTGTATTTAAAAGAGGCTACCAAATAGCTACCAATAGTCAGTAAGAACTTGCTGTCATTACCAATCCAGACTGGTCTTAAACTAGCAATTTGTCCACCTTCTGATACTGGCACTCATCACTGCACCAGCCAAGCACTATGGTACAGTGAAGGACTCAGCAAGGAACTATCAATCCTGGAAGCCATCCGGCCCTTCAAAGGTAATTAATCAATATGCCAGGTATGGCTATATATCAATGACCAGAAGAATACAATTTACATTATGTGTGTGCGCGTGTATGCGGTAACTAGGCCTAGCCCTTGCCCCAGTGCTGTCAGGCAGTCGCATCCATGTGCCAGGGAGATGCTTTCACAGAGCAGCCCACATAACCCCTGTAGCAGCACAGTGTGGGGGTTGATTTTTTTTTAATAGTTACATGTTTTGTGAGATGCTATTAGCAAAAATGTGATTTTTTTTTTGCCGTATTTTTACACAAAGCTGGCAAAATGTTAGTGTTGCCCCTTGAGCTACCTTTATTGAGTGGAACAAAGTCAGATATTTTTAGCTACCTATTGTCAGCTGCAGAACAAAGCCATAGCTAAGATATTTTGTCTCACATTTAAATGGGAGCATCAGACAAGTCTATCTACAGTTACATGTGGCTGTCCGTTTGTGTAGAGCAAAGGAGGGGTGCTATAGCCCATATACACCATGGAAGAGCCACCATAGCCTTCCTCATTGCACTGAACCACCATCCCCATTAGAACATGGGGCAAGGCAGGAGGAGCAGAGATGCTGGCATGTGGCTGCTGAGTACCAGACGTTCACATTGTCTTTGGGCTAGGAGACATACAGGCATTTGCAGGAGAATACTGTTAATCACAACCTGGGGAAGAACCCTCCTTTGCTGGCAGGTGTTTGAACATGGAGGAAACTGAGATGACAGGAACTTTATTATCAGACTGGGGGAAGCAGATCTGCAGCCAGAAGGGCTCTAGGACAGTCAAATGCATGACACGCAACACCCAAATCCAGCCAAAGACTAGTCCCTTCTCCTCACAGTGGGGTGGAGCCATTAGAAGACAGGGGCAGCACTGGGGGGTACTTCTGGGGGCTATAATCACCCCAGAGTTTGTCTTAGCACTCCTGTAGCCACCCCTCCCAGCACAAAGGTCAAATCTTGCACAGAAGTAAGGGTGGCATGGTATGGTATTGCCACCCTTACTTCTGCGCTGCTGCTAGTGGCAGCACTGCCTTCAGAGCTGGGTGGCTGGACAGCAGCCTCCACTTTCCATTCTGCCTTCAGGAGTGCTGCACTCACAGCCACATCCACATTTCCTTTGCTGCACAATTTATCCTTTGCAAAATGTAACTACTAAATTGCTGCCGAAATGGGGCTTCCACAAGGATTGCCCACAACCTAGGTCATCCAATTTGGCACCTGGGAGGGAGTGGTCTCCATATGTTTTTGTCCTGAACAAGGGAGACCAATAGTTTTGTCAACCAGCCTTTTGCAATACATTTTAAAAAAGAAAAGAGACAAAACAACTCCTAAATGCCCTCTATTTCTGAGCATCGCTGGGAGCTGTGTTCTATGAGTTTGTGGGATGTATGTGTGAGTCACGGAGATCTTTCAACATGTGTAACCCAAGGAACAGCCCTTCCGAGTTTAACAGAGATGTGACATGATACTGCTGTCAAACTGGCAAGAGGAATAAAAGTGTGTGGCCAGCCCCCTTCCAGTGTCCATCACATACAGACCAACCCTCTGGGAGGGCCATTTTCTGAACAGCCTGCACAGTCAAGCGATGGGGGATTAAATTAACTTTCCTAACAGCCTTTAGACAGCTGTAACAAAGCAAAGGCCAGAGTTCTGTAAAACCCCACTGGATTAGCATCATCATCTTTCCTTTACAAACCCAGCTACTGAGTCCCTTCAATGTTTCATTCGGTGTAACTTCTTGAAGATCAGAGGGATGCGTCTGGGACTTTTATTTAGCCAGCTCTTAAACTTTGCAAAATACAACTTATTCTCTATTCCAGATTACTGTCATGTGTTCATCCAGCATGCACCAGGTGCACTGGCCAGGAAAGCTGTCTCTGGAATAACCAAATATTAAATAATACATCGAAATAAGAGTTCTCTCTCTATCTATTTCTCTACCGCTACAGAACCAGTCACCACACTATTCAGGCGCTATGCATACAGATAACTACCCGTGCATGAGAGAAAGCAACTCAAAGAATAGAAAGATGATTAAGTATGAAACATAAATTACCTGCAGACTTCTCAGCTGAGCTACAACTTCTTGGCCGAGGTGCTGGAACTGTGACTCCTCGCTTTCTCCGAGGCTTATGGCCGGTTTTATAGAGGAGCAGCGAATGTTTTTTTAAAAAGCTTGAAGCAGAGTAAGAACCGGTTTAAAATAGAGTGAAAGGAGCTGTTGTGGGTGGAATTAGACAAACTCTGGAAGCTGCTTTTCCAACTATTAATTAACTTCTTGCAGCCCACAGTCCAGGCAAGGGGATGTTGAGGGCTCACCTGGCGCAGGTTCTCCGCAGCTGGAGGGGGGGCTGTCTGAGTGGTCTTTACCTTGCTGAACCACCTCACCAGGTGAGGGATGGGGAAAGCATCCAAGCTTGCAAGGAGAACAACAGAGTCTGTGTTATTAGATGCAGGGGGCACATGCACCATGCACAACAGATTGCAACATCAGAGCTGTAATCCCGCCACTGAACAGTGCACTGTGACAGCCAACTCCTGAGCACAAGAGGCTCCCATCGCTGGTGGCAATACAGGCACGCTGGAGCAGCATTCAAGAGCAGTCACAGCTCTCCTAACTCGGGAAGAGTTAAGGAAGAGGAGGAGCCTCGTCTCCAAGAGCTCAGATAACAGCAGTAGCTGCAGCATTCCCTTCCGATGTGCAGCAAGCCCACCAGAGCAGGCTGCCTGGCTGGCACTGGGCTGCCCTTTCCTTGCTGTCTATATTATGGGTCTAGTTCTTGATTTAATTTCCAAATCGGTCTCGATTTGCCTTTAATCTGAATAGCTCCAGGTGTCACTGCTCCACACCCTCCTCAATTTCCACCCTGAATCCCCCTCAGATTGCACCAGGATCTTGTAAGCAAACTGCTTTGGAGTCACACGGTGCAGCTTTACAGATCACCCTCGAATCTGCTTCTGCTATAAACCCGCCTGCTCTCATTCAGGAGCTTTCCCTACTTATGGCTTCAATTTGTGCAAGGGCCCAATGGTCAATCCAGCCCAGTAGCCTGTCTTCTGACAGGGGCCAGTGCCAGGTGCTTCAGAGGGAATGAACAAAACAGGGCAATCACTGCGTTATCCATTCCCTGTCATCCACTCCCAGCATCTGGCAGTCAGAGGTTTAGGGATACCCAGAGCATGGGGTTGCATCTTTGACCATCTTAGTTAATAGCCACTGATGGACATATCTTCCATGAACTGATCTCATTAGTTTTTGAACCCTGTCATACTTTTGGCCTTCACAACATATCCTGGCAACAAGTTCCACAGGTTCACTGTGTGTTGGGTAAAGTACTTCCTTATGTTGTTTTAAACATGCTGCCTATTAATTTCATTGTGGTCACATATGTTATGTGAAGGGGCAAATAACACTTCCTTATTCACTTTCTCCACACCAGTCATGATTTTTTAGACCTCTATCATATCCCCCTTAGTCGTCTCTTTTCCAAACTGAACAGTCCCAGTCCTTTAATCTCTCCTCATATGGAAGCTGTTCCATACCCCTCATCATTTTTGTTGCCCTTCTCAGTACTTTTTTCCCATTCCAAAATATCTTGTTTGAAATGGGGGCGACCAGAACAGCATGCAGTATTCAAGGTGTGGGTGTACCATGGATTTATATATTGTCATTATGGTATTTTCTGTCTTATTTTCTATTACTTTCCTAATGGTTCCTAACTTTTTGTTAGTTCTCTTGACGGTTGCTGCATATTGAGTGGATGTTTTGAGAGAACTGTCCACAATGACTCTAAGATCTCTTTCCTGAATGGTAACAGCTCATGTAGACCCCTTCATTTTGTATTGTTAGCTGCAATGAACTGGATAGCCCCCACTCTGCTGCTGGACTTCTGCCTGCATTATTTTTACTCTTGCAGGGTATTTTTGTAGTTTGTTTTGTTGGATTGTGGGGTGGGGTGGATTTTTTGGCCTGAGTTTAGAGAATGTTTATTAGGTGTATCTGGCTCCCTCTCTCAACTCCCTTCCAAAACTCCCCTGTTTGCTAGCTCCTATGGTAACTTAGGAACTAGCTTTTTAAACCCCTATTCTCACTGAATAGCCCAGCACCCTCCTCAAGGGATCAAAGAGTGGCAGGCTAGAGCCTCATTAGCAAGCTCTCAGCCTTGCCCAGCAGGCCTCTAGGCTCAGCACAGAACCCCCCAGCCAGACAACACTATAAACTTCAATCAAGTAGCATATGGCCAGCAGCTAGCACCAAACAACAACAAAGTAACAGGATTGCTGCTACTTACTCCATCGTACCTGAAGTCACTAGGTCACCATGTCTCAGTGGCTCAAAGAGAGACAATGCAGCACCATGCTGCATAGGAACACTCAGAAACAGTCAAGAAATGCCAATAGGCAAGTTTCTCAGGCAACATGAACCCAGCTGGTAACACGTTACCCTTCCGCCAGGTGGTGTTGGCAGCAAAAAGTGCCAGGATCAATATTCTAGAGGGTCCTTCTAAAGCCTTAACTTACACCAACTCCAACTCCCACCCAGTAACCTGGGAAACTAAATATAGCCCTAGGGAAGAGCAATCGACAGAGGGAGGGGGATGGAGTGAGTGGGGGCAGGGCCTCGGAGGAGGGGTGGGGTAGGGGGCAGAGCAAGGGTGTTGGGTTTTGTGCGAGTAGAAAGTTGGCAACCCTATATATCCCCCAGGTGCCCTGATGGGCAATACTTCCCCACTCGCAAGCACGGAATCCAGGGGTTTAAAACAAATGGACCATTAGTGTGGGTAGGGGGGAAAGAGAATGAACCTGGGAAAGCCAGCAATTAATCAATCAACAATATCCACAGGGCAAGACTCCATTATGCAGGGTGTCGTAAGAACAGTCCCAGCCTCCGTCCTCCTGGCAGCTCTGAGTGGCTCGTGCATTCTGCCACTCCCTCCTCCGCAGCCTTCCCCCTGGCCCCGCGCCAAGCTGTTCTCGGCTGGGAATCCAAGGATGCTGGCAGGTCCATGCTGCCTGGGCTGCTCACGGGTTCTGCTCCCTAACCCAATTTCAGCTTTGGTTGCTGGGTAAGGAGGCCCAGAGCAGAGTCTCGCTAGCAGGCTGCTGTCCTCTCTCTGGCTTCAGCCCCAGCCACTCTTCCTCGGTGCTGTCTGCCACCTCAAAGCTGCCCTTTCTCGATGCCATTCCCTGCTGTAGCCTCAGCTCAGGTCTCTAAAGGGGGCTCAGTGGTAACTAGTATCCTTAACAGGGGTCTTATCGCCAGCAAGGCACTGCTCACAGATGTAAAAACCTTGCCACTCCCATACTTGGTTGTGCCAGACTGCAGCCTCAGTCAGGGAGACCCCAGGCACCATCGGTGCTGAGTTTTAGTCCTTCCAGTTCCTGAAAGGGTCCATAGCACACTACAGTCCCCAAACTCTGCTGTACTTTAACTAAAATGCCCCAGACTAGCATGCAGCTGAAATGGAACTGAGGCCTGGCCCAGTCAGTCAATACCTGCCACTCTCCAACACACACCGGCAGAGAGCTCCCTGCCCAGCCGCTCCTCTTCCTATTTCCCAACAGGTGTCAGTAGTGAGCTCCCATCTCTCATTCAGAATACGGCTGAGTTCCTGTCTCGTCTTTGCTCTTCCGGAGGCTGTTCACAGGCCATAGCTCTAGATCCACCGCGCCCCCCCTTGCTGCATGTACACTAAAGCTGGTGGCAGGCTGATTTACAGAGGCAACGTCTCTCAGTCTTGCCTCACTCAGCTAGTCCGGGACTCATGCCTGCCGGGGGCGGAGGAGGGCAAATTAACAGGGGCAGACATGCCAGCAGTGTTACTGAGCATGCTCAGTCTGGGTGAGCACACTCAGTACAAGCCAAGTAGCAAATATGTGACCCAGGGGTATGTGACCCTACATGCCTCCCGCCCATGCATCACCTCTGCTTTAGGGGTCCTTGAAGCAGTGAAGGAAACATTACTGAACACTCTGGGTCAGAGTCTAAGTGTGGAAACTGGCTGCCACAGAGACCCATGCTCTGAAATGTGCCATGAAGGCTCCAAGCTGGGCCAGCCCCAGGCCCCGCGTGCTTGGGAGCAAACGGCCAAATCCCCGACCCGGGCTGTGGGAAGAAGCCAGCGCTCTTGCCAAGTGTGAAAGCATTGAGAACAGTCAAATGAGGAGATTGCTGGGAGGTGCAGCCCAGCAGGCATGCAGCAGCTCAGCGTGATCCCACCAGCCCTCCAGGAGAGCTGCATGAGATTTTACATTCAAATGTCTGGGTCTTTTGTCATCAAAACCAGCCATTTTTGCAGGAAATGTACATTTGCAACTGCACTTTGTGGGTTTTGTTAAGAAACTGAACTCTACCCCCCCCAATTGAGTTTTGATCAACTGAAACCTGAAACACTGAAACCAGCAAAAATTCAGCCAATGTTTTCAGTTCTCCAGTTGCTGAAGATCAAAAAATTCAGTTTTCGGGTTTTTGATTTTTCAAAACTAATGAAAAAACCCTTTGCAGAGCAATGTTGACAGAACATATGATCATAAGCACAGCCATACCGGGTAAGACCAACAGCCCATCTAGCCCAGTATCCTGTCTTCTGACAGTGGCCAATGCCAGGTGCCCCAGAGGGAATGAACAGCACAGAGAATCATCAAGTGATCCATCCCCTGTCGCCCATTCCCGGTTTCTGGCAAACAGAGGCTTGAGACACCATCCCTGCCCATCCTGGCTAACAGTAATTGATGGACCTATTCTCCATGAATTTATCTAGTTCTTTTTTAAGCCTCTCATAATCTTGGCCTTCACAACATCCTCTGGCAAGGAGTTCCACAGACTGACTGTATGTTGTGTGAAAAAATACTTCCTTTTGTTTGTTTTAAACCTGCTGCCTATTAATTTCATTTGGTGACTCCTAGTTCTTGGGTTATGAGAAGGAGTAAATAACACTTCCTTATTTACTTTCTCTACACCAGTCATGAGTTTACAGATTGCAATCATATCCCCCCTTAGTCATCTCTTTTCCAAGCTGAAAAATCCCACTCTTTTTAATCTTTCCTCATACAGAAGCCATTCCATACCCCTAATCATTTCTGTTGCCCTTTTCTGAATCTTTTCCAATTCCAATTTATCTTTTTTGAGAGGGGTGACCACATCTGCACACAGTATACAAGATGTCGGTGTTCCATGGATTTATGTAAAGGCAGTATGATATTTTCTGTCTTATTATCTATCCCTTTCTTAATGATTCCCAACATTCTGTTCGCTTTTTTGACTGCCGCTGCACATTGAGTGGATGTTTTCAGAGAACTATTCACAATGACTCCAAGATATCTCTCTTGAGTGGTAACAAATAATTTAAACCCCATCATTTTATATATGTAGTTGGGATTATGTTTTCCAATGTGCATTACTTTGCATTTATCAACATTGAATTTCATCTGCTATTTTGTTCCCTTGATCTGCTGATAATGTTCCTACTAATGCAGTCCAATATGCAGTTAGCCTTCTTGGCAACAAGGGCACACTGTTGACTCATATCCAGCTTCTCATTCACTCTAATCCCCAGGTCTTGTTTGGAAAACTGCTGCTTAGCCAGTTGGTCCCCAGCCTGTAGCAGTGCATGGGATTCTTCCGTCCTAATTGCAGAATGCTGCACTTGTACTTGTTGAACCTCATCAGATTTCTTTTGGCCCAATCCTCTAATTTGTCTACGTCACTCTAGATCCTATCCCTACACTCCAGCGTATCTACCTCTCCCCCCATCTTAATGTCATCTGCAAACTTACTGAGGGTGCAATCCATCCCATCATCCAGACAGACCTCTGGTGCACTCCACTTGATACCAGCTCCCTTCTAGACTCATAGACTCATAGACTCTAGGACTGGAAGGGACCTCGAGAGGTCATTGAGCCATTGATCACTACCCCTCGAGCCCGATGATCTAGCCAGCTTTCTATCCACCGTGTAGTCCCTTCATCCAATCCATACTTTTTTAACTTGCTTGCTTGATGACCCCCTCAAAGAATTTTAGTAGATTAGTGAGGCGTGATTTCCCTTTACAAAAACCATGTTGACTCTTCCCCAGAAAATTATGTTCATCTATGTGTCTAACGATTTCATTCTTTACTATAGTTTCAACCAGTTTGCCTAGTACTGAAATCAGGCTTACTGGCCTGTAATTGCTGGGATCACCTCTGGAACCCTTTTAAAAATTGACCCCCGTTTGCTTTTGCTAACATTTGGAGGGACCAGCCTTGCTTCCTGGAGCAGCTCAAGGTGTGAGCACATTCTCGGCAGGTAGGGCTGGAAGCAGCGGGATGCATAGGAGTTTAGTTCAGTATGTAACAATGTTCCCCAAAGGAAGGGCAAGTCCTTCCTCAGACCTTTGTTTATATCTTGCTCTTAGTCAACTCACCCTGGGGTGACCCTACCCCTCCTGCCGACCCACAGCTCTATGCAGGCAGACAACCAGGGCACAGACTGCTGGGTGGGCAAATGGGTACAGCTGAATCACACAGCAGTTCTTCCCTCGCTCAGCCACAAGCATCTCACGGATTTGTTTACATGACAGCATATCACAAGCAAGACCCTACATGCTCTGTGGCAAAGTAGACTGGGTTCCCCCAGCAAAAGCCCCCTGCATGCAGCAGCCTCTCATCTGAGGGCAACTTCCAGAACAGTTAAAACACAGGCTTTTACCAGCTCCAGCCTGCGAACGATTCATCGGGCACGTATTCCCAGCAGAAGGCATTCTCCCATCATCCTTCCCGGCTCCATTCTCAATGCGGAGCTGAGGCAGAGCTGCTGGTTGGAGGCTGTCAGTCTAGAAGCTAGAGGTCTTTGACAGCAAGGCTAGGGCAAATTAGATAGTTTCTCAGCTGGGGATGGGCAGGAAGGTTGGGGTTGTTGGATAAACACATTAGCTGGATGTTGTTGCTAGAGTGGCTGGTGGTGAAATAGTTAACAATGGTGATATTTCAGTTGTCAGCTTTAGGGTTTAGGGTCTCCCCTCCCCAGGGAACCCCCCCACAACTATGCCCACCTTGCCTCAGTATACGGCTACTGCCAGTCATTGTCTAGCCCCCGCATCCTGGGGCAGACTGCAGTATCAGCCTACTCATCACTGGCAACGTTGGGTTTGGACTTGCTGCCTTTGCCTACCCCTGGGCTGCCCTCTGCAACCCCCAGTACCTGTTGGCCTTAAGCTAGGCTGCAGCCTGGGGGCTTTCCAGGCTGGAGCTCCCCAGCTCCTCTGTCTTTCCTCAGCCCTTATCCACTCAGGCCCCCTGTCTCTAGCTTCCTGCAGCCAGGATCTTTCCCCTGATTGGAGTTGGCTGAGCAGGGGCTAATTAGGTGCCTTTGCACCAGCACCCTGCTGCACCACCTTTAGTCCATTCATCCAATCCATACTTCTGTAACTTGCTGGCAAGTTAACTTTCTAGGGCCCTGCATTCAAAGCCCCAATGAACCAGATTCTCTGGCTATTTTTATTCGTAGTTATTTTTGTCACTGAGTCAGAACAACATGAGATCTGGTCTGTCCACACTCCAGGACCTGCCATGCTCCCAGAGCAGATGGGGCAGAGTTTTATTCTTGGTAATGGTTCCCCGAGGGACCTGAGCAGCCCGCCTCCCACAGCTCCATGCCAAGACTAGTGCCGAGCAGAACCCCAGGCCGCGGCCTGGCCAGTGGGCCTGTGGAGTTTCTGGGGCTGCTGTACACTGCTGCAGGGCAAAGCTTTGCTCCGTGCTTTGTTTACTCTTTTATTAATATTCCTGGTCGGGTTCTGGAAAGTACAAATCCAGATGCAGAACCAAACCACTGAGCAGCCCCAGATGCCTGCTCAGCTCTCCTAGGAAAAACAGCCTACCAGGAAAAGGCCAGGTTCCCATACCCGGACTCACCACCAGGAGCACCTTCCACTGAGGAGTCCCACCAGGCCAATGACTGCTCGGGAGCCAGGCACTGGTGCCATGTGGGAGGGGATCAAAATCCCCGGGCTGCAAACAGGTGTCAGCAGCATTCTGTATAGGGAAGGGAAAGACAAAAACAGAGGAAACAGAGGAAAACAGCGAGAAGTAAAGCGAAGGAGACAGTGAATGAAGGGCCAGAAAGGAAAGAGACACCGACAACAGAGATTGTCAGGGGAAGTAGTGTTAAATACCAAAATCATCCCATACCATAAGTGCTATTGCATCAGATTACCTGTAAGCACAGTCATTATTTCCCTTAGGTGGGAACTATACAAAACCTGAGATGATAGATAGATAAATAGATCCAAAAGATCGGTGGATCTCGCATGGTCTGTTTCCTCCCACAGCAGATAAGTTCCCCACTTCCATATTAACAACTTGATGAGCTAGCACCTGACTCAGGAAAAACCCTTTCAGTAAACTACTTAACTACTTCAACAAACTATCTTTCAGCATAATCTTAAATTCCATTGAAGTCAATAGGATTAAGGACATGCTTAAATTCTGCCCTGAATCAGGACTATGGTGTTGCAGGGGGTTTGAGTCCCCGAGGGTTGGACCTGATACAGAGAACTTCTCAGGTGTAGGTGAGATCAGGGCAGTGCCTTCCTCTTCTCTCTGGCTGATTCTCTCTTAAGTGGAGGGAGCTCAAGTCACCTGACACATTCCCTAAGCCCTGACCCTGTGTCACTACAGTGTCAGTGCCAGCTTTATTACTGGGCACAGGGTCAGGCCAAGGGCCATGTATCTCAGACAGGCACTCCCAGAGGCGGGGCTGGGATTGCCAAAGGCATCCTGAAAAGATGGGTAAAGCGAGTGAAGCGCCTGTCCCATAAGGTTCTCTCCATGCAAACTCATGGCTGCGTCTCCATCTTGTTCTAGGCAAGGGACTGCTCTTTCAGTGATTAAATATGTCCTGGTATGTCCATGCACCCCGTGGCTACAAACTGAATTTGGATGGACGTGCCCACTTGTGGGGGGAAGAGGTCTGAAGACATCTGGGATGTTTTCCATAGGTTGGGAGCTGCAGGGGACATTCTCTGCCACCAGGGGGGCACCTCTGTATTCCAGCGGCCATGGCTTTGCAACACTGACCCTGCACCTGTGCTATATTCAGATACACAAGAGGCTGTGAGGGAAAGGCATGGCCTGCCCCTCTCTGGGATCCATCCGCCATCAAACTGCAGTGAGATTGTCCTAGCTGTTATACACCTTTCATTTAACTCAATGCACACGGGGTATCTGCCACCGATAGGGTATGGGCATGGACTGCACTGGGACAGGCTGTGGGGATGGACAGCACCACAGGGCATGGACAGCACTCAAAACTAGGGCCAAGCCCTTGAACTGGCCCTGGAAGCCAGTGGAGAGGCTTGAGCACGAGTCTGATGCGCTCCCGGCAGCGTCAGCCATGGAGAAGGCTGGGGGCAGCCACAGAACAGGCGGGGAGTGTGCCGGGGTGTATAAAGAGGGGATCGGGAGCTGCTCTGGGCTGGAATGGCACCTGCACCTTGTGTTAAGCATGGAGGAATTCAAGAGAGGAAGCTCAGTGCAGCAGGGAGCTGCTCTGGGAGCAGAGGGGAGCAGAGCAGGGCGCAGTGCTGAGCTGCCCAGCACCAGGAGAAGTCCGTGCCACGCATGGCTCTGCCACAAGGAAGGCCCTGGTCTCCTGAGGGGAAGGGATTGTGCCACGACCCTTCTGGTGAAGCAGCAACTTTGCTCCAGACGCGGCCCTTCCAAGGCCCCTCTGAAGGAAGAGAGGCCAGTGGCCCGCTGGGACTAGCAAAGAATTTGCTGTTCCTGCAGGGACGTTCACCCTCCTCAGCTCTTTGTTTGGTTCCCGTGACCCCAGAAGGGGTGAGCAGCCTGCAGGACTCAGCTACGGAGCTGAGACTCCGCGCCCTACAGAGTGTTACCGAGTGCCCCTCCTTGAGCAACCAGACCTGCAGTGAGTGTACAACCCATCAGTACCCCAAGGGGGCACTCTTGAAGGACCATTCAATGGCGCTGACCAAAGCAATATGTAGGCTCAGACAGATTCTAGTTTTTATAGGTAAATGTCAGTAAAGATTGATTTCACTCCTCACACAAACCGACCATAAAATATTTCTATCGGTAACAATCCAAATGTACAGACAGGCAGAGTAAGAAAAATTCTGCCTGACAACTACCATTTGATTTAAGGCTATTTACTTTCTATATTTTGACATGTGATGTTGACAGTTTGTGTTTTAATAGTTATAAAACTTGACTTTTTGAATCTCAACATCTACTGTCCTTAAATAATTACTGTTTGACACCCCCCCTTCTCTGACATCCCCCCACCAATAATTTTCTGCAACTGAACATTTAAATTGATAAACATTGAAAAAAATACTTAAAATAAACATCAATATTATTGGTTGAAATTACAAAACATTTCAAATCAAATTCTGCACAGCCCACCAATATGTCGCACAGGCTTCAAGCAGTGAGGGCAGGTCACACTCAGCCCACATCTGAGTGCTGGAGTGCAGGGCTGTTTTCCTTTCCAATAGATTGCAGCAGATTCCTGTGTATCAGGAATGCCAGTTGCCCTTAGATGGGGCTTTGGGGCCACTCAGAGCTGGTCTGGCTATCTTCATATACACCGTACCCCCATCTCCAGCACAGGTTCTGCATCTGGACTGGAGCCCCATATTGTGTATTAAGGACCCTCTGGCAGCCCTGCTCCCACATGCACAAGAAGCTGCTAGCACATTTAGCTCCATGGTGAGTATGGGGGTCCCTTGTATCCCATGTCCCTGGTAGGTGGGGAGCACAGGTTCCCCCTCCGGAGCAGAGGAGGGGCAGCCTTGTGCTTGACAGCACAGTGCCTTTGGGATGGTCTCTGGCCATCGCTGCCCTGCCAGGCCACAGGCTCCAACAGGAAACCCAGCCCCAGGGCACTCCGCTTTGGGGGGAGGGAATATACCCCTCCCCAGCCAGCTGGCATGCTGCCTTGTACTGCAGGCCATACCCCACATCCTCACAGCTCTGGCAGGGATACTGTTAGGAAGTCAAAGACAGCAGCTCCTCCCCCTTGGCCATCACCTGCTCCACGTCCCTGCAGCCTCAGCGCTGATGTCTATGGCAGGAGCATGACCCAGCCTGACTCCCCACCCCCAGAACAACAGGAAGCTGTGGGGGGATCCCGCTCCTGGCTGAGCCAGCCAGGCCCCTCACCAGACTGTGATCTCAGCCCAGGGTAAGGCCCCGAATGAGGCAGGAGGAGGTAGGGCCACCTCCCTCGGGGGAGGCGTAGATTCCTTCCTGCAGGCAGCACAGCACCCAGCCGGCAGGACAGGGCACATGGACTCTGGCTCTCTTCACCCCATACAGCATAGACCAGGTGGGTTCCACATGCCCAGGCATCGACCCCGCAGACGTGCCTCCAGTTGATGCCACGTGCATGCCCAGGGGTCTGAGTCTGTCCCTGCCCCCGGCACTGACGACAATGAGCTGCAGGGCTCCAGCACTGCTGAGGACACACCCAGCCACAGTCTCCCCTTATTCTGTCACAGGATCAAACCCTCCCTCTGTGGAAATGGCTGCACAGGGCCATTCAGAGGGAAAGGCCACTTTGCTCTTTCCTGCCTTATCAGGGCTCACTCAGCCGGCAGCATGGCTCAGGGGCCGGGGCTGGGCACTGCAGATACAGCCAGCAGTGTGCTCCCTGAGCTATTCTTAGGAAAGGGAAAGTTTATACAAGACATTTAAGCTTTAAACCCAGGCACCATAAATAGTCTATTTTTCAAGGGCTCCGAGGCAGTTGTAGGCCCAGAGCCAGGGCCAAAATTTGGCAGCTGTCGTTGTTTAATGATTAATTAAAATGAGGTAACAAACCGAGACATATCTATTAACAAGAGTATTTGCAGCGTCAGTGGAGGATTCCAAATGGCTGACTTTTTCCCCTTTAATCTTCAAACTTCTTGTTAGGAAAACAAGCTCTTCCTCTGCCGTGGGGCGTAGCGCGGTGCTGCCCAGCCCCGTCGCCTCTGGCAGTGGGAGCAGAGTGGCTCTCGGGCTCAGCTTTATCTTTATGGGTCTTTTCCTCTAAACAAAACGAAACCTCCACTTCAAGATTTTTCCAGTTTAAAATTTTTATTAGACTTTTAAGTAAACTTCAGTCTGAACCCCTTGGCTGCCAGGGCCCCTGCAGAATGGCCTGGCCAGGAAGTAAGGCAGCCCAGCCACAGGCATGCACCTCCTTGGGTGTGCTGATCCCTACCCAGCGCACACGCCAAGGTCAAAGGGCAGCTCGTTAGCGGCTCTGCACTTCCCTCTTTGCACAGGAAAGGAGCTCACCACTGACACCAGGGACTGAACAGTGGCTGACAGGCCCCAGAGTGTCCCCCAGCCCAGCTCCACAGAGATATGGCTGTGGAGAGCCATGTTACCACTGGGGTGACTGGGCGGCACGGCGTGTTGAGGGTAACACTGCACCCCATGCACAGCGTTTGCTGTCAACTCACAGTGACTCCAAGTCTGCCTGGCTGCAAAGCCACAGGGCAAGCTATATTGTACAATAAGGACCAGTCCAAAATGGGCAAAGGCTGTGCTCTCCTGGGTTCCTTTGGGTTCCAGGAAGCTAACAGAAAAATGGATTGGAGCTCTGGCCCCATCCTGCCCCTGGGGTTATGGGAAGGCAGAATTAGCCCTATGTGAGCCCTGCCTCAGCCCAATGACCTTGGGGTTGGGGTAGGGTGACCAGATGTCCTCATTTAATAGGGACAGTCCTGATTTTTGGGTCTTTTTCTTACATAGGCCTCTATTACCTCTATTACATTTGCTGTCTGGTCACCCTAGGCTGGGGCATATCCAGGCAAGCTGACAGTGTGATGTTCAAACTGACTTCCTGGCTTATTCCTAGATCTGGTGTGCCTGGTGTGGGACAAGTGCTTGGCCAGCACAGGGTTAATGTGCATGGAAAGCTCTGGGGAAGCTCTGGGACAGTATCTAGCAGGTTCACCCTCCCCAGGGCTCTGCAACTTAGCCACATGGGAAAGCACCCAAGTATGAGGAAAAGGGAAAAACATCCCAAAATAGTTTAGTCTTGTTTCCTGTGCCGAGACTCCCAGACAGGGTGGGAGTCTCTGGTTGTGTCTGAGCTCAGAATTACAGTAAATAGAGAAGTGGCTGCAGAGCCCCATGTTCTGGATGAAAATGACATGTACACATACCCGCCGGGGGAAGACGTGCTGGAGACTAAGGCCCATAAGTACATGAGGAATTAACCATGGAGCAGCTTCTACAACATGTCTTTACCCAGAGAATCCCAGTGAAGCGGGCTGGCAACCCAATTATGGGAAGGCATGTTAACTCTAGCGATTGCTCTAAAGCAGGGCTGGGGATACGAGATGCCCTAGGGCATGGCAGTGGAACACAAGCGAAGAGAACTAGCTAACAAATGCACCAGAGCATAGAACCCTCATTGGAGCTGTGAGGAGACCACAGGGCCAGACAGACGGCTCTGCCCTCCAAACAGGACAGAAGAGCAATCCTGTCCTGTAAATGGAACTCCCACCCTTCAGAACAGAAAGGAGCAAATATGACCATATCCACCCCACTCTCTGTGGGCAGGGCAGCGGAGCCATGGGCACAGGCCAGACACATGCCTGAGCTCTAGTTTGCACCAACAGCTGGAATCCCCCAAAGGGCGCATTGCAGGTTTGCACCTGGGTGTTGGTTCAGGCCATTTCTGTCAAGAACAACTCCTGGCCAGCATGGCAGGATGAGACCCAGTGGTTGGAAGCTGGAGCTCGACCCACAGCAGCCGGAAATCAGGCACAGTGCTCTAGCAGGGAGGGTGATTAACCAATGGAGCAGCTCACCTAGGCCTACACTAACACTACGTAAGGAATGTAACTGAAGTTGATGTAATTTGCACTGACGTACAGCGGTGTCTACACATGCTACGTTGGTGGGAGACGCTCTCCTGTCGATGTAGCTTTTGCCTCTCATTGAGATGGATTAATTAAGTCGACGGGAGAGCGCTCTTCCATCAACTTAACATCTTCACCACACCCACTAAATGGATGCCCACTGCATCAATTGCAGCAGTGCTGATATAGCCCATAATGCAGACAAGGCCCTTGGGACAGGGGGACTCTCCAGCACTCGGAGCCTTTAAACCCAGACTGGGCGTCTCTCTCCCAACTCTGCAGTAGCTCATCCAGGAGCTCTGGCTCTGATGCAGGGATCCCTGCGGAGGCCCTGCCCTTTGCTGGGCAGGAGCTCACCCTGGACAAGCATAACATTCCCATCTGGCCCGACCTGTGTTTGTGGACTCCGAGCAAATGCAGCTCAAGAGACACAGATGGGTTTTAGGGAGGCGTTTGCAGCCAAGGGCCTTGGTTTAACATGCAGACCCCACACTGCCACCCCTCAGTGCTCAGAGATCAGCCCTGGGCCTGCATTTGCAAAGGTTCCCCTAGGGTTACCCCTCGGTGCCCAGCATGGACTCTTCCATAAGCATCATGTACCCTAGTGCCAGCTTCACTTCCCAGCTCAGGGGGGCCAGTGTGGTCTCTAAGCTGATGCGTGGGGCTGCCTTCGTCACCACATTGTTGCCTGCTGGTTAGGCTGTGACATAGGATGGACTGGGTCACCCATAAGGTCTCTAGTGCTGCCTGGTCTATGCCCCGACTGTCCCAGAACTGCCGCTGGCCAACCCTCTGCTCTCTGGACACGGATCAAGTGCCATTGTGTGGGTGGCTGCCTCCCCTCATGCAGCTCCCAGAGGGACAGAAGCCAGAGACATCTCTGCCTCAAGTACTGGCCATTGCTACCAAACGGCAGATTGTTGGGCAGGGTCCCCCTGCCCATCCTGACTGACCCCCCACCTGCTGAAGGGGGTCACCCCAGACTCCTGCAGCTGAGGGCACTGTCCTCCCCTGCTCCTCTGTCTGGAGGGGCTGGGGCTGGGCCAGAGGACCAGCCCAGAGCATTGCTCTGATTTCCTGGGACTGTGGGAGAGCCCAGGAGCTCTGGTCATGTGGCAGGGTAAGATGGGGGCTGCTGGCTGGCCAGGAGAGAAGCTGGCAGGAAGAATGCCAGCCCCTTTCATCCAGGGTGCTACACCATTGGGCAACCCTGCCCACTGTCTGGGGGTCTGCCTAGATCCCAACTGCTGGTAGAGGAGAAGGACAGTGACAGCCAAGGTGGCTGTGATCCCCTCTCCATGACCAGGAGACTGTGCCCATTGCTCTCAGATGCAGGGACTGAGGCACCGTCATCCCTGCCCAGTTCAGCTGCCACCTGGGCACCGGGCTTCGCTGGGAGGACGCTGTGCCTTCCTGGGCTGCATGAACAAGTGGTGTTTGGCTCAGGTGCTGTGGCAAAGAGACATTTCCTCTGCCCTCATGGCTCCCAGGAGAAGCAGGATGATTAAAGTTGTCAACTTATTTATTTCTGAAAACCAGACCCCACTTCCCTGCCTCTTCCCCCAGGCCCTGCTCCTGCCCCACCTCTTCCCCCAGCGCCCTCCCTCCTGCCCTGCTCCACCTGTTCCCCCAGGCCCCGCCCTTGCTCCACCTCTTCCCCCAGGCCTGGCTCCTGCTCCATCTCTTCCCCCAGCGCCCCGTCCCCAAACACACACACACTCCTGCTCCACCTGTTCCCCCAGGCCCTGCCCCTGCTCCACCTCTTCCCCCAGGCCTGGCTCCTGCTCCATCTCTTCTCCCAGCGCCCCATCCCCAAACACACACACACTCCTGCTCCACCTGTTCCCCCAGGCCCTGCCCTTGCTCCACCTCTTCCCCCAGGCCTGGCTCCTGCTCCCCCAGACCCCACACTTGCCCCACCTCTTTCCCCAGGTCCCACCCTTGCTCTGCCTCTTCACCCCAAAGCCCTGCCCTCTGCTCGCTCCTCTCCCCTCAACTCCAGTGTGAGCAGCCCCAAGACACTTGCAAACCCCAGCTCCAGCAGGCTGCCTGGGAGTGCAGGTCAGAAGAGTGCTGCAGCCGCAGGGGAGCAGCCAGGCAGCTCTGCTGGCGAGCTAGGACATGATTCTCCTGCACAACAGCCTCCCACCCCCCACCCCCCAGCTCTGCCTGCCCACCAGCCCCCTTCCTTGTCCACTTGAGCCCTCTCTGCCCCAGAGCTGCCTGACAGCATGGCCAGGGGAAGTGCTGGCTGGTGGGGCAGCTCGTATTCCTTCCCTCCTGGGGAATGGTCTATGCCTGCTGGGAGACCCTTCCCCGGCTTCCATGGGCCCCCCCACTCTGTCCTCTGCAACAGCCCTGCAAACTGTGTTCCTCAAAGGTGCCACCCAAGTTGGTGCATGTGTGTTTCTGCGGGAGCCACTGCTTCAGAGCCAGGGTGCCACTTTCCCCACCCCACCTCCTGCCTGCGGTAACTGGACTTTTAGTGTCCAGTCAGTACATCTGACTGGACACTGCCAGGTCCCCTTTCCAACTGGACTGTCCGGTCAAAAACCAGACACCTGGCAACCCTAAGGATGACGGCTGCCTGGATACCTGGTGCTGTAACCAGTTAGCATTGCACTGTGGCTCTGAATGTGACTCCAGTGCCTGGGAAGGGGGCAGGGCGATCTCTCCTCCCCATCCAGCATGGCAGTTGGGGCGTTAATCTCTGTTGCTCACAGCCTCGAGGGGCTCATGGCTGTAATGGGTGACAGAGGCCTGCGCGGGGATGTGACTGTGAACAGAGCTGGGGAGGCCAGGCAGGCAGCCCCATGCCACCGCAGAGATCTGCCCCCGCTGCTGCCTCCTGCACCCATGCCATCACCCACACTGCACAAGTGCCTCAGTGCCCACGCAGGCAGAGAGAGAAAGGTAGGAGGAAGCCAGCAATCTAGGTCATTGCTACATGCCTGGCCTCACTATCACCCATTGGCTCCCCGCTCCAGCTCACTCCCACTCGCCCTTTCCCACTCCTTCACTCCCACACTCACCCTCTCTTGGGGCAGGAGGGTGAGTCCCAGGGTCAGGCTGGAGGCGAAGCCTCCTGCATGGAGGGGCTGGGAGAAATGGGAGCAGCTGCTGGGTCATTATGGAGGAGACTCCAAATAGCTGGGCTTAGAAGAAGTGGGGCTGGGTGTCAGCAGGAGCCACCCCAAGTGCTGCCAGCAATGGATCCTGGAAGCCACACAGCCTGGGAGATGCAGGGCTGCCTGAGACAGCCGCAGGGAACAGTGCTAGGCTGGGCTGGGGAAAGGCTGCATCACTCTGCCTATCTGCAGGGAGCAGCCTGCCTGTTATCAGGGCTTGGAGTCGTTGCTTGGCACATGCCCTGCGGGGTCATGGGGTGGAACACTGTGAGCTGGAGGGAAAGAAAGGGAAGGGACTGGGTCAGAGCAGCTGTTTGCTGGGGCGTCCGATCAGGGGGACAGAGCCAGGGGCAGCACCCTCTCCCCATCTAACAGACCAGGCAATCAGTGCCCACAGCTCCCTATAGCACAACAGCCACTGCCCTGGGCAGCTCCCGCCTGTGGGGGAGAACAAGACACTGGGCCTAAATCTGTGTGCCTTTGCTGCTCCCCAAAGGGCCCTGCTATTTGACCCTGGGCTCCTCATCTCTTTCCAGTTGTCAGATGCCACCTGTCTGGGCCATGTGTATACAGAAATGTGGATGCCTCCCTCAATGGGCCCTCAGTGCCCAGCTCCTGGGATCTGGGTATCTGTACGTTCAGCTCTTGGGAGCTCCCAGCCAGAGAACATCTGGGACAGGCTGGTGCCCACACAGCCGGGCAGAGCCACGAGCCAGCGCAGAGGCTCTGATAAAACAGGTGGTAAATGCTGCCACCTAGAGGAGAGTCTAGGAGCTTACAAGGAACTGAAACTGGTGCGTTTGGGAGCCCTGCAAAGCAGCCCCTAACTTCAGGGCATGGACTGCCAAGGATCAGCATGCATGTGCCACTGCCACCTGGCCTGCACGACCTGGCACAGAGTGAGGGCACAGGCAGAGCAGGGATGCACAGTACAATGCATGGATACGTATTGCCAGGGCAGACACTCCAGCCAGCCAGATCCGGGCCCACCACTGGCTCACAGATCCCCATGCTGACACCAAAGGTGCAGAGGGGGCTCTGAGAGCAAAGTGCCACCTGTGCATCTGCAACCTCAGCACAGCCTGGGGGTTTCCCTGAGTCCTGTGCTTGAATGCCCAGCTACTCTCTGTCACAGCGGTGCCTCCTGGGATCTGTGCCCTCCCAGACAGCGTGGTGGCAGCATCGTCTCTGAAATGGGAACAAGGGTAGACAAAGCCCACTGGGGGGGGGACACGTCGAGATGGGGGGGGAAGGGGGAAACAGGACCAGTGGCCTCCAGACACCAGGACTGCGACAGCTCCTAGAGTGACCTGGCAGGCTGCCTATCCCCCATGAAGGGAGTTGCGGGGGCAGGGAGCAGTGCCTGCATGCTGCCTGGTCCCTGCCTGACGAAGGGCCCCACACCTGCACCCCTTGCTGTTTGTATGGAATCCCTGGAGTGGCCATTGTTCTGTAGGTCCTGGCATAAGGAAGACCAGGCTGATGCCAAGGGCCCTTCCAGGGATCCCTAGATCCCATGGGATCCTAACAGGCATTGCTGTGAGTCTGAGAACATGGAGCAGATCGAGGGGCTGCTGAGGCCCCAGGAGTGGGACATGTCCTTCAGGAGCAGCCGGAGTCCCTGGACCTCACAGCTGGGTGAGGATGTCTGGGCAGGACTCCATGGTCGCTATCGCTCTAGGCCATGGGGTTTCTATGCACAGCTGCTGCTAGACAAAGCCTGACCCATTTTCCCAATTCCTCCATTGTTTATATCCATCTCTTCTCTTTCCTTCTACCCGTACCTCTCCTTGTCTCCCCACTCTCTTTCTCCGCTTCCCTTCTGCTGCCCAACACCTCTCACCCGTTTCCCTCCGTATGCTGTCAGTCTGTGCTGCCTGCACTGGGCAGAGAGCCTCTCGGCATGCAGAAGTGTGCAGCCCATCCTCAGCAGGGGAATTTGCCCTCTTCTCCCAGCTCCTGCCCCACTCCCAGGCCAGTGTTTTTGGATCACGCACCTGAGGACTCTGCAACCCCTGGAGGGAGGGAGTGCAGGACACCGGGCTCTGTACCTGGGTGCTGCCCACTCCTTAGGGGCAGCTGTGCCTATTGCACCCACAGCTTGGCCCCAGTGACAGTCCTCACCCTGGTGAGTCAGGGCCTAGGGGGTCGAGGATGTACATGTATGTGGGGGCTCTGCTCACCGAGGTTCAGTAGTGCTCCTTCTCCCACAAAGGTCCCTCAAGGATTCCTGGCCCCAGCACCCAAGTCCGCTGCATGTGCTGGGAGGTCCAGAGGGATTGGAACGAGGCCTGGCACTATTCAAGATTATTGGGGATCTGGCTGTGAAGGTAAAATCACGGGCTGATAAAAGGTGCGACTGGCACAAAGATTGGCGGCATGGTACATAATGCAGTGCACAGAGCTGTCAGGATCATTCAGGGAGCTTAGCCCATTCGAACAATATGTGGTTTTAAAACTGCCAAAAGCAAAGTCATCCTTCTAGGACCAAGGAATGCAGCCAGCCCTGCAGAATGGGAAGCCAGGACTCCGCAAAGGATTCAAGGGTCTTCGTGGACAATCGGCTCAGCTGAGCTCCCAGTGGGATGCTGTAGCAGAAAGGGCTAATGGGACCCTGCAGGGCCGCGGGGGAGAGGGGGACAAGTGGGGCAATTTGCCCCAGGCCCCGGGCTCCACAGGGGCCTCCACGAGAATGGCTGAGGCTCCCTCCCCGGTCCACCCCGCCTCCACCCTTCTCCCAGAGCCTCAGCGCACCCAGCAGCATCCCCGAACAGCTGCAGCGTGGCTCTGGCGTGGCCTGAACTCCGCCCCGCTCAGAGCCACGTGGTAAGGGGGTGGGACTGCGAGCTCCAGCGGGGCCTGAGCTCCCTCCGCTGGGCCTGGAGCTCGCAGCCCCGCCCCCTTACCACACAACCTGAGTGGGGTGGAGCTCAGGGCCCCGCCGAAGCCACACTGCAGCTGTCGAGGGACGGTCCTTGAGGCTACGAGTGAGGGTGAGCCGGGGGTAAGGGGCCGAGGCTGTGGCCAGGGGAGCTGACTAAGGGGCAGGAAGTCCTGGGGACAGTCTGGGCACAGGGAGGGGGTGGTCAGGGGGTTGGATCATGGGCGTTCTGGGGGTTTGTCAGGACTCAGCGGGGGGGGGTGGATAGAGGTCGGGGCAGTCAGGGGATAGGGAGCAGGGGTGGGATCCCGGGGTGGTGTTGGTGGGGTCTCTGGGGGACAGTGAGGGGACAAGGAGCCCGATGGGTTGGGGATTCTGAGGGGGGCGGGCAGTCGTGGGGCAGGAAGTGGATGGGAGTCATATAGGGGGCAGGGCCAGGCTGTTTGGGAGGCACAGCCTTCCCTACCCTAAAGCTCATTCAGCAGTTTGAGGCTTGCAGAAGAGCCAAGCTGTTAGCTTTTCCATTAGGGCTACCATCCCTTTCACTTCTCAAATACCAAATTATAGTCTATATTTAATTTCAGTGCCATAGGGAGATTCATGGAAGGGGAGGGTAGCTTCATTTAAAATTAGCCACTGGGGGAGGGATCACATGAGAAGAGCAATATCCTACACCACCTACTTCCTTCCCAACCCTACCAAGGGAGACTCCTCTCCCCTGCATTCCCCGAGGTTTCAAAGGGGTTAATTCAGTAGTTCTCAAAATTTTATACTGGTGACCCCTTTCACACAGCAAACCTCTGAGTGAGACCCCCCCTTATAAATTAAAAACACGTTTTTATATATTTAACACTATTATTAATTAATGCTGGAGGCAAAGTGGGGTTTGAGGTGGAGGCTGAGAGCTCGCGAGCCCCCAGTAATAACCTCGTGACCCCCTGAGTAATAACCTTGTGCGGGGTCCTGACCTACAGTCTGAGAACTCCCAGGTTAATTTAATTATAGCACCCTGTGTCCATTCACATGCATGTGCTATTTTGAACATTTCAGTTTTCAGAACGTAGGCTCATCCCAGATTCTGGAACAAGCTCAAATTCTCAGTTCGTGGAGTATGTACGTAAGCTGTACCAAAGACAAACCCACAGTAACCGTCTCCAGTTTGTGAGGGACCCGATGGAGCTAGTCTCTAGGAAACATATAAATGCAGGGTGGTTAAGTCCATTAATGACTATGAGCCAGGATGGGCAAGGAATGGTGTCCCTAGCCTCTGTTTGTCAGAGGGTGGAGATGGATGGCAGAAGAGAGATCATTTGAACATTACCTATTAGGTTTACTCCCTCTGGAGCACTTGGCATTGGCCATTGTCGGTATACAGAATACTGGGCTGGATGGACCTTTGGTTTGACGCAGTATGGCTGTTCTTATGTTCTAACCTAAATGAACCCAAAGTTATGGAGACAGATATGAGTCAAGGAAGCCAGCAGAGTATCAGAAACCTGGAAAAATCTGACTGGATGGGCTCGGGCATTTGGTCACAAGCTGAGGTGGTTCAAAAGTTTTGGATTTTTTTTAAGCAGAATTTTTTTATTGTTTCTTTAAACAATCAAATACAGCAAGCAGCAAATATTTGGCCACAGATTTCTGAAACCACAAACCATATTCAGGTTTTGACAGACTAATTTCAGCCTTTCAATTAAAAAAAGCATAACAAATTTTGAAGGAAAGCAGACATTGTCCGTGATTTTTTTCTGCTTTTTAAAAACCTCTAGTTTTTGATCCAGAAAAAGTTTTGACAGAAAATATTTCTCCAACCCTTTTAATGAGCTTTAGTGCCTTTAAGCCCTAGCTGATGCTGAGAACCAGTGATACCTTGTAAAGAAGTTTTCTCAAAACTGGGTTTGTGCCGAGATGCAGAGGCTTATTTTTCTCAGGGCTGCCCGTGGGTGCGGAGCAAGTGGGGCAACTTGCTCCGGGCCCCACAGGGGCCCCCATGAGAATATAGTATTGTAGAGTATTTCAATTTTTTTATGGAAGGGGCCCCCAAAATTGCTTCGCCCCAGGCCCCCTGAATCCTCTGAGCGGCCCTGCCCTTGGACAGAATGAGGAGAAGGGAGGTGATTTTACCTCTGTGTACGGTGTTGATGAGACCGATATTGGAATACTATATCCAGTTGTGGTGTCCACATTATAGAAAAGATGTTGATAAATTGGAGAGGGTGCAGCAAAGAGCCACAAAAATAATTCTAGGTCTGGAGGAAAATCTCCTACAGAGGCACTTGCAGAGCTCAATCTGTCCAGTTTGCCAAAAGGAAGACCAAGAGGTGACTTGATCAATGTGTATAAGTACTGTCACGGGAGGAAATACTGGGTGCTAAAGGGCTAGCAGAGAAAGGCAGAACAAGAAGCAGTGACTGGAAGCTGAGGCCAGACACATTCCAATTAGAAAGGCACACATTTTTCCCTTATACCACATAACAATCGCACAACAGGCGAGGATTTGTTTAAATCTGTTAGAACTGTTTTGTCTAATGAATGTTTGGCTGTAACTCAGATTGTGTCAATTACAACAGCTGGTGCTCCTGCCACGATTGGAACTCACGGAGGGCTTCTAAAATGTCAGCAAGATCTGGACCCTAACTGAGTGTCCTATCACTGTGCAATCCATCAAACCACTCTTTGTGCAAAGGTTAGCAATGAGTATGCTAATGTAATGTCAATGGTGATTAAACTTGTCAACTTCCTTTGGTCCAAGTCATCACTGCAACACAGATAGTTCAGAAGCTGTCTTTCAGAAGTATCTGCCGATTACAATGACCTGTTGGTTCATAATGACATCGGCTGGCTGAGCAGTGGGCAAGTACTAAGAAGGCTGTGGGAAATTCGAGTTCATGTGGAAGAATATCTACAGAACATTCCAGAGAAAAAGGCAGAAGAGCTGCATGATTTTTTGAAGGATGCCACAAGCATGAGCATTCTGACCTTCCTCGTTGATTACAGGCCACTTAAATGATTTCAACATAAAGCTGCAGGTTCGAAATCACAATGTAGGGGATCTCCATAGCAGTGTCACATTATTTCAAAACAAACTGACTTTCCTCAAAAATCGAAGTGCACTTTTACTCATTTCAGTATTCCAGAGCAACTGGGGATGGACAATGGACCACAATTCACTGCAGTAGAATTTAAATCATTCCAAATGAAATATGATTTTGTACCCACATACCTACAGGTGAATGGAGAAGCTGAGGGAGCTGTACAGTCAGTCAAGAAAATCCTATAGTAGGAAGATCCATTCCTTGTTCTTCTGAGTTACAGATCCACACCAATAGCAGCTACTGGACATAGCCCAGCACAACTCCTGATGGGAAGACAACTCAGAACTACTGTTCCAACTTTGGAAAAGAATCTATCTCCAAACTGTCCAGACATGAAGAGTAGCCAAATTAGATAAAAAGGCTAAAAGAGCTAATGAATACTTTTACACAAGATGTCACTCAGCTAGAGAACTGCCAGGTCTAGAACCCCATAACCATGTTCATGTCAAATTGGATGGAGAAAAAGGACGGACAGCTCCAGCTATTGTAAAGAAAAAGAATTCAGCGCCCAGATCATATGTGATCGAGACCAGCTGTGAAGAGTTCAACAGAAGCCATTGCCATCTACAGTTTGTTCCTCAGAAAGTACAATCAGAGCAAACTCTACAGATGGCAGATGCAGAACAAGAAGGAGACTTAAGGATTCCAGATCAACCACTGCCAGTTGTGGCAACTAATGGACAGCCAGATGATAAGGCTGTTACATGTTCAGTTTCTGCAATTAGAAAACAAACATGATTCAGAGACACTTAACAGACTTTCGCACTGAACATCAAAGACAGCGTGATAGTGTAAATATTGTAAAAGGCAGGAATGTAGAACTTAAATGGAAGAGGTGACGGAATGCTAAACTGTATTTACTGTTCAGACACAAGGTGGCACTTTGTGTAAATATCATATTTAAAGGAACCACAGTGATGCCTGGCAGAGCATTAAAGGATCTCATGAGAACACACCTGGGATGCATCAGCTAGCTCTGTAGCCAGTCCAGATTTGGCCCAGAAGTACGACACCTAGGGAGCAGCGCCATTGCCCTTGGTTATTCTACAGGGCACACCATGCTGGAGCTCCTGCTCTGAGCTGGAGGAGTCCCAGGGGAAGGTGCAGTGGGGGACAGGGCCTAGGGACTGTGGGGAGATCTGGGGGAAGGCACAGAGAGTGCAGGGTGGGCCTAGGGCTTGGACTAGCAGAATGGGAACCTGAGAGGATGGGCCCAGGAGGATGAGCCCTGGACATTGGTGCAGCCTAGCCCATGGGAAGTGGGGCAGAGCAGGGAAGGGCACAGCTATTTCCATCTCAACTCCCCTTTTCACCCTTGTTGTGCACCTTGTGCCTGCCCAGTGGGTCTGAGCACTACGTACACAGTGCACGCCATGGTCAGGATTGCCCAGGACATGCTGTCCGCATGAGGAAGCCACAGAACCATCAGACATGTTTGTATGTATAGTCTACCCAATGTGGGCCCCTGCCCTGATCCTGGTGCAGTCAGTGCATGGGGTGGCTATATGGGAAGGCTTGGGGTTGAGGCTGGGCTGGGCCTTTCCAAACCCTAAGGCTGGGTAACATCCCTCCAAGGGACATGCTTTGCCCCCCATTGCCAGCACAGACTCCCAGCTGCACCTCCCTCAGCTCAGCTTTGCTCTGGGTTCTGCATGACCCATCCTACCCATGCTGTCCAGGGTCACCCCCATGCATGCTGGGGTCTGCCTCTGCCACTGGGGAGGAGGAGAGCAGTGTTGTGCTGTGGAAGTATCTGGCACCCGCAGCCTGGGTCAGTGAGGCAAAGGGCGAGTCAGGGTCTGGCAGGCCCTAGGGGTACAGCATGGGAAGCCAGCCCCGCAGAAACACCCTTGAACCTCCACAGGCCCCAGGACCCCCGTGAGTGACTCACCCATCTCTTCTTCCTCAGACAGCCCCCACACCACCACTGCCAGCACACAGAGTGCCCACACAGCCATTGCCACAATCACAGGCCAGTGGGCACCAGAGGCAGGGGGCCTAAAGAGAGATAGTAGTCAGCGCCTGTAGCTTCCCCTCTCCCACGCCATCAATCTCTCCCGTCTCCCACACCATCTGCCCCACTGTTCTCCTCCCTCTGCCCAGTACCCTTCTGACCAGGTCTATCCTCCACCCCACCCTGCTCCCACCCCTCCTGGTGCTGAGTCAGTGCCCAGTGTAGCAGGAGGCCACTGGCCATGTGGCTAAGAGAAGGGGACCCCCCCACACCTCCCTCTCTGAGCTCCCTGCCTCTAGGCTGGAAGGTGCTCTTAGCCCAGGGCAGCAGGAGCTGCTGTGCCAGGCTCCAGTGCCATATCACGCACAGCAGCCCCTTGGGGTGGGTTCCTGGTGGTCCCAGCTCAGTCAGTGCCTGGCTCTGGAACATGTGGTCTCTATTGGGTTGGACGATGCTGGGATCCTGCTGCCGCTCAGTGGCCCAGCCTTGCTGCTCCCAACTCACCACAATGGCAAAGGGATAGATGAGGGCCGGTGCCTGCCCCTCTACCCTCAGCTGTTTGATGGCCCCCTGGAGGAGCAATCTGTTCTGTGGAGTGGGAATTCACACTTCCCTGGGGGGAAAAGAGCGTACAAAGTCCTGTTTCCCATAACACAGCAGGAACAAAGCAGATAGTTTCCTGGCTCAGTGTCCAAGTCTGCCTCTCCAGCAGCGAGTCCTGTGCCTGAAAGAGCCCAGCCTCTCTGCTCCCTCTTGGGGCCACACTCACATTTCTCACTGTCTGCTGGCTTTCACTGCTCTAGCACACCCTGAGCCTCTGCAGTGCCACAGAAACCCCTCAGGCCCCATTGCTTACCCCAGCTCAGGCTTTGTCATGCAACCCCATGCCTTGGGCAGTAACTCCTTTAGTTTCCACCTATCACTACACAAATGGACATTTAATTGCTCCTTCCATTTAGCCTGAAGAAGGCTGTTTTGCCCACTCATTGGTTTTAACCAGGTCTGGGACTGTGTAATGATCAAAGGTCCACTTGATGGCAGCCACTAACACCTCCCAGCCTCACAGTACAACCCTTTTTGGCCCAGGTTCTGCAATTGCAGATCTTACATGAGATAAGCCCAAGTCAATGAGGGATAAAGCTGACACAGCTGGCACCCTATATGCCAAACTGCACAAGAAAAGACTCTTGTCTGCATTCTGAGGTCTCCTTGTGAGAAATGCTGATGCAGGGAGGGGGCCAGCAGCACAGTGGCTGTACCAGCACAGTGACACAGGCACACTTACAATGCCTACAGCCGCATCCTTAAATCCTTGTCCAAACTGATGTCTTCCAGTGTAGGGCCTGCGTCTGCCAGCACTTTGTTACTGAGGATTTCCAGGATCGGACCTTTGGAACGCTGAAGGAGAGAGCAGCAGGGGGTGATACTGCAGTAGGGAGAGGCCTGGGTGTCTTGACTCTATTCTCATACTTGTAAGTGTTTAGATTTCTTTTGTGTTGATTTTGAACTGAATTTCCCCTGGGTATAGTCTTGTTGCTCTAATATCTGCACCATCCTTGCAAGGGTTTGTTACCCTTGCACCACTGATCTGGGTGCTCAGCCTTCGCTCTGGTTTAATGGAATAATAGCACATGGCATTTCACCATGGCTGGGATGAGAGCTAAGGATTCCCACCCTTAGCTGAGAGGCCCCTGGACTTGGGCTCTTTTTGACAGTTGCTGTCTTATCTGTTCAGGTAAGTGAGAGGTTTAGCTACCCTTTTATCCAAAGGAGAGGGGCTAAGCAGTGCTTGGGAAATGCCAGGTCAAAAGCCGTTCCCTTCTCTGGAAGGCTGGTTATTGTGCCCTTAGGAACAGGCTGCTGCTGCTGTGACATTTGTGCATGATGATTGGGGTTAAAAGGGAATATTGTAACACTCATGAAGTAATGCACTTTGACACCCTCATCATTGCTTCCAAGCTCAGCATTAAGATGTGGAGTTTTCATCAAGGTGGTAAAAGCCTCAACTGGTAAATTTCAGCAGTACATGCCTTCAGCACCAGGACAAAAGCAGGTTATATTGCTGCTCACTTAAACTACTTAAAACCCTGTGACAAGTTCAGCTAAATCATACCAGCTGCACCAGGAACAGGAAATAAGGAGGAACTCATTTAAAGGGCCCTGCTGCCACTCAGACCAACAAGGATGATTGTAATTTCTAGGCTGGCTGTCAGAACGTAAAATAATCACGACTCATTGCACGTGGAGTGCTAGGTGTTTGGTTTCCCCCCGATCACTTATTGAAAGAACAGAAAGCAATCCTTCCCCAACTGGCCTGTGACTGGATGAGAGGGATTTGCCACCATGGGGGTCACTTTCATCCATATATCTGCTTTCTTGGCAACTAGAAAAAAGCAGAGTTCTTGACAAAATTAAACATAAGCAATGTGAACTCTCTTTTAATGAACTCTGCTAGATTATACCTCACCATTAGTCTGTGCTCATTGTGGTTGTTCAGCACCTGGCTCTGAGAGCTGCCGGTGTGTTAATAAAGCACAAAACAAAACCCATTTTGGGGAGAAAAATTGCAATTTTGAATAAAAAGTGTTAACTGGAGTTTTCCTGTTTTTATTTCTATGCTAGTTCTACTGGGTTTTGCCCATTTGTTCTGTGTCTCTACAAATATTTCACTGGCTTGATGAGAGCCACCTGCAAAATGAACAATTTCTGCTTCATCAGAATTTGCACACGTGACAAAATGGAATTGTTTGCAAGCATTTGTCACTGAGGTGCAGTGTGAAATATTTCTGTTTCCATCAGCTATTGCTGATTTATGTACAAAACTTGCAAAGCATCACTTACTGGAAAATATGGTGAAATGTAGTGAACAATCTCAATTCAGAAGTTCACCATGTTCATAACAAAACCACTATTTCCAAGATGAAAGGATTTTTCTTCCACTAAAATCGACCTCTGCTCAGTACAATAGCCAAAGCTAACAGAAGTACTGCTTGCCTCAGAAAGATTGCGCTTATATAGCTTCAAACCCACCGGATTTGTTCTGTAGATCTCATCCAGTTCTAAACACGAAGGCATCTTTGAAGAAAATCCATCTGGTGGTTATAGAGTTACGAAGGTTTCAGGTGGGCATCTTCTCAGAAAATGGGTGTAGCCCAAATAATGCCTCGACTAGTGAAGTAGAAGAATCAAATCTACTTTGTTCTGTAGAGCATTGTAGCAAGGAAGCAGGGCCTCCCACGGACCGGGAGGGAACGCCACAAGCCACCTGGTGGGCAGAGCCAGGAGGACCAGGGACACGCCAGAAGCAGAGGGACAGGACAGGAAGTGGAATTATAAAAGGCTGGCCCAGCAGCTCAGTTGGGAGGGAGCTGCTGAAGGAGACAGACACTTCTTCCCCACTGCTGGAGAGGGACACCAAGGAGAACCACTGCTGCCCCAGGGACAAGCCTGAACTTCCTGAGAGCTCTGATACTCCCGATGCTGAGGAGCTGCTACTGTTACCCTTGGTGGTGTATCCTGGGGAAACTGAGGATAACCTTTGGACATAGGTACACCCGAGGGGGAGAGTAGGAAGCAGCCCAGGGAAACCAGGCAACAGTCTGGTTCAGAGCGGGTCTGAAACAAGATCAGCATGTTGTGGGCAGATCCCAGCTGACCAATGATGGACCCCTCCATTGCTGGTAGGGCCCTGGGCTGGGATGCGGTGGAGGTAAATGGGCCCGCGTGCGTCCCTGTTGCCACCCCATCTGTAGGGTGGCAGAACTCCCCCTCCTTAGGCCAGGGGGCCTGCGCTCCTCAG